>NC_064888.1:0-343730 GCF_929443795.1 Astur gentilis
AGAACCGGCGGGAACCTTCCGGCGCCGATCCACGCTTCTGACCTCCGAGCGCAAGAAAAGCGGCACCCGACTGGCACGGTGCCGATGAGGAAGGCCGTTCGAAACCCTAGGGACTGCTTCCAAAGCGCACGCCACGCTCCCCGAGCGCAAAGACTGATGACGGCGTCGAGACCCAAACAAGGTCGAAGGCACGCAAGACAGACGACGCAAACCACACACCGCCACAGACACAGGCCGGAACTGCCCTGCCCGGCACGCGCTGGTCTCGGGCTGAAAAGCCACCCGCTCCATTAAACCTTACCAAACAGGACGGCTCCTGCCCTCCTACTCTAACTTTGAAACCCCTCCCGGCACTTGCCAGATCTGTCCCTCCCTCCCTCCTGGCCGCTCCACAGCCCGCGTCCTTCACCTTACCTTTCAGAGGGCCGAGGGTACGAATCCAGCCCCCGCACAAATCACATCAGCGAACTGGGACCGTCCGGCAGTCGCCAGCTTCCTCTTCGTCGTCTGCAGTGAAGACGGTGAAAAAGCAACCACCACCAGCAGAAGAGGCAGCAAGTAACCCATCAGCCAACACCAGCTACTTTGCCAAAAGCCCACTTCTTCACAGACACACCACAGCACTACGCTTACCTGCTCTTTCCGGGGTCACACCCTGCGGCCATCTTCTCTCTGGATACCTGAGAAAGCAAGATGCACAAAATTAGCACAGCACTCGCGAGAAGGCACCGGCCCCACGCTCCTCCGCCCTAAGGCGCAGCTCGCCTCGAACGCTCGTCCCGTTCCAAAGATGGCCCGTGCAGCACCTGCAAAACAGAAGGGAAACGCTTAACTGAGCAACCACCCAATACCACGATATTCAACACGGACCCAGCCCCCACCCACCTCACCTCCTCAGACCGCACATGGCCCCGCGGCTCCACCCCGACCCTGACATGAGACCCTAACCCTAAGCTCTAAACCTAAACTGACAACCTAATCCTAACCCTTTGACAGCTGACCCGTGACTGTTGACCCCTGACCCACATGAAGTTTGGCCCTGGGCACTGTGAGCTTTGACCACTGACCATGCTGACCTTAGACCTTGACCCCACGACATTTGGCCACCTCCCCCGTACGCTCCTATTGCTGTTGCACCTACTCCTCTACTCTAGATCCCCGGGCAGAGCAGCTCCAAGCCAAAAGCGCTCACGCACGCCACACAAAACGTACCAACGAGGTGATTCAAAGAGAGAGAGAGAGAGAGAGAGAGAGAAAACTCTCGGCAAGAATAATGACTCCCAGACGGGAGTTGCCAGCCGGCAAGACGACCGACGGTGGCCAAGACCACGAAGCCAGGAGCCTCGACGACGGTCCCGAAGAATAAAAGGCAAAATGAACGGCCCGTTACAAGATGGTACCGTCAAAACCGAGATCGTGGACGCGCAAGAAGCCTGTCATCAAGACCTAGGAACGTCAAGGTGCGGGGAAGAACTCCCGTTTCGAGACAACGCACGGCTAGAGAGCGGACCTGACAAAGCAGTCCACAAGAGCGCCGCAGAAGAGAACCGGCGAGAACCTTCCGACGCCGATCCACGCTTCTGACCTCCGAGCGCAAGAAAAGCGGCACCCGACTGGCACGGTGCCGATGAGTAAGGCCGTTCGAGACCCTAGGGACTGCTCCCAAAGCGCACGCCACGCTCCCCGAGGGCAAAGACCGACGACGGCGTCGAGACCCGAACAATGTGGAAGGCACGCAAGACAGACGACGCAATCCACACACTGCCACAGACACAGGCCGGAACTGCCCTGCCCGGCACGGGCTGGTCTCGGGCTGAAAAGCGACCCGCTCCACTACACCTTACCGAACAGGACAGTTCCTGCCCTCCTACTCTAACTTTGAAACCCCTCCCAGCACTTCCCAGCTCTGTCCCTCCCTCCCGGCCGCTCGCCAGCCCGCGTCCCTCACCTTAACTTCCAGAGGGCCGAGGGTACGAATCCAGCCCCCGCACAAATCACATGGGCGAACTGGGACCATCTGGCAGTCGCCAGGTTCCTCTTGGTCATCTGCAGTGAAGACGGTGAAAAAAACAACCACCACCACCACCACCAGCAGAAGAGGCAGCAAATAACCCATCAGCCAACACCAGCTACTTTGCCAAAAGCCCGCTTCATCAGACCCACCACAGTGTCATGCTTACCTGCCCTTTCCAGGGTCACACCCTGCGGCCATCGTCTCTCAGGGTACCTGACAAAGGAAGACGCACAGAATTAGCACAGCCCTCGCGAGAAGGCACCGGCCCCGCGCTCCTCCGCCCTAAGGCGCAGCTCGCCTCAGACGCTCGTCCCGTTCCAACGATGGCCCGCGCAGCACCTGCAAAACAAAAGGGAAACGCTTAACGGAGCAACCACCCAATACCACGATATTCAACACGGACCCAGCCCCCACCCACCTCACCTCCTCAGACCGCACATCGGCCTGCGGCTCCACCCCGACCCTGACGTGACTCCCTAACCCTAAGCTCTAAACCTAAACTGACAACCTAATCCTAACCCCTTGACAGCTGACCTGTGACTGTTGACCCCTGACCCCCATGAAGTTTGGCCCTAGGCAGGCACTGTGAGCTTTGACCACTGACCATGCTGACCTTTGACCCTGACCCCATGACATTTGGCCACCTCCCCCATACACTCCTATTGCTGTTGCACCTACCCCTGACTCCAGATCCCCGGGCAGAGCAGCTCCAAGCCAAACGCACCCACGCACACCACACAAAACGTAGCAACGAGGCGATTCAAAAAGAGAGAGAAAACTCTCCGCAAGAAGAACGACTCCCGGACGGGAGCTGCCAGCCAGCAAGATGACCTACGGCGTCCAAGACCACGAAGCCGGGAGCCTCGCGACGGCCCCAAAGAATAAGAGGCAAAAGGAACGGCCCGTTACAGGATGGTACCGTCACGACCCAGATCGTGGACGCGCAAGAAGCCTGTCATCGAGACCTAGGAACGGCAAGGGGCGGGGAAGAACTCCCGTTCCGAGACAACGCACGGCTAGAGGACAGCGCTGCCAAAGCAGCCCACAAGAGCGCCGCAAAAGAGAACCGGCGGGAACCTTCCGGCGCCGATCCACGCTTCTGACCTCCGAGCGCAAGAAAAGCGGCACCCGACTGGCACGGTGCCGATGAGGAAGGCCGTTCGAAACCCTAGGGACTGCTTCCAAAGCGCACGCCACGCTCCCCGAGCGCAAAGACTGATGACGGCGTCGAGACCCAAACAAGGTCGAAGGCACGCAAGACAGACGACGCAAACCACACACCGCCACAGACACAGGCCGGAACTGCCCTGCCCGGCACGCGCTGGTCTCGGGCTGAAAAGCCACCCGCTCCATTAAACCTTACCAAACAGGACGGCTCCTGCCCTCCTACTCTAACTTTGAAACCCCTCCCGGCACTTGCCAGATCTGTCCCTCCCTCCCTCCTGGCCGCTCCACAGCCCGCGTCCTTCACCTTACCTTTCAGAGGGCCGAGGGTACGAATCCAGCCCCCGCACAAATCACATCAGCGAACTGGGACCGTCCGGCAGTCGCCAGCTTCCTCTTCGTCGTCTGCAGTGAAGACGGTGAAAAAGCAACCACCACCAGCAGAAGAGGCAGCAAGTAACCCATCAGCCAACACCAGCTACTTTGCCAAAAGCCCACTTCTTCACAGACACACCACAGCACTACGCTTACCTGCTCTTTCCGGGGTCACACCCTGCGGCCATCTTCTCTCTGGATACCTGAGAAAGCAAGATGCACAAAATTAGCACAGCACTCGCGAGAAGGCACCGGCCCCACGCTCCTCCGCCCTAAGGCGCAGCTCGCCTCGAACGCTCGTCCCGTTCCAAAGATGGCCCGTGCAGCACCTGCAAAACAGAAGGGAAACGCTTAACTGAGCAACCACCCAATACCACGATATTCAACACGGACCCAGCACACACCCACCTCACCTCCTCAGACCGCACATGGCCCCGCGGCTCCACCCCGACCCTGACATGAGACCCTAACCCTAAGCTCTAAACCTAAACTGACAACCTAATCCTAACCCTTTGACAGCTGACCCGTGACTGTTGACCCCTGACCCACATGAAGTTTGGCCCTGGGCACTGTGAGCTTTGACCACTGACCATGCTGACCTTAGACCTTGACCCCACGACATTTGGCCACCTCCCCCGTACGCTCCTATTGCTGTTGCACCTACTCCTCTACTCTAGATCCCCGGGCAGAGCAGCTCCAAGCCAAAAGCGCTCACGCACGCCACACAAAACGTACCAACGAGGTGATTCAAAGAGAGAGAGAGAGAGAGAGAGAGAGAAAACTCTCGGCAAGAATAATGACTCCCAGACGGGAGTTGCCAGCCGGCAAGACGACCGACGGTGGCCAAGACCACGAAGCCGGGAGCCTCGACGACGGTCCCGAAGAATAAAAGGCAAAATGAACGGCCCGTTACAAGATGGTACCGTCAAAACCGAGATCGTGGACGCGCAAGAAGCCTGTCATCAAGACCTAGGAACGTCAAGGTGCGGGGAAGAACTCCCGTTTCGAGACAACGCACGGCTAGAGAGCGGACCTGACAAAGCAGTCCACAAGAGCGCCGCAGAAGAGAACCGGCGAGAACCTTCCGACGCCGATCCACGCTTCTGACCTCCGAGCGCAAGAAAAGCGGCACCCGACTGGCACGGTGCCGATGAGTAAGGCCGTTCGAGACCCTAGGGACTGCTCCCAAAGCGCACGCCACGCTCCCCGAGGGCAAAGACCGACGACGGCGTCGAGACCCGAACAATGTGGAAGGCACGCAAGACAGACGACGCAATCCACACACTGCCACAGACACAGGCCGGAACTGCCCTGCCCGGCACGGGCTGGTCTCGGGCTGAAAAGCGACCCGCTCCACTACACCTTACCGAACAGGACAGTTCCTGCCCTCCTACTCTAACTTTGAAACCCCTCCCAGCACTTCCCAGCTCTGTCCCTCCCTCCCGGCCGCTCGCCAGCCCGCGTCCCTCACCTTAACTTCCAGAGGGCCGAGGGTACGAATCCAGCCCCCGCACAAATCACATGGGCGAACTGGGACCATCTGGCAGTCGCCAGGTTCCTCTTGGTCATCTGCAGTGAAGACGGTGAAAAAAACAACCACCACCACCACCACCAGCAGAAGAGGCAGCAAATAACCCATCAGCCAACACCAGCTACTTTGCCAAAAGCCCGCTTCATCAGACCCACCACAGTGTCATGCTTACCTGCCCTTTCCAGGGTCACACCCTGCGGCCATCGTCTCTCAGGGTACCTGACAAAGGAAGACGCACAGAATTAGCACAGCCCTCGCGAGAAGGCACCGGCCCCGCGCTCCTCCGCCCTAAGGCGCAGCTCGCCTCAGACGCTCGTCCCGTTCCAACGATGGCCCGCGCAGCACCTGCAAAACAAAAGGGAAACGCTTAACGGAGCAACCACCCAATACCACGATATTCAACACGGACCCAGCCCCCACCCACCTCACCTCCTCAGACCGCACATCGGCCTGCGGCTCCACCCCGACCCTGACGTGACTCCCTAACCCTAAGCTCTAAACCTAAACTGACAACCTAATCCTAACCCCTTGACAGCTGACCTGTGACTGTTGACCCCTGACCCCCATGAAGTTTGGCCCTAGGCAGGCACTGTGAGCTTTGACCACTGACCATGCTGACCTTTGACCCTGACCCCATGACATTTGGCCACCTCCCCCATACACTCCTATTGCTGTTGCACCTACCCCTGACTCCAGATCCCCGGGCAGAGCAGCTCCAAGCCAAACGCACCCACGCACACCACACAAAACGTAGCAACGAGGCGATTCAAAAAGAGAGAGAAAACTCTCCGCAAGAAGAACGACTCCCGGACGGGAGCTGCCAGCCAGCAAGATGACCTACGGCGTCCAAGACCACGAAGCCGGGAGCCTCGCGACGGCCCCAAAGAATAAGAGGCAAAAGGAACGGCCCGTTACAGGATGGTACCGTCACGACCCAGATCGTGGACGCGCAAGAAGCCTGTCATCGAGACCTAGGAACGGCAAGGGGCGGGGAAGAACTCCCGTTCCGAGACAACGCACGGCTAGAGGACAGCGCTGCCAAAGCAGCCCACAAGAGCGCCGCAAAAGAGAACCGGCGGGAACCTTCCGGCGCCGATCCACGCTTCTGACCTCCGAGCGCAAGAAAAGCGGCACCCGACTGGCACGGTGCCGATGAGGAAGGCCGTTCGAAACCCTAGGGACTGCTTCCAAAGCGCACGCCACGCTCCCCGAGCGCAAAGACTGATGACGGCGTCGAGACCCAAACAAGGTCGAAGGCACGCAAGACAGACGACGCAAACCACACACCGCCACAGACACAGGCCGGAACTGCCCTGCCCGGCACGCGCTGGTCTCGGGCTGAAAAGCCACCCGCTCCATTAAACCTTACCAAACAGGACGGCTCCTGCCCTCCTACTCTAACTTTGAAACCCCTCCCGGCACTTGCCAGATCTGTCCCTCCCTCCCTCCTGGCCGCTCCACAGCCCGCGTCCTTCACCTTACCTTTCAGAGGGCCGAGGGTACGAATCCAGCCCCCGCACAAATCACATCAGCGAACTGGGACCGTCCGGCAGTCGCCAGCTTCCTCTTCGTCGTCTGCAGTGAAGACGGTGAAAAAGCAACCACCACCAGCAGAAGAGGCAGCAAGTAACCCATCAGCCAACACCAGCTACTTTGCCAAAAGCCCACTTCTTCACAGACACACCACAGCACTACGCTTACCTGCTCTTTCCGGGGTCACACCCTGCGGCCATCTTCTCTCTGGATACCTGAGAAAGCAAGATGCACAAAATTAGCACAGCACTCGCGAGAAGGCACCGGCCCCACGCTCCTCCGCCCTAAGGCGCAGCTCGCCTCGAACGCTCGTCCCGTTCCAAAGATGGCCCGTGCAGCACCTGCAAAACAGAAGGGAAACGCTTAACTGAGCAACCACCCAATACCACGATATTCAACACGGACCCAGCACACACCCACCTCACCTCCTCAGACCGCACATGGCCCCGCGGCTCCACCCCGACCCTGACATGAGACCCTAACCCTAAGCTCTAAACCTAAACTGACAACCTAATCCTAACCCTTTGACAGCTGACCCGTGACTGTTGACCCCTGACCCACATGAAGTTTGGCCCTGGGCACTGTGAGCTTTGACCACTGACCATGCTGACCTTAGACCTTGACCCCACGACATTTGGCCACCTCCCCCGTACGCTCCTATTGCTGTTGCACCTACTCCTCTACTCTAGATCCCCGGGCAGAGCAGCTCCAAGCCAAAAGCGCTCACGCACGCCACACAAAACGTACCAACGAGGTGATTCAAAGAGAGAGAGAGAGAGAGAGAGAGAGAAAACTCTCGGCAAGAATAATGACTCCCAGACGGGAGTTGCCAGCCGGCAAGACGACCGACGGTGGCCAAGACCACGAAGCCAGGAGCCTCGACGACGGTCCCGAAGAATAAAAGGCAAAATGAACGGCCCGTTACAAGATGGTACCGTCAAAACCGAGATCGTGGACGCGCAAGAAGCCTGTCATCAAGACCTAGGAACGTCAAGGTGCGGGGAAGAACTCCCGTTTCGAGACAACGCACGGCTAGAGAGCGGACCTGACAAAGCAGTCCACAAGAGCGCCGCAGAAGAGAACCGGCGAGAACCTTCCGACGCCGATCCACGCTTCTGACCTCCGAGCGCAAGAAAAGCGGCACCCGACTGGCACGGTGCCGATGAGTAAGGCCGTTCGAGACCCTAGGGACTGCTCCCAAAGCGCACGCCACGCTCCCCGAGGGCAAAGACCGACGACGGCGTCGAGACCCGAACAATGTGGAAGGCACGCAAGACAGACGACGCAATCCACACACTGCCACAGACACAGGCCGGAACTGCCCTGCCCGGCACGGGCTGGTCTCGGGCTGAAAAGCGACCCGCTCCACTACACCTTACCGAACAGGACAGTTCCTGCCCTCCTACTCTAACTTTGAAACCCCTCCCAGCACTTCCCAGCTCTGTCCCTCCCTCCCGGCCGCTCGCCAGCCCGCGTCCCTCACCTTAACTTCCAGAGGGCCGAGGGTACGAATCCAGCCCCCGCACAAATCACATGGGCGAACTGGGACCATCTGGCAGTCGCCAGGTTCCTCTTGGTCATCTGCAGTGAAGACGGTGAAAAAAACAACCACCACCACCACCACCAGCAGAAGAGGCAGCAAATAACCCATCAGCCAACACCAGCTACTTTGCCAAAAGCCCGCTTCATCAGACCCACCACAGTGTCATGCTTACCTGCCCTTTCCAGGGTCACACCCTGCGGCCATCGTCTCTCAGGGTACCTGACAAAGGAAGACGCACAGAATTAGCACAGCCCTCGCGAGAAGGCACCGGCCCCGCGCTCCTCCGCCCTAAGGCGCAGCTCGCCTCAGACGCTCGTCCCGTTCCAACGATGGCCCGCGCAGCACCTGCAAAACAAAAGGGAAACGCTTAACGGAGCAACCACCCAATACCACGATATTCAACACGGACCCAGCCCCCACCCACCTCACCTCCTCAGACCGCACATCGGCCTGCGGCTCCACCCCGACCCTGACGTGACTCCCTAACCCTAAGCTCTAAACCTAAACTGACAACCTAATCCTAACCCCTTGACAGCTGACCTGTGACTGTTGACCCCTGACCCCCATGAAGTTTGGCCCTAGGCAGGCACTGTGAGCTTTGACCACTGACCATGCTGACCTTTGACCCTGACCCCATGACATTTGGCCACCTCCCCCATACACTCCTATTGCTGTTGCACCTACCCCTGACTCCAGATCCCCGGGCAGAGCAGCTCCAAGCCAAACGCACCCACGCACACCACACAAAACGTAGCAACGAGGCGATTCAAAAAGAGAGAGAAAACTCTCCGCAAGAAGAACGACTCCCGGACGGGAGCTGCCAGCCAGCAAGATGACCTACGGCGTCCAAGACCACGAAGCCGGGAGCCTCGCGACGGCCCCAAAGAATAAGAGGCAAAAGGAACGGCCCGTTACAGGATGGTACCGTCACGACCCAGATCGTGGACGCGCAAGAAGCCTGTCATCGAGACCTAGGAACGGCAAGGGGCGGGGAAGAACTCCCGTTCCGAGACAACGCACGGCTAGAGGACAGCGCTGCCAAAGCAGCCCACAAGAGCGCCGCAAAAGAGAACCGGCGGGAACCTTCCGGCGCCGATCCACGCTTCTGACCTCCGAGCGCAAGAAAAGCGGCGCCCGACTGGCACGGTGCCGATGAGGAAGGCCGTTCGAAACCCTAGGGACTGCTTCCAAAGCGCACGCCACGCTCCCCGAGCGCAAAGACTGATGACGGCGTCGAGACCCAAACAAGGTCGAAGGCACGCAAGACAGACGACGCAAACCACACACCGCCACAGACACAGGCCGGAACTGCCCTGCCCGGCACGCGCTGGTCTCGGGCTGAAAAGCCACCCGCTCCATTAAACCTTACCAAACAGGACGGCTCCTGCCCTCCTACTCTAACTTTGAAACCCCTCCCGGCACTTGCCAGATCTGTCCCTCCCTCCCTCCTGGCCGCTCCACAGCCCGCGTCCTTCACCTTACCTTTCAGAGGGCCGAGGGTACGAATCCAGCCCCCGCACAAATCACATCAGCGAACTGGGACCGTCCGGCAGTCGCCAGCTTCCTCTTCGTCGTCTGCAGTGAAGACGGTGAAAAAGCAACCACCACCAGCAGAAGAGGCAGCAAGTAACCCATCAGCCAACACCAGCTACTTTGCCAAAAGCCCACTTCTTCACAGACACACCACAGCACTACGCTTACCTGCTCTTTCCGGGGTCACACCCTGCGGCCATCTTCTCTCTGGATACCTGAGAAAGCAAGATGCACAAAATTAGCACAGCACTCGCGAGAAGGCACCGGCCCCACGCTCCTCCGCCCTAAGGCGCAGCTCGCCTCGAACGCTCGTCCCGTTCCAAAGATGGCCCGTGCAGCACCTGCAAAACAGAAGGGAAACGCTTAACTGAGCAACCACCCAATACCACGATATTCAACACGGACCCAGCACACACCCACCTCACCTCCTCAGACCGCACATGGCCCCGCGGCTCCACCCCGACCCTGACATGAGACCCTAACCCTAAGCTCTAAACCTAAACTGACAACCTAATCCTAACCCTTTGACAGCTGACCCGTGACTGTTGACCCCTGACCCACATGAAGTTTGGCCCTGGGCACTGTGAGCTTTGACCACTGACCATGCTGACCTTAGACCTTGACCCCACGACATTTGGCCACCTCCCCCGTACGCTCCTATTGCTGTTGCACCTACTCCTCTACTCTAGATCCCCGGGCAGAGCAGCTCCAAGCCAAAAGCGCTCACGCACGCCACACAAAACGTACCAACGAGGTGATTCAAAGAGAGAGAGAGAGAGAGAGAAAACTCTCGGCAAGAATAATGACTCCCAGACGGGAGTTGCCAGCCGGCAAGACGACCGACGGTGGCCAAGACCACGAAGCCAGGAGCCTCGACGACGGTCCCGAAGAATAAAAGGCAAAATGAACGGCCCGTTACAAGATGGTACCGTCAAAACCGAGATCGTGGACGCGCAAGAAGCCTGTCATCAAGACCTAGGAACGTCAAGGTGCGGGGAAGAACTCCCGTTTCGAGACAACGCACGGCTAGAGAGCGGACCTGACAAAGCAGTCCACAAGAGCGCCGCAGAAGAGAACCGGCGAGAACCTTCCGACGCCGATCCACGCTTCTGACCTCCGAGCGCAAGAAAAGCGGCACCCGACTGGCACGGTGCCGATGAGTAAGGCCGTTCGAGACCCTAGGGACTGCTCCCAAAGCGCACGCCACGCTCCCCGAGGGCAAAGACCGACGACGGCGTCGAGACCCGAACAATGTGGAAGGCACGCAAGACAGACGACGCAATCCACACACTGCCACAGACACAGGCCGGAACTGCCCTGCCCGGCACGGGCTGGTCTCGGGCTGAAAAGCGACCCGCTCCACTACACCTTACCGAACAGGACAGTTCCTGCCCTCCTACTCTAACTTTGAAACCCCTCCCAGCACTTCCCAGCTCTGTCCCTCCCTCCCGGCCGCTCGCCAGCCCGCGTCCCTCACCTTAACTTCCAGAGGGCCGAGGGTACGAATCCAGCCCCCGCACAAATCACATGGGCGAACTGGGACCATCTGGCAGTCGCCAGGTTCCTCTTGGTCATCTGCAGTGAAGACGGTGAAAAAAACAACCACCACCACCACCACCAGCAGAAGAGGCAGCAAATAACCCATCAGCCAACACCAGCTACTTTGCCAAAAGCCCGCTTCATCAGACCCACCACAGTGTCATGCTTACCTGCTCTTTCCAGGGTCACACCCTGCGGCCATCGTCTCTCAGGGTACCTGACAAAGGAAGACGCACAGAATTAGCACAGCCCTCGCGAGAAGGCACCGGCCCCGCGCTCCTCCGCCCTAAGGCGCAGCTCGCCTCAGACGCTCGTCCCGTTCCAACGATGGCCCGCGCAGCACCTGCAAAACAAAAGGGAAACGCTTAACGGAGCAACCACCCAATACCACGATATTCAACACGGACCCAGCCCCCACCCACCTCACCTCCTCAGACCGCACATCGGCCTGCGGCTCCACCCCGACCCTGACGTGACTCCCTAACCCTAAGCTCTAAACCTAAACTGACAACCTAATCCTAACCCCTTGACAGCTGACCTGTGACTGTTGACCCCTGACCCCCATGAAGTTTGGCCCTAGGCAGGCACTGTGAGCTTTGACCACTGACCATGCTGACCTTTGACCCTGACCCCATGACATTTGGCCACCTCCCCCATACACTCCTATTGCTGTTGCACCTACCCCTGACTCCAGATCCCCGGGCAGAGCAGCTCCAAGCCAAACGCACCCACGCACACCACACAAAACGTAGCAACGAGGCGATTCAAAAAGAGAGAGAAAACTCTCCGCAAGAAGAACGACTCCCGGACGGGAGCTGCCAGCCAGCAAGATGACCTACGGCGTCCAAGACCACGAAGCCGGGAGCCTCGCGACGGCCCCAAAGAATAAGAGGCAAAAGGAACGGCCCGTTACAGGATGGTACCGTCACGACCCAGATCGTGGACGCGCAAGAAGCCTGTCATCGAGACCTAGGAACGGCAAGGGGCGGGGAAGAACTCCCGTTCCGAGACAACGCACGGCTAGAGGACAGCGCTGCCAAAGCAGCCCACAAGAGCGCCGCAAAAGAGAACCGGCGGGAACCTTCCGGCGCCGATCCACGCTTCTGACCTCCGAGCGCAAGAAAAGCGGCACCCGACTGGCACGGTGCCGATGAGGAAGGCCGTTCGAAACCCTAGGGACTGCTTCCAAAGCGCACGCCACGCTCCCCGAGCGCAAAGACTGATGACGGCGTCGAGACCCAAACAAGGTCGAAGGCACGCAAGACAGACGACGCAAACCACACACCGCCACAGACACAGGCCGGAACTGCCCTGCCCGGCACGCGCTGGTCTCGGGCTGAAAAGCCACCCGCTCCATTAAACCTTACCAAACAGGACGGCTCCTGCCCTCCTACTCTAACTTTGAAACCCCTCCCGGCACTTGCCAGATCTGTCCCTCCCTCCCTCCTGGCCGCTCCACAGCCCGCGTCCTTCACCTTACCTTTCAGAGGGCCGAGGGTACGAATCCAGCCCCCGCACAAATCACATCAGCGAACTGGGACCGTCCGGCAGTCGCCAGCTTCCTCTTCGTCGTCTGCAGTGAAGACGGTGAAAAAGCAACCACCACCAGCAGAAGAGGCAGCAAGTAACCCATCAGCCAACACCAGCTACTTTGCCAAAAGCCCACTTCTTCACAGACACACCACAGCACTACGCTTACCTGCTCTTTCCGGGGTCACACCCTGCGGCCATCTTCTCTCTGGATACCTGAGAAAGCAAGATGCACAAAATTAGCACAGCACTCGCGAGAAGGCACCGGCCCCACGCTCCTCCGCCCTAAGGCGCAGCTCGCCTCGAACGCTCGTCCCGTTCCAAAGATGGCCCGTGCAGCACCTGCAAAACAGAAGGGAAACGCTTAACTGAGCAACCACCC
Source organism: Astur gentilis (assembly GCF_929443795.1). NCBI lineage: Eukaryota > Metazoa > Chordata > Aves > Accipitriformes > Accipitridae > Astur > Astur gentilis. The sequence continues at coordinate 13,145 of NC_064888.1, forward strand.
AATACCACGATATTCAACACGGACCCAGCACACACCCACCTCACCTCCTCAGACCGCACATGGCCCCGCGGCTCCACCCCGACCCTGACATGAGACCCTAACCCTAAGCTCTAAACCTAAACTGACAACCTAATCCTAACCCTTTGACAGCTGACCCGTGACTGTTGACCCCTGACCCACATGAAGTTTGGCCCTGGGCACTGTGAGCTTTGACCACTGACCATGCTGACCTTAGACCTTGACCCCACGACATTTGGCCACCTCCCCCGTACGCTCCTATTGCTGTTGCACCTACTCCTCTACTCTAGATCCCCGGGCAGAGCAGCTCCAAGCCAAAAGCGCTCACGCACGCCACACAAAACGTACCAACGAGGTGATTCAAAGAGAGAGAGAGAGAGAGAGAAAACTCTCGGCAAGAATAATGACTCCCAGACGGGAGTTGCCAGCCGGCAAGACGACCGACGGTGGCCAAGACCACGAAGCCAGGAGCCTCGACGACGGTCCCGAAGAATAAAAGGCAAAATGAACAGCCCGTTACAAGATGGTACCGTCAAAACCGAGATCGTGGACGCGCAAGAAGCCTGTCATCAAGACCTAGGAACGTCAAGGTGCGGGGAAGAACTCCCGTTTCGAGACAACGCACGGCTAGAGAGCGGACCTGACAAAGCAGTCCACAAGAGCACCGCAGAAGAGAACCGGCGAGAACCTTCCGACGCCGATCCACGCTTCTGACCTCCGAGCGCAAGAAAAGCGGCACCCGACTGGCACGGTGCCGATGAGTAAGGCCGTTCGAGACCCTAGGGACTGCTCCCAAAGCACACGCCACGCTCCCCGAGGGCAAAGACCGACGACAGCGTCGAGACCCGAACAATGTGGAAGGCACGCAAGACAGACGACGCAATCCACACACTGCCACAGACACAGGCCGGAACTGCCCTGCCCGGCACGGGCTGGTCTCGGGCTGAAAAGCGACCCGCTCCACTACACCTTACCGAACAGGACAGTTCCTGCCCTCCTACTCTAACTTTGAAACCCCTCCCAGCACTTCCCAGCTCTGTCCCTTCCTCCCAGCCGCTCGCCAGCCCGCGTCCCTCACCTTAACTTCCAGAGGGCCGAGGGTACGAATCCAGCCCCCGCACAAATCACATGGGCGAACTGGGACCATCTGGCAGTCGCCAGGTTCCTCTTCATCTGCAGTGAAGACAGTAAAAATAAAAACACCACCAACACAATCAGAAGAGGCAGTAAGTAACCCATCAGCCCACACAAGCTACTTTCCCAACAACCCACGTAATCACACACACCACAGTGTTATGCTAACCTGCTCTTTCCAGGGTCACACCCTGCCCCCATCATCTCTCAGGGTACCTGAGACACCAAGAGGCACATACTTAGCACAGCCCTCGCGAGAAGTCACCGGCCCCATGCTCCTCCTCCCTCAGCCACAGCTCACCTCAAAGGCTCATCCCATTCCAAAGCTGGCCCGCGTAGCGCCTGCAAAACAAAAGGTAAATGCTTAATCAAGCAACAACCCAATACTTCAATATTCAACACCGACCCAGCCCACAACCACCTCAGCTCCTCGGACTCCACATCGGCCCGCGGCTTCACCCCTCCGAGGCTGCGTGCACCACCTGCAAAAACCAAAGCGGAAGATGCGTGCTGAGAGGCTGACCAAAACCGCACCCTGCCCGTTTGATTCGCAACTCCCTGTCCCTTACCTTGGCCGCTCAACTACCCCGCTCTGTCATCAAGAGCTTGCCACCTCAAGGCATGCGTATCGTTTGCAAAAAACACAAACAAGGGATGCTTTCAACTCGGCCAGCAACAAAACACTCCAAAGGGACAGTTCCTTTGACCCAGCAGTCACGACTCACCTTGCCCGAGTCACCTCCTCTACCCATGGCCCGCTTCGCTCCTTGCTTGCGACCTTCCAAATACAAGGAAAAAAGAACCCGCTCAGCTAGTCCTAGTGCCAACAGCCACATCTTCCCTCCGATTCCTCTCACGGACCCACCTTCTTATGCTCCGCTCCCCTCCTTCGTCACACGCAGCTTGTCCCTCTGCATCTGAAAAACATCCCATATTGAACGAGTCTCCTGGCTGCAGAGCAAGAGCTTCACAGTTCCAGAGGTCTCGATTCCATCTACGAAGACCCTCTGGAGCGCAACTACAGCCTGCCATGTGAGAAAAAGAAAAAAAATACTAAAAGGCTAAAACTTTAAGCCTTTCCCATGCAAGACCTGAGACCTTAGAGACTGAAATCTGCTTCATCACCCCCCAACAGCCCATGCCACACAGCTCCAATCGCCTCTGTAGAACACTATCAATGTGGCTGTCCACAAAGCCCACCAATGCCTACTCGATCCCAGACGACTTTACAACCCTTGCCTAAACCATCAAGGCAAATCAACGTGTCACCCATAGGCTCCTATTGCTGTTCCACCTACCCCTGACTCTAGATCCCCGGGCAGAGCAGCTCCAAGCCGAACGCACCCACGCACACAACAAAACATACCAACAAGGTGATTCTGAGAGAGAGAAAACTCTCAGCAAGAAGAATGACTGCGGGATGAGAGTTGCCAGCCGGCAAGATGACCTACAGCGTCCAAGACCACGAAGCCAGGAGGCTCTACGACCGCCCCAAAGAAGAAGAGGTAAAAGGAACGGTCCGTTACAAGACGGGACTGTCAAAACCGAGATCGCGGATGCACAAGAAGCCTGTCATCGAGACCTAGGAACATCAAAGTGTGGGGAAGAACTCCCATTCCAAGACAACGCACGCCTAGAGAGCAGAGCTGCCAAAGCAGTCCACAAGAGCACCGCAGAAGAGAACCGGCGGGAACCTTCCAACGCCGAACCACGCTGCAGACCTCCGAGCGCAAGAAAGCGGCACCCGATTGGCACAGTGCCGATGAGTAAGGCCATTCGAGACCCTAGGGACTGCTGCCGAAGCACACGCCATGCTCCCTGAGCGCAAAGATTGATGACTGCATCGAGGCCCGAACAAGGTCTAAGGCACGCAAGTCAGACTACACAAACTACACACCGCCACAGACAAAGGCCGGAACTGCCCTGCCCGGCACGCGCTGGTCTCGGGCTGAAAAGCAACCCGCTCCCTTCACCTGCCCACACAGGACGGCTCCTGCCCTCCTACTCTAACTTTGAAACCCCTCCCGGCACTTCCCAGCTCTGTCCTTCCCTCCCTCCCAGCTGCTCCCCAGCCCGCGTGCCTCAACTTAACTTTCAGAGGGCCGAGAGTACGAATCCAGCCTCCGCACAACTCGCATCGGTTAACTGGGACCGTCCGGCAGTTGCCAGGTTCCTCTTCCTCGTCTGCAGTGAAGACAGTAAAAAAAACCAAACACCACCAACACAATCAGAAGAGGCAGGAAGTAACCCATCAGCCAACACCACCTACTTGCCCAAAAGCCCACTTCATCACACACACCACAGTGTTGTGAGAAACTAGAGACTAGAGTATTGTTTATTAAGATTTATGTTAAGCCCAATATAAAGATTAAATAATTAAAGAAAAGATGGCCATAATTGCTTATATAAGTCTAATCAGATACCGCTTGTATAAGTTAAAGCAAAACTATTTTGTGAGATTGCTAAAGATAAGGATGTATGAATATGAGAATCAGTTATTGCCTTGTTTAAAGAAGTGTCAAACCGCAAGATGTAAGACTACGGGAAATAGCTATTGCTTTGCTTAGAAGTGTTTGTTAAAGAAGCTTATAACACAGTTCTGAGAAATACCACACAGCAAGTTGAAGAAAAAGTCATCTAAAGGTAACTGAGGAAGACTTCAAGCCTTCGGCCTCAACGACCACCAGGAGGCAGAAAAAGACCCCCTAACAACAACTGGGACATGCGCAGAGTAAAGACCTGAATGCGGAACTGGATGACTGATAAAAGGAGACTGTTAGAACTGTTTGGCGCGGCAGTTGGCGGAACATAGACTCCCCTGCCGCCCAGCGCTGTCTTTGCTCATATTCTACTTGCTACAATTAATAAAATTTTCAATTGGATTATGATCCGTTGTAGTCTCAATTTATAACAGTGTTATGCTTACCTGCTCTTTCCAGTGGCACACCCTGCAGCCATCGTCACTCAGGGTACCCGAGACAGCAAGACACACAAAATTAGCACAGCAGTCGTGAGACTCACTAGGCCCGTTCTCCTCCTCCCTAATCCACAGGTCACCTTGAGCACTCATCCAAATCCAAAGGTGGCCTGCACTGCGCCTGCAAAACAAAAAATAAATGCTTAGTCAAGCAACCATGTAATATTTGATATTCAACACCAACTCAGCCCACAACCACCTCACCTTCTCAAACTCCTCATTGGCCTGCAGCATGGCTCCTCTGAGGCTGCGTGCCCCACGTGGAAAAAACAAAGCGGGAGACGCATGCTGAGAGGCCGCCTGAAACCTCAGCCTGCCCAGACCGATTCCCAACTCCCTCTCCTCTACCTTGGCCGCTCAACTACCCCGCTCCGTCATCAAGAGCTTGCCACCTCAAGGCATGCGTGTCGTCTGCAAAAAACACAAACGAGGGATGCTTTCAACTCGGCCAGCAACAAAACACTCCAAAGGGACAGTTCCTTTGACCCAGCAGTCACGACTCACCTTGCCCAAGTCACCTCCGCTACCCATGGCCCGCTTCGCTCCTTGCTTGCGACCTTCCAAATACAAGGAAAAAAGAACCCGCTCAGCTAGTCCTAGTGCCACCAGCCACATCTTCCCTCCGATTCCTCTCACGGACCCACCTTCTTATGCTCCGCTCCCCTCCTTCGTCACACGCAGCTTGTCCCTCTGCATCTGAAAAACATCCCATATTGAACGAGTCACCTGGCTGCAGAGCAAGAGCTTCACAATTCCAGAGGTCTTGATTCCATCTACGAAGACCATCTGGAGTGCAACTACAGCCTGCCATGTTAGAAAAAGGAAAAAAAAAATAGAAGAAGGATAAAACTTTAAGCCTTTCCCAAATCTGCTTCATCACCCCCCAACAGCCCATGCCACACAGCTCCAATCACCTCTGTAGAACACTATCAATGTGGCTGTCCACAAAGCCCACCAACGGCTACACGATCCCAGACAACTTTACAACCCTTGCCTAAACCATCAAGGCAAATCAACGTGTCACCCATAGGCTCCTATTGCCGTTCCACCTACTCCTGACTCTAGATCCCCGGGCAGAGCAGCTCCAAGCCAAACGCACCCACGCACACAACACAAAATGTACCAACGAGGTGATTCAAAGAGAGAGAAAACTCTCAGCAAGAAGAATGACTCCGGGATGAGAGCTGCCAGCCGGCAAGATGACCTACAGCGTCCAAGACCATGAAGCCAGGAGGCTCTACGACCGCCCCAAAGAAGAAGAGGCAAAAGGAACAGCCCGTTACAAGAGGGTACCGTCAAAACCAAGATCACGGACGCATAAGGGGCTGTCGCCAAGACCTAGGAATGTCAAGAGGCAGGGAAGAACTCCGATTGCGAGACAACGCACGCCTAGAGAGCAGAGCTGCCAAAGCAGCCCAGAAGAGTGCCGCAAAAGAGAACCGGCGGGAACCTTCCAACACCAAACCATGCTTCAGACCTCCGAGCGCAAGAAAGCGGCACCCAATTGGCACAGTGCCGATGAGTAAGGCCATTCGAGACCCGAGGGAGTGCTGCCGAAGCACACGCCACGCTCCCTGAGCGCAAAGATTGATGACTGCGTCCAGGCCCGAACAAGGTCGAAGGCACGCAAGACAGACTACACAAACTACACACCGCCACAGACACAGGCCGGAACTGCCCTGCCCAGCACGGGCTGGTCTCAGGCTGAAAAGCAACCCGCTCCCTTCACCTGCCCATGCAGGACAGCTCCTGCCCTCCTACTCTATCTTTGAAACCCCTCCCAGCAATTCCCAGCTCTGTACCTCCCTCCCAGCCACTCCCCAGCCCGCATGCCTCAACTTAACTTTCAGAGGGCCGAGGGTACGAATCCAGCCTCCGCACAACTCACATTGGCTAACTGGGACCATCTGGCAGTCGCCAGGTTCCTCTTCATCATCTGCAGTGAAAACAGTAAACAAAACCAAACCACCAACAACACAATCAGAAGAGGCAGTAACCAACCCATCAGCAAACACGAGCTAATTTCTCAAAAGCCCACTTAATCTCACACACACACGCACCCCCACCACAGTGTTATGCTTACCTGCTCTTTCCAGGGTCACACCCTGCCACCATCATCTCTCAGGGTACCTGAGACACCAAGAGGCACAGAATTAGCACAGCAGTCGCTAGAAGTCACCGGCCCCATGCTCCTCCTCCCTCAGCCACAGCTCACCTCAAAGGCTCATGCCATTCCAAAGCTGGCCTGCATAGCACCTGCAAAACAAAAGGTAAACGCTTAACTGAGCAACAACCCAATACTTCGATATTCAACACCGACCCAGCCCACAACCACCTCACCTTCTCAAACTCCTCATTGGCCTGCAGCATGGCTCCTCTGAGGCTGCGTGCCCCACGTGGAAAAAACAAAGCGGGAGACGCATGCTGAGAGGCCGCCTGAAACCTTAGCCTGCTTGGACCAATTCCCAACTCCCTCTCCTCTACCTTGGCCACTCAACTACCCCGCTCTGTCATCAAGAGCTTGCCACATCAAAGCATGCGCACTGCCTGCAAAGTCAAACAAGGGGTGATTCCAACTTTACCAACAAAGCAACACCTCCAAAGGAACAGTTCCTTTAACCCAGTAGTCAGAGCTCACCTTGCCAGAGACACCTCCAGCACTCATGGCCCGCTTCACTCCTTGCTTCGCAACTTAAAATTAATAAAAGAAAAAAGAAATCCCTATCAGCTAGTCATAGAGCCACCGGCCGCATCTTCCCTCCCACTCCACTCACAGATCCACCTCCTTATGGCACTCCGCTCCCCTCCTCCGTTGCTCTGGGGCACGCATCTCATCTCTCCGCATCTGAATAAAGCCCCATATTGAACGAATCAGCCTGGATGCAGAGCAAGAGCTTAACAAGTCCAGAGACTTTGATTCCACCTAGGAATACCAGTACTCCAGCTACAACCAGCCATTTAAAAAACAGTACAACCCTCTTATCGCTGTGCCACCTACCCCTGACTCAACAGCCCCGGGCAGATTGGCTCCAAGCCAAGCACACCTGTGCACGGACCAACACAACACAGAAGACTACAGACAAGGTGATTCAGAGAGAAAACTCTCAGCAAGAAGAATGACTCCCAGATGGGAGGTGCCATCCGGCAAGATGACCTACAGCGTCCAAAACACTGAGGCAAGGAGGCTCTACGGCAGACCCCCGAGGAGTCCCACGTAACAGCCTGTTAAAAGATGGTACTGTCAAAACCGAGACCATGGACACGCCAGAAGCCTGTCATCAAGATCTAGGAACATCAAGAGGCAGGGAAGAACTCCCAGTCTGAGAAAACAGACGACTAGAGAGCAGAGCTGCCAAAGCAGCCCAAAAGAACAACACAAAAAGAACCGACTGGAATATGACGAGACCAATCCATGCTTTAGAGCTCCGAACACATGAAAAGAAGCACCCGATTGGCGCTGTGCCGATGAGCAAGAGCATTCGAAACCCTAGGGACGGCACCTAAAGCGCATGCCGCGCTCCCCCGGCAAAAAGCGCGATGAGGACATCGAGACCTGAGGAAGGCCTAAGGCACAGAACACAGACTACACAAACTGCACGCCACCAGGGACACAGGCTGGAACTGCCCGGCCCGGGACACACTGCTCTCATGCTGAAAGGCAACCCGCTCCCTTCGCCTGCCCACACAGGACGGCTCCTGCCCTCCTACTCTAACTTTAAAACCCCTCCTGGCACTTCCCAGCTCTGTCCCTCCCTCCCAGCCTCTCCCCAGCCCGGGTCCCTCAACATAGCTTTCAGAAGGCTGAGGGTCCCAATCCATCCTCCACAAAACCACACAGGCTAACTAGGATGTTCCTCAAAGGGACACATTGCTCTTCAACATCTGCAATTTAAAAAAACAAACAAACAACAAATCAGAAAAGGGAGTAAGCATCCCACTGGCCAACGCCAACTACTTCCCCAACTCCCACCTCCTCACAAGTGCCACCATGTTCGCTTCCCCACTTGTTCGACTCAGACCCTGCAGCTGTCATCACTCCTGCTACCTAAGGTACCGAGAGACAGCAAGTTAGCATGGCGCTCATGAGAATTCATCAGCCCCACACTTCTCCTTCGCTAATCCACAGCTCACCTCAAATGCTCATCCAATTCAAAGATAGCCCACACAGCACCTCCAGAACAGAAGGTAAACGCTGAACCGAGCAGCCACATAATACTTTGCTATTCAACACCGACCCGGCCGACTACCACCTCACCTTCTCAGACCAGCATGCAGCTTTGCAGGAGACCTTATAGCACACTTCACAGTACATAAAGGCTGCCTATAAGAAACCTGCAGAGGGACTTTTTACAAAGGAGTACAGCAATAGGACAAGGCCGTAACGACTTTAGCCCTAAAGAGGGTACATTTAGTTTAGGTGTTAGAAAGACATTTCTCACTATGGGTGGCGAGGCACTGGAACGTGTTGCCCAGAGAACCTGCAGGTGCTCCCTCCCTGGAAGCATTCAAGGCCAAGTCAGATACGGCTTTCAGCAACCTGGTCTCATGGAAGGTGTCCCGGGGGGGGCGGGGGGGTGTGGGGTGGAACTAGAGGATCTTTATGGTGCCTTCCAACCCAAACCATTCTACAATTCTATGACATTCAAAACCAACTGGAAAACTCATCTGAGAAGGGCTGGTGAACCCTCCTCCCTTTCCCAGCAGTCCCAAAACTTAAGAAACCCCTTTTCTTCTCCTCAACTGTCAGGAAAGGAACCCCACTGCTTCCTCAATCTGCACTCCTGAACCCCCTTCAGTGGCTACTCCTCAGGAGCCACTCTTCTGAGACACATCCCAAATTCTGGGGGCACCCCCTAACCTACAGCTTCCCAGAGAATCTGAGCTCTGCTACATGCCCACAAAATAAAGTCAAGTCCGAAGGCTTCTAATATAAGAGGGGCCTGCCACCAGCTGCAAAGATTCTAGGGACAACGTGGCATTCTGTGGGCAATGAGGAAAGGCATTGAGGCATCCCAAACCCTGAAAGGCACTGTGCCTCACAGCCCTTCTGCTTTCATCAGTAGTACTAAAACTCCATATTCAAATACATACAAGACACTCCCCCTAAGCCCTGCTAAACAATGTCACCATCAGTCCTGTTAAGAGAGATATCATCAACTTATACAGCATACAGCAGAACTGGTGAAAAAAACAAGGTTCCATTTTCGAAAAAGTTGGAAATTCCAGGGAAACACAACACATGAAGAATTAAAAAAACAACAGTGCCTGCTATTAAACCATCTTTCTACCACTGAACACTCAAAACAAATCTACTGACCTGAAAAAAAGAAAGGGGGGGAAAAAAGCACAGCTGTATACAAGTGTTACTTTCTACCACACATGCTGCAGAACCTTGAGTGGTCCTCAAGCTCTTACCTCAGGCAGACACCTCTTCCCAAAGGGCTGAGCCAGCTCAAAAGCTGCAAAGCACTCAAGGAAGAGCTGAGCACCAACACCAGAGAAACCCAGGAGCACAATGAGCTCCCTCAGCAGAGGCTGTGGCTCAATTAGCCCAAGCCTCCGCCCACCACCCTTAACACAATCACCTGGGAAAGGGGAAGGGCAAACCACCAACAGTTATAGAGTCAGCTGGAGGGGCAGCAGCACTGTTCTCACCTGCCTTAAATTTACAGCAAATGAGACCCTGAACAGAGAAAGTAAACTCCCCCAGGAAAGGACACTAATTGCTCCTGTGCTACAGCTACACCTATTGCACCAGCAATAGGACCAGGTATGAAATTAAATTTAATTTGTCTGGGGTGTAGATAGAAAACAATAGATGCCCTTCTAAACTAGGTAAGAAACTGGCTCATTAAATGCAATGACATTGTTGTTGTTACCACAATTGATGTGCTTCAGTTTCCTATAAAAAAGCCAAAACGCTCTGGGGTTATGCTTCACTTCTAGCAAGGCTGTGCATACCACCTTACTTCTACCAGAACTACCTTCTGGATAGGAATGAATCAAAAAGCAGAATTAGATCCCTTAAGAATTCCATCTCCAAAATATCTCTGGTTGCAAAATAAGTTCTTTACTGTGAATAGCCAATGATTCAGAGTCCCCCTGAGCATGTCTCCAGCTGACTCCCTTAACAGAGGTACAAGAGCCCCAAAGCACAAAAAACACCACGTTCATGCTCCTTTCCATGGAGGGGCATGGAAATACATGGGGGGAAGAGGAGCAGCCATATCCCAGAAGGGGAGGGGGGCAACAACACCCCCTGCAGTCATGCAGGAAATGGTCAGCTTTAGCCACACCCCTGCACTTTGGGGGGGACGACACAGACAGGACAGCAGCCACAAATAACACCAAGAATACATGGAACTTCAGGGATACACAGCAGGTGGGGGGGAAGGGTGTGACACCCCCACCTATCGGCATGGGAAAAAACTCACAGGGAAGGTGGGTTAGATGGATAATTCGCAGTGGTAAGATACATGCAAAAGAACATGCACATGCTGGGGGGGTCATGCATAAGGTTTACCTTCACCAGGGGCTCCACCTAGGTAATCCACAGTAGGTGAACTCATCTGGGATAATCTGCAACAGCAGTTCCACTCTGGGGGAACCTCCTAACCTACAGCTTCCCAGAAACTCTGAGCTCTGCTACATGCCCACAAAGTAAAGTCAAGTCCCAAGCCTTGTAATCTACAAGGGGCCTGCCACAAGCTGCAAAGATTCTAGGGACAACTTGGCATTCTGTGGGCAAGGAGGAAAGGCATCCCAAACCCTGAAGGACATTGTGCCTCATGGCTCTTCTGCTTTCTTCAGAAATACTAAAACTCCATACACAAATACATACAGGACATTCACCCTAACCCCTGCTAAACAATGTCACCATCAGTCTCATTAAGAGAGATATCATCAACTTACACAGCATACAGCAGAACTGGTGAAAAAAACAAGGCTCCATTTTCCAATAAAGTTGGAAATTCCAGGGAAACACAATACATGAAGAATTAAAAGAAAAAACCAAACAAAAACAAACAATGCATACTATTAAACAGTCTTTCTACCCCTGAACACTCAAAACAAAACTACTGACCTGAAACAAAAGAAAGAAAAAAAAGCAGCTGTATACAAGTGTTACTTTCTACCACACATGCTGCTGAACCTTGACTGGTCCTCAAGCTCTTACCTCAGGCAGACACCTCTTCCCAAAGGGCTGAGCCAGCTCAAAAGCTGCAAAGCACTCAAGGAAGAGCTGAGCACCAACACCAGAGAAACCCAGGAGCACAATGAGCTCCCCCAGCAGAGGCTGTGGCTCAAATACCCCTGAGCCCCCGCCCACCACCCTTAGCACAATCACCTGGGAAAGGGGAAGGGCAAGCCACCAGAAGATATAAAGTCAACTGGAGGAGGAGCAGCAGCACTGTTTTCACCTGCATTAAATTTACAGCAAATGAGACCCTGAACAGAGAAAGCAACACTTACTGGCAACTACAATACCTGCTCCTGTACTACAGCTACAACTACTGCATCGGCAATGTGACCAGGTAAGGAGTTAATTTTAATTTTTCTGAGGCATAGACAGAAAAAGACACGTGTGTCTTTAAACTAGGTAGGAAATTAGCTCATTAAATGCAGTAACAATGTAGTTATTAAAATCACATCGGTCAACGGCGAGGCCAGCAGACACAATGGTAAGTTGGCGGCTAAGCGCTAGATTGAGGCAGACCGGGAGGTTCCCGAGGTCCAGGAGCCCCGGGGAAGAGCAGAGGGACCGTGCAGAGTAGGCAGCTCTCACGAGACAGGCTGCTGCGGCGTGGGCATTGCCAGGGGCAACTGTGGGAGATTTAAATGGCCCTGAGGAGCACAGGAAGCAGGGCGTGGTGCGTCAGAAAGGTGTGTCGTGGTGCGGCAGTTTGCGTGGCAGTTCGTGAGGGCAGGGCGCGGCCCCCCCCCCCCCCCCCCCCCCCAGCTCAAGCAGGCTACTGAAGCGGTGGGCATCGTCCTCAGGAGACGACCCCAGTATCGCTGCCACTGAGGTGAAAGCCATCGCTAGGAAAAATGTGGTGACGCAGACTGAGCTCCCATGTAAACGTGCAGCTGTCCGGGTATCTGGCTGCGGGGAGTGCCTGATTCTATCACTGATAACGGAGGGCAGCGGGGACACCTCTTGTGTGAGATGTGCCCAGGTAGATGATCTGCTCAGCCTGGTGGCAGAGCTGAAGGAGGAAGTGGAAAGGTTGAGGAGTATCAGGGAGCATGAGAGGGAGGTAGATTGGTGGACCCAAACCCTACCATCCCTGGGGCAGAGGCAGCAGATGGAGGCTCCGCGAGAAGCGGAGGTTCCCCTGCCCCATCGCCACTGGGCATGAGGGGACCTAAGAGATGCAGGGGAATGGATACAGGTCCCTGCTCGGCGAGTCCCCTCCCGGTCTCCCTCACCTTCCCAGTTGCCCCTACGGAACAGGAACGTGGCTCTGGAACTTGAGGACCAGGTCAATGAAGATCAGGGTGTAGGTGAAGCCCTATCCAGGGAGGTGCCCAGGCTCAGTCGGGCAGCCCCACGCGTTCCCAAAGCCCCCGAAAAAAAGAAAAAGGAGGGTAATTGTCATAGGCGACTCCCTTCTGAGGGGGACAGAGGGCCCAATATGCAGTCCTGACCCATCCCACAGGTTGAGGAGGAGAGGGAAGGCCGATAAGGCAGATATTGTGCTGAGAGTCTGTAACAGACCGCCTGACCGGGTTGAAGAGACGGATGAATCATTCTACAAGTGACTGGCAGGGCACTGGGGCGATTAGTGGAAGGAGCACAAGTAGTGTTTTCCTCAATCCCTTAGTGGCAGGGAAATATACTGAAAGGAACAGGAAATCACACCTGGTGATGACGTGGCTCAGAGGCTGGTGCCATCGGTGGCGTTTGGGGTTTTTTGATCACGGGGAGGTTTATACGGCACCGGGCTTGCTAGTGACAGATGGTATTCGGCTATCTCAAAGGGGTAAAAGAATCCTCGCTCGTGAGATGGTGGGCCTCAGAGAGAGGGCTTTAAACTAGGGTTGAAGGGGGTAAGTGTTGAGGAATGGTTAATGGAACAGGGTCACAAGTCTGCAGAGGCATTGTGCAAGCAAGAAGATTTCTGCTGAGACAAGACAGTGGTGAAAGTAAGGAACTTTGTGAAGAGAAGTTGTGGTTGAAGAAATGTAAAAATAAGTAGCCTGTAACCGCAAGTACGTACAGTATGTGAGTGTAACTTTTTTATCATGTAACCAATAAGAGAATGAGTAGTAGGCATATGTTATAGAAATCATATAAAAGAACCCTGTTAGAAATAAACATTGAAGACGCTTGCAGGATCTCATATTGAGTGTTCTGTGTCTTCCCTGCTCGAAAATCTCCGCAAGTGGTGCCCAAACAGGGACCGACAGGGACTTACACTTTCCCTGTGGAAACCAGTGGAGAGGAGCAGATCAATGGAAAAGTCCTGCCGTGCAGCCAGCAGGAGCCTTTGCACATGTGATAATGCAGATGGAAATGGGTCCCGAGAAATGTCTGGAGTCCATGCGTTTGGCTCGGGAAGGCCTGTCAAACGTAAGGCAAGCTCCAGCCACTCCATCATATATGTCAATCAAACAGGGAACCCAAGAGCCTTTGTGGATAGGCTCACAGCAGCCTCGAATAAGGCAAATATGCCTCCGGCTCTAAAAGCTGCACTGTTGCGACAATGTGCTTTGGAAAACGGTAACGCTGCCACCAGAGCTGTATTGGTTACTTTGCCAGCTGATGCATCAATTGAACTAATGTTAGAACGTATGAGCAAGGTCCCTGTAGGTCCACAAGCAATGTTAGTGGAATCATTAGAGAAACTAGGGGAAAAGTTAATTGAAGGTCAACAACAGCAACAACAAGCCTTTGCAGCCGCCCTTGCACCTTTAAAACCAGCAGGGGGCAATAGAGGCTTTAATGACAGTAGGGGTGGAAAGTTTAAGTGTTATAGATGTGGAAAGCTAGGTCACAAGAGACAACAGTGTAGGGAGCCAGGAGTTTGGTGCCAGAACTGCCGGCAAGACACCCACAGTACCACTGCGTGCCGTCGATCGGGAAACGGGATGTCGAGCGCTAGGGGTCGCAGCGCGAGGACACCAATCGCGGCTCCGGTATCATTGAGGGACGACCTTACGCCAGCTCCAGAGCCACATCTCAACTCACCCCAGCGGGACAACCATCTCCAGCAACGCTTGGCAGCCTCGGATTGGACTTGGCAACAGCAGTAGATGTTACACTTATTGACCCTAAACCACAAAAGATTGCTACAGGAATATGCGGAAAAATAATTATAAATGGTGAGAGACAAGGGGCATTGCTGTTGGGACGTTCATCAAGTGGAATAAAAAGAATATTTGTGCTGCCTGGAGTAATAGACAGTGACTTTGAAGGTGAAATCTATATTGTAGCACAAACTTTGTTTCCTCCAATTGTTATACCGAAGGGAAGCAAGATAGCACTGTTGGTGCCATTGTTACAATTAACCAAGGGAATGACAACTGGAAATCAGCAAATTAGAGGTGATAGAGGATTCGGCTCGACAGGAGGATTAGTGATGTTATCCATGCCTCTCACAGAAAGACCAACAACAACAGTCACTCTGGAAAATAAAGGGGAGAGAGTTATTTCACAAGCCTTGTTGGACACCAAAACTGATATTTCTATCATCGGCAAACATTTTTGGCCAGAATCGTGGCCAACAAGGACTGTTGCTGGAGGCGTGGAAGGAGTTGGGGGAACAGCTAGTGTTCAACAATGTCAGGATAGAATTGTAGTTTATCTAGATGGACAAAGAACCAATGCCACAATTACTGTAATGCCCTTCCCTCATGGAGTTTCAGCCTTGATTGGATGAGATCTTCTTCTCCAGTTAGGAGTAAGATTGACAACTGAGTCGCCTTTTTAGGAGCGGTCACCGATTGGACTTTCCCGATTCCTTTAGTTTGGACAAATGATGAACCTGCCTGGATCGAACAGTGGCCGCTAAGGAAGGAAAGTCTGGAACAAGCAGAAATATTGGTAGATGAACAATTAGCGTTGGGACATATTAAACCTTCAACTAGCCCGTGGAATACACCCATTTTTGTTATCAAGAAAAAAATCGGGCAAATATCAGCTATTACATGATCTCAGAGCAGTCAATAAACAGATGCAAGCCACGGGAGCACTTCAACCGGGAATGCCTAGCCCAGCTATGTTACCGATAGGCTGGCATTTATTAATTATTGACTTAAAAGACTGTCTTTTCACCATCTTTTTACATCCCAGAGATACTGAACGCTTTGCTTTTACGTTACCATCGGTTAATCGAGCTGGCTCAGCTCGCAGATTTGAATGGATTGTACTTCCACAAGGCATGAAAAACAGTCCTACTTTATGTCAGCTTTTTGTGGACAATGCCCTGAGAGAAATCCGATCAACCTGGGACAAGATGATAATATATCGCTATATGGATGATATTTTGTTGGCCCAACAACAACCATTTTCTGCAAACCAGGAACAATATCTTGAAGAGACATTATATAAGCATGGTTTGAAAATTGCAACAGAAAAGATACAATGTCAACCAGTGTGGAAATATTTGGGATGGCTTATTACAGACTCCCAGGTACGGTCACAAAACCTAGAAATACAGACTGATGTCAAGACTTTGAACGATGCACAAAAGCTGCTAGGAGACTTACAGTGGCTGACACCAATAGTGGGAATTACCAATGAGGAGTTAGAAGTTTTACGACCTTTGTTAAAGGGAACTGATCCGTCCTTACCCGTGAAATTATCAAGTCTGCAAGAAGAGACAATAAAAAACATCTCCACTGTCATTACATCTCGTATGGTGGACCGCTTTGATCCAGATTTACCTGTCGATCTCGCTATCTTACACTCCAAGAATCGGTTCATAGGTACATTAACCCAATGTAAAAAGAAAAAAGGGGAGCCTCGGGTTTTAGAGTGGCTCTTTATGTCTTTGCGACCAAAAAAGACGATACGACAAAAAGATGAAAATTTGGCAGAGTTAATTCGTAAAGGTAGAATGCGATTGTTACAGATTTTGGGTAAAGAACCGGGAACAATTTATCTCCCAATTCGGCGAGAAGATTTGGACTGGTGGTTACAACATTCGGAAATGTTGCAATTGAGTTTATTGACCCAGGGTGTGTCTATCAGTTTAAGCCCTTTAAAAAGTCCAGTGCTAAAATGGATGTCTGGAACAGGATGGATTGAAAAACCAAAGAGAAGTGAAGCTCCTATTTAGAATGCATTAACTGTTTATACAGATGCGGGTAGAAAATCGCAGACAGCAGCTGTCACCTGGGAAGTGAATGGACAGTGGAGTCATCAGATAATTGCAGCAGAAAAAGGAGATTCGCTGCAATTGTTAGAATTGTCAGCAGTCGTATGGACTTTTGTTAAGTGGATAGATGAACCAATTAATGTTGTTTCTGATTCGTTATATGTGGCTGGAATAGTATACCGAATAGAAGGAGCAAGGATAAAAGAGGTTAACAATCCTAGATTGAGTTATTACGGCAACTTCAATCTGCCGTACATCAACGGTCAGAACCATATTGCGTGATTCATATTAGAAGTCATAAATGGTCAGAAGGTTTGGGTGAAGGTAATCAGAAGGCTGATCAATTGGTATCTTTGACTGTACCTCTAAGTGAGTTTGTGAAAGCTCATGAGGCACATGAAGCCTTTTGCCAAAATGCCAAGGGACTGTTCAAACAATTCAGAATTACCATAGATGAGGCTAAAGGTATTGTACGAAGCTGTCCAAAATGTAGCCGTTTTGGTCCGGGAATAGGAGTAAATCCCAGGGGTCTTGGTCCGAATGAACTATGGCAAATGGATGTAACCCATGTAAATGGATTTGGGCGTTTAAAATATGTTCGTGTAACCATTGATACTTACAGTAAATATATATGGGCAACAGCTCATGCTGGAGAAAAGGCACTCCATGTAGTTAGACATCTTGCTACATGTTTTGCTGTTATGGGGGTGCCTCAAGAGATTAAGACTGATAATGGTCCAGCATATATCAGTACAAAAGTTCAAAAGTTTGTGCAAATGTGGGGGGGTGAAACATGTAACAGGTATACCACACTCACCCGCTGGTCAAGCTATTATAGAAAGAACACATCAAGTATTAAAACGATATTTAGTAAAGAATGATGATACTGTGGATATACAAGAACGTCTAGCTCGTACATTGTTTACTTTAAGTCATCTTTGTATTCTGGGGCAAGATCAGCCTGCAGCCTGGGTTCATGATATAAAGCCAAAACCAAAGTCTGCTGAGTCGCCAAAAATTAGGGTTAAGTATAGAGATTTGAAAACTGGGATTTGGCAAGAACCAGCTGAAGTTGTTTATCAGGGAAGAGGTCACGTGTGTACTTACCCCAACAGGGTTACAATGGATTCCGTCCAGGTGGACTAGACCAGCTGTAAACGATGTTTCTACTGAGACGCCTGGTTTGTAAATAGAACTATAGACTGTTTAATCATTACTAACAATTTTGAACCTTCGCTTGCTTTATAACAGAAAATGGATAGAATTATAACTGGGATGAAGATTTTAATCACATTGTCTGTTATCTTAGGAAAGGGATTGGGAAACCTTCACAAGATTGATCTTCGACAGAATATGTGGATTACTTGGGCTAACGAGACAGGACAGGATTCATTTTGTCCATCATTAGCTACCCCATCTGATCCGTTTCGTACATGCTTAATTGGGGTCCCTTTAAAAAACATGAGAGGATTTGGGCCTTGGACGACAGCCAAAGTTTATGATGATCTAAATCAAGCAAAGACTGATTTCTGTACCATTCGGCCTGGATTAACCACAAACAATTGGTGTGACACATTAAATATCTCCATAAATCCTTTGGGACCCCAAACACATAGCATTATTAAGAAATTGAATGTTACTGGTATAGAGCCTCAGGAACTTAATATTTTGGGGTCTGTACCTGGAGATTATTGTTTAACTTTGGGGGATTATCAAGGTAAAGATTTAGTTAAAATTAAGAACTTTAGACCTGAAAAGCCAAGAAATGATAGTATCTGGATTACCCCTAAATTTTTTTGGTACTATAACATTACTGGTTATTGTAATGGTTGGAATTGGCCCGTAACCGGGTATGGCAAAGTAAAAAAAGGCAAAAATGTTACCACCAGGACTATTTCTTACTTGTGGGGATCGTGCTTGGCCAGCTATACCTACAAAAGCGCAAGGAGGACCGTGTTATCTTGGCAAATTAAAGTTGTTTGCCCCCAGCATTCATCAATTGTTGAATATGAGTAATATAAGTCACAAATCTAAACGTGCTAGATGTGATACATATCAATTGGGACCTGAATGTAAAGATAATGTGGAATTGTGTGAACGCCCGACTGTTATTTTAGCATCTCTTTTTACACCCCAAGCTGCCTCTGCCAAAGCACTAACCCAATTAAAACGGCTAGCTTGTTGGACAGGAAAACAAATTAATATTACCTCCAGAATAGTAGATGAACTCATCACTGATGTCAATGTTATACGGCATACCTTATTGCAAAATCGAGCTGCCATTGATTTTTTTGTTGTTAGCACACGGACACGGTTCTGGAGAGTTTGAAGGAATGTGTTGTATGAATCTTTCTGATCACTCTGAATCTATTCATAAGACACTTTCCCAATTGCAAGATAACATGAAAAAGCTTACTGTTGTTATAAATCCTGTTGATGACTGACTTGAAAATGGGGAATTACCGGTTGGTTAAAAACCTTGATGAAGGTAGACATTCGGTTTTTTGTTATTATCATTATTGTACTTGTTATTATTTGTTGTACTTTTTCTTGTGTGAAGAAGGGTCTAGAATCAGTTGTGAATCCAGTTTGGATTGTTCAACAAAAAGAAAAAGGGGGAATTGTTGAGGAATGGTTAATGGAACAGGGTCACAAGTCTGCAGAGGCGTTGTGCAAGCAAGAAGATTTCTGCTTCGACAAGACAGTGGCAAAAGCAAGGAACTTTGCGAAGAGAAGTTGGGGTTGAAGAAATGTAAAAATAAGTAGCCTGTAACCGCAAGTACGTACAGTATGTGAGTGTAACATTTTATCATGTAACCAATAAGAGAATGAGTAGTAGGCATATGTTATAGAAATCATATAAAAGAACCGTGTTAGAAATAAAGATTGAAGACGCTTGCAGGATCTCATATTGAGTGTTCTGTGTCTTCCCTGCTCGAAACTCTCCGCAGGTAAGGGATAAGACTAGGTGCACCAGAGATGAGCCTGGGGGCAGCGTGTACCGATGTTAGGGGTGGATTCGATAGGCCAGCTCGAATGCATCTATGCCAACGCACGCAGCACAGGCGATAAACAGGAGGAGCTGGAAGCCATCGCGCGGCAGGATACATATGACTTACTCCCCATCACAGAAACACGGTGGGACGCCTCCCGTGAGCGGAGTGCTGCGACAGATGGCTACGAGCTCTTCAGAAGGGATTGGCAAGGTAGAAGAGGTGGCGGGGTGGCTCTCTATGTTAGGCAGGGTTTGGACAGTACAGAGCTACCCGAGTGTGATGACAAGACAGAGTGCTTATGGGTAAGGATGAGAGGGAAGGCCAATAAGGCAGATATTGTGCTGGGAGTCTGTTATAGACCGCCCGACCGGGTCGAAGTGATGGATGAATTGTTCTAAAAGTGGCTGGCAGTAGTCTTAGAATCGCGTGCCCTTGTTTTCATGGGGGACTTCAACTGTCCAGACGTCTGCTGGAAATATGCCACAGCTGAGAGTAAACAGTCTAGGAGGTTCCTGGAGCGTGTGGAAGATAACTTCCTGACACAGGCGGTAGGTGAGCCGACCAGAGGAGAAGCCTTGCTAGATCTATTGTTTACGAACAGGGAAGGACTGGTGGGAGGTGTGATGGTCACAGGCCGTCTTGGGCTTAGCAACCGTGAAATGACAGAATTCTCAGTTCTTCGTGAGGCAAGGAAGGGAGGTAGCAAAACCAGCGCTCTGGACTTGCGGAGGGCAAACTTTGGCCTCGTTGAGGCACTGGTTGAGAGAGTCCCTTGGGAGATGGTCCTGAAGGGCAAAGGGGTCCAGGAAGGACGGACGTTCTTTTAGAAGGAAATCTTAACAGCTCAGGACCAGGCTATTGCCCTGTGCCACAATGTCGAACCGCCGAGGAAAACGACGGGCCTGGCTGAACAGGGGGCTTTTGCTAAGAGTCGGGAAACAAAAGGAGAGTTTATCATCTCTGGAAGAAAGGGCGGGCAACCTGGGAGGAGTGCAGGGATCCTGTTAGGTCATAGAGAAAGGAAATTAGAAAGACAAAAGCTCAGCTAGAAGGAAATGTCCGCTGTCATAAGAGACGACAAAAAATGTTTTTACAAATACATTAACGGTCAAAAGAATCCCAAGGAGCATATCTAAACTTTAAGGGATACAGAAGGGAACGTTGCCACCAGAAATGAGGAAAAGGCTGAGGTACTTAATGCCTTCTTTGCCTTAGTCTTTAACAGGGAGACCAGTTGTCCTCAGCGTACTCTGCCTCCTGAGCTGGAAGGTGAGGATGAAGAGCAGAATATATCTCCCCCCCCCCCCCCCCCCTTTAATCCAGGAGGAAATAGTTAGTGAACTACTACGCTATCCAGATGCTCACAAATCCATGGGACCAGATGGAATCCATCCAAGAGGGCAGAGGGAACTGGCAGAGGTGCTTCCCAAGCTGCTCTCCGTCATCTATTGGTGATCCTGGTCAACGGGGGAGGTCCCAGAGGACTGGAGGCTTGCTGGTGTGATGCCCATTTACAAGAAGGGTTGGAGGGAGGATCCGGGGAACTACGGGCCTGTCAGCCTGACCTCGGTACCGGGGAAGATTATGGAACAGTTTGCCTAGAGCGCTCACATGGCAAGTCTGGGACAAGCAGAGGATTGGGCCTCGTCAGCGTGGGTTTATGAAAGACAGGTTCTGCTTGACCAACCTCATCTCCTTCTATGACCAGGTGACTCACCTAGTGGATGAGGGAAAGGCTGTGGATGTTACCTACCTTGACTGCAGCAAGGCCTTTGATACCGTCTCTCATGGCATACTCCTCGAGAAGCTGTCATCTCCTGGCTTAGACAAGCGTACTCTTTGCTGGGTGAAAAACTGGCTGGATTTGATTCCATTCTAGGGAGCAGAACAGAGATGTAGCAAGAAAGGAAAAAAAGGAAGGGAGGGAGAACAAAGGGAGAGAGACATAAAGACTGGAAGAAGGACAAAGGGATGACAGAGGGAAAAAATAGCGATAGGCTGCAGGAGAGAGATGGAGGAGTTCAAAAAAGACACAGGAAGTATGACAGAATGAGAGTGAGAAACAAGGGACAGAGCAGGACAGCACTGGAGAAAAACACAATTCTGACTGATAGGCTGTGAGAGAGATATGGAGGAAGAGAGAAAAGAGAAGGGACAGCTAGCTCGAGAGGGGGATGCAGTTAGAAAGGATGGAAGAGGGAAGGAAACAGAGAAATACAGAAAAGATGGCAAAAGGAACCAGGGCAGAGGGACAGCAATAGAAGAAAAAAGGGACAGGGATCTGGACAGGTGGAGAAAAAAGCAGGAGAAAGATACAACGTGATACGATGGGACAGGAAGTAAGATAGCATGACACATGAGAATAATGACAAGAGACAGAGAGAGACTATGAAAAGCACAGGAGATGGGAGAGAGAAAGAGAAGACATGAATAAAAAGAGTAGGGAGCACCACAAAGGGTCAGGGAAAGAGAAAAAGAGGAAGGACAACAGGGACAGTGAAATACAGAATAAAAAAAACCCTCACATATTACACACATCTTATCCACTCCTCAAGCCCATTTCAGAGTTACACAGTACCTCAGCCCCTTTAAGAAAAGTCGCACCGCGCCCGAGCCCATTTCGGCGGCGCACCGCGCCCGAGCCCATTTCGGCGGCGCACCGCGCCCGAGCCCATTTCGGCGCCGCACCGCGCCCGAGCCCATTTCGGCGGCGCACCGCGCCCGAGCCCATTTCGGCGGCGCACCGCGCCCGAGCCCATTTCGGCGGCGCACCGCGCCCGAGCCCATTTCGGCGGCGCCCCGCGCCCGAGCCCATTTCGGCGGCGCACCGCGCCCGAGCCCATTTCGGCGGCGCACCGCGCCCGAGCCCATTTCGGCGGCGCACCGCGCCCGAGCCCATTTCGGCGGCGCACCGCGCCCGAGCCCATTTCGGCGCCGCACCGCGCCCGAGCCCATTTCGGCGCCGCACCGCGCCCGAGCCCATTTCGGCGCCGCACCGCGCCCGAGCCCATTTCGGCGCCGCACCGCGCCCGAGCCCATTTCGGCGCCGCACCGCGCCCGAGCCCATTTCGGCGCCGCACCGCGCCCGAGCCCATTTCGGCGCCGCACCGCGCCCGAGCCCATTTCGGCGCCGCACCGCGCCCGAGCCCATTTCGGCGCCGCACCGCGCCCGAGCCCATTTCGGCGCCGCACCGCGCCCGAGCCCATTTCGGCGCCGCACCGCGCCCGAGCCCATTTCGGCGCCGCACCGCGCCCGAGCCCATTTCGGCGCCGCACCGCGCCCGAGCCCATTTCGGCGCCGCACCGCGCCCGAGCCCATTTCGGCGCCGCACCGCGCCCGAGCCCATTTCGGCGCCGCACCGCGCCCGAGCCCATTTCGGCGCCGCACCGCGCCCGAGCCCATTTCGGCTATGTCAGTATTTCAATCCAATTCTACAATGTACTTTTTCTACAATATATAGAAAAGACTTATGGCCTCACTCATCAAATACTTGACAGTATTAGTTCCAGTCATCTTTTAATCGTTATTTTTACAAATACATGTAAACTCCAAAAATCTAGCATTACCTGAAGAAATGCCGCTATTTAGTACCTGCAATTCTCTACGGAGTTGTCTTTTCCACATTCCTCACTCCCGTTACATCCGTCGCTGCACATCCCGAAGTTTTACTCCCTCAGGTGACATTACCTGCACGATCCCGGTTCCCGGGCAGCAAACGAGCGAGCTCCTCTCATCCTGACAGACTGTCCACTTCCACACCTCGACACAAAACCAGAAATTGAAAAATACCATTACATCACAAGCTACAAAGAGCACCCAAATATTTTACAAACCCACCACAGAAAAATACAGTTACACTCACGCACTTCACAACCCTGGCCTACTCCCTGCTGGCCATCTAGTCCAACTCCCCCCGGCCATCACCCACAAAATCCTCAACTGTCTTCCAAAGACCATCCACCGGACAACATATGTCCCTGTGCTGACTGGCAATTACCAGGTTCCAGGGGAGCGCTCCAGAGAAACGCTGCTCCCAGGAGCCTTTAAAAAAAAAAAAAAAAAAAAAAAAAAATCACCCTGCCTGTGAAAACCTGGGCCCAAGCCGAACTCCTCTCCAAACTTTGGCAATCAACATTGCCTCATGGAGCAGCTGGGACCAGGGGAGAAAAAGAAACCCAGGGCAGGGGAGGACACACCAAACACCAAACCAGATCCCAGCTGGTGTTTTTTATTCTAAGTTTTTGGGGGTTCTTCCTAATTCCCTGAAAAACATCTCAACTCTACATCCAGCCTGAAAGGAAAAAAACAAAAAGGCTAAACCACAGAACCCTACAACGTTAGGCACATTCACAACATGCCACTCGTTCAGATCACATGCACACCAGCCCTCACTCTCAACTCATCCATCCTACCACCCACAGGCCTTGAGAGGCCATCACCCCGTGCTTGCGGCAGCGGGGGCTTCAAAAATCGCCGTACCTGCAAAAACCCAGGCCCCAGCCCAACCTCCTTCCAACCTCCCCACAAACTGCCCTTCCGTTACACCAACGTTTCAACACGCACCATCATCTCCACCATCCGTGCATTTTCAACCCGATACTGAGCTTTCACAGTACCACGTGTCACAGTCCAACCTCCATAGCAGCCACGTCACCTAAACGCAAGGTTCCTTCAAGCACCTCTTGTGCCCTGTCATCACCTGCAAAAACAACACACAAAGCTTGTCAACAGACACTTCATCCTTGAGAGAGAAGTCAAGTCCTCCACCGCTGGCCTACCCTGCTTCCCACCTATTCCAATAATAACACATCCTCACAGCCAGTGTCCTCCGTGGCACTTGAAAAAAACCAGAGCATCACAAACACAGAGCTCTCCCAAAGTTACCAATCACTCCAAGACCCATCATGCTGCTACTCAGACCTCAAGGCCTTGACCATTTCTAGATACTTGCCACAAAGCATCCGCATAAACAAGATGAACACCATTGCCCAGTTCCTGCCTTACTCAATGCTAGTTCACAGTCCAATTGCAATCCCCTCAACTCTGCATGCAAAGAGCCCAAAGTCATTAAACCTTCTACGCTGCCTCTACAATGCCATACAAGACACACACTAACATAGAGCCATGTAATTCACATGCAAATGTAATGCCATACAAGGCAGTATTCTTACCTCGGTCAAGGCAAAACAACTCAGAGCACTGCCATACCAGACAAAACGGAACACGGCCAATGCAAGAGACTCTCATGTGACAGTCAATACAAGTACAGACCAAAACAATACAAAACCAATACAGAACCACAGAAGGCAAGGCAGTCTCAGGTGGCAATCCATACAAGTACAGAGCACTGCAATACAAAACACAATGCAGGGCCAGGCAATGCGAGACAGTCTCACATGACAGTCAATACAAATACACAACAAAACAACACAAGGCAAAGGCAATACAGACCAATACAATGCAAGAAAACTGCAAAAAAACAGCAAAAGCAAAGCAGTCTCATAGAGCCACCGGCCACATCTTCCTTCTGAGTCCACTCACAGACCAACCTCCTTACAGCGCTCTGCTGCCTTCCCCCATCGCTCGGTGGCACACAGCACGTCCCTTCGCATCTGAAAAAACCAAAACCAAAAAAACCCATATCGAACGACTCACCTGGATGCAGAGCAGGAGATGAACAATTCCAGAGGTCTTGACTCCATCTACAAAGACCATCTGCAGTGCAACTATAGCCTGCCATGTTAGAAAAAGAAAAAAATAGGAAAAGGCCAAAACATTAAGCCCATCCCATGCGAGACCTAAGACCTTAGAGACTCAAATCTGCTTCACTACCCCTCAGCAGCCCATGCCACACAGCTCCAATCACCTCTGTACAACACTATCAACGTGGCTGTCCACAAAGCCCAGCGATGTCTACACAATCTCAGATGACTTCACAACCCTTGCCTAAACAATCAAGGCAAATCAACATTTCACCCATAGGCTCCTATTGCTGTTCCATCTACCCCTGACTTTAGATCCCCAGGCAGAGCAGCTCCAAGCCAAACACACCCATACGCACAACACAGAACGGTACCAACAAGGTGATTCAAAGAGAGAGAAATATCTCAGCAAGAAGAATGATTCCCGGATGGGAGTTGCCAGCCAGCAAGATGACCTACAGCGTCCAAGACCACAAAGCCAGGAGGCTCTACGACAGCCCCAAAGAAGAAGAGGCAAAAGGAACGGCCCGTTACAAGGTAGTACCATCAAAACCAAGATCAGGGACACGCAAGAAGCCTGTCATCAAGACCTAGGAATGTCAAGGTGCGGGGAAGAACTCCCATTCCGAGACAACACATGCCTAGAGAGCAGAGATGCCAAAGCAGCCCACAAGAGTGCCGCAAAAGAGAACCAGCGGGAACCTTCCGACACCGATCCACGCTTCAGACCTCCAAGCGCAAGAAAAGCGGCACCCGATTGGCACAGTGCCGATGAGTAAGGCCATTCGAGACCCTAGGGACTGCTCCCAAAGCACACACCACGCTCGCCGATCGCAAAGACTGATGATGGCGTCGAGACCCGAACAAGGTCCAAGGCACACGAGACAGACTACACAAACTACACACCACCACAGACACAGGCCAGAACTGCCCAGCCCGGCACGCGCTGGTGTCGGGCTGAAAAGCAACCCCCTCCCTTCCCCTGCCCACACAGGACAGCTCCTGCCCTCCTACTCTCACTTTAAACCCCCGCCCGGCACTTCCCAGCTTTGTCCCTCCCTCCCAGCCGCTCCCCAGCCCACATCCCTCAACTTAACTTTCAGAGGGCCGAGGGTACGAATCCAGCCTCCGCACAACTCACATGGGCTAACTGGGACCATCCAGCAGTCACCAGGTTCCTCTTCATCGTCTGCAGTGAACACAGTAAAAAAAAAAACCCACCAACAACACAATCAGAAGAGGCAGTAAGTAACCCATCAGCCAACACCAGCTACTTTCCCAAAACCCCACTTCATCACACACACCACAGCATTATGCTTACCTGCTCATTCCAGACTGAGACCCTGCAGCCGTCATCACTCATGGTACCGAAGGTAGCAAGACACACAAAATTAGCATGGCACTCACGAGAAGTTACCAGTCCTATTCTCCTCCCTAATCCACAGCTTACCTCAAACGCTCATCCCATTCCAAAGGTGGCCCGCACAGCGCCTGCAAAACAGAAGGTAAATGCTTAACCGAGCAACCACCTAATACTTTGATATTCAACACTGGTCCAGCCCACAACCACCCACCTCACCTTCTCAGACTGCTCGTTGGCCTGCGACTTCACCCCTCTGAAGGTGCGTGCGCCACCTGCAGAAACCAAAGCAGAAGACGCATACTGAGAGGCCACCCGAAACCTCAGCCTGCCCGCACCAATTCCCAACTCGCTCTCCTTTCCCTTGGCCGCTCGACCACCCCACTCTGTCGTCAAGAGCTTGCCACATCAAGGCACACGTACCGCCTGCAAAAAACAAACGACAAGGGATGCTTCCAAGTTTACCAACAATGCGACGCCTCCAAAGGAACAGTTCCTTTAACCCAGCCAGTCACAGCTCACCTTGCACAAGACACCTCCAGTACCGATGGCCCGCTTCGCTCCTTGCTTCGCACCTTCAAAATAAAAGAAAAAAGAACCGTATCAGCTAGTCATAGAGCCACCAGCCACATCTTCCCTCTGACTCCACTCACAGATCCACCTCTTTACAGCACTCCGCTCCGCTCCCCTCCTCCGTCGCTCTGGGGCACTCATCTTGTCACTCCGCATCTGAATAAAACCCCATATTGAACGAGTCAGCCTGCACGCAGACTAAGAGCCTAACAACTCCAGAGACCTTCATTCCATCTAGGAATACCAGTACTCCAGCTACAACCAGCCATTTTTAAAAAAAAAAAACAAAAAACAAACAAAAAAATCAGGGACAAACTTTAAGCCCATCACATGCAAGCCTCAACACCTTAGAGACTCAAATCCGCTTCACCACCCCTCAACAGCCTCTGCCACAAGCCTACAATCATTTCCATAAAAAAATCTCAACATGGCTGTCCACACAGCCCACGAATGCCTACTCGATCCCAGATGACTTTACAACCCTTGCCTAAACAATTAAGGCAAAACAACATTTCACCCATAGACTCTTATCGCTGTTCCACCTACCCCTGACTCTATAGCACTGGGCAGGGCAGCTCCAAGCCAAACACACCTGTGCACAAAACACCACAAGACAGAACACTACAGACAACATGATTCAGAGAGAAAACTCTCGGCAAGTTGTCTCGGCAAGACATCAAAATTCGAGGAAGGTCTAAGCGCACAAGACA
The DNA here is from genome assembly GCF_929443795.1 of Astur gentilis. NCBI lineage: Eukaryota > Metazoa > Chordata > Aves > Accipitriformes > Accipitridae > Astur > Astur gentilis. The sequence goes on from NC_064888.1 coordinate 40,939, forward strand.
GCCTACACAAACTACACGCCACCGCAGACATGGGCTGGAACTGCCCTGCCCAGCACGCACGGGTCTTGTGCTGAAAAGCAACCCTCTCCCTTCGCCTGCGCAAAGGCGACTGACTGCTTTGGGACAGCCCTCTCTCCCGCACTAACTTTAAAACCCCTCCCTGCAATTCCCAGCTTTGTCCCTTCCTCCCAGCCTCTCCCCAGCCTGGGTCCCTCAACTTAGCTTTCAGAGGGCCGAGTGTCCAAAGCCATCCTCCACAAAACCACACGGGCTAACTGGGATGGTCCTCAAGGGGACACATTGCTCTTCAACATCTGCAATGAAAAAACAAACAAATAAACAAACAAACCAGAAAAGGGAGTAAGCATCCCGCTGGCCAATGCCAACTACTTCCCCAACGCCCCCCTCCTCACAAGGGCCGCCGTGTTCATTTCCCCGCTCATTGCAGACTCATACCCTGCAGCCATCGTCACTCATGCTACCTAAGGTACCAAGAGACACCAAGTTAGCATGGCACTCATGAGAGGTCATCGGCCCCATGCTCCTCCTCACTAATCCACAGCTCACCTCAAACGCTCATCCAATTCCAAAGGTGGCCCGCACAGCACCTCCAGAACAGAAGGTAGATGCTTATCCAAGCAGCCCCATAATACTTTGCTATTCAACACTGACCCGGCCGACAACCGCCTCACCTCAGACTGCTCACCGGCATGCAGCTTTTCAGGAGACCTTATAGCAGACTTCATGGTACATAAAGGGTGCCTATAAGAAACCTGCAGAGGGGCTTTTTACAAGGGTGTACAGCCATAGGACAAGGCGGTAACGGCTTTGGTCCTAAAGAGGGTACATTCAGTTTAGGCGTTAGGAAGACGTTTCTCACTAGAGGTAACAAGGCACTGGAACGCATTGCCCAGAGAACCTGCGGATGCTCCCCTCCCTGGAAGCATTCAAGGCCAGGTCAGATGGGCTTTGAGCAACCTGGTCTCACGGAAGGTGTCCCTGGGGGGGTTGGAACTAGAGGATCTTTATGGTGCCTTCCAACCCAAACCATTCTACGATTCTATGACATTCAAATCCAAGTGCAAAACCCCTCTGAGAAGGGCTGGTGAACCCTCCTCCCTTTCCCCAGCAGTCCCAAAACTTAAGAAACCCCTTTTCTTCTCCTCAACACTCAGGAAAGGAACCCCACTGCTTCCTGACACCTCCTGCCCTCGGTTTGCACCCCTGAACCCCCTTCAGTGGCTACTCCTCAGGAGCCACTCTTCCAAGCCACATCCCAAATTCTGGGGGCACCTCCTAACCTACAGCTTCCCAGAGACTCTGAGCTCTGCTACATGCCCATAAAATAAAGTCAAGTGCCAAGCCTTGTAATCTACGAGGGGCCTGCCACAAGCTGCAAAGATTCTAGGGACAACATGGCATTCCGTGGGCAATGAGGAAAGGCGACGAGGCATCCCAGACCCTGAAAGGCATTGTGCCTCACAGCCCTTCTGCTTTCTTCAGAAATACTAAAACTCCATATACAAATACATACAAGACATTCACCCTAACACCTGCTAAACAACGTCACCATCAGTCCCATTAAGAGAAATATCAGCAATGTACACAGCATACAGCAGAACTGGTGAAAAAAACAAGGTTACTTTTTCAAAAAAGTTGAGAATTCCAGGAAAACACAACACATGAAGAATTAGGAAAAAAACCAAACAGTGCATACTGTTAAACCATCTTTCTACCCCTGAACACTCAAAACAAAACTACTGACCTGAAAAAAGAAAGAAAGCAAAAAAAAAGAAAGAAAAAAAAAAAAAAAAAAAAGCACAGCTGCATACAAACGTTACTTTCTACCACACATGCTGCTGAACCTGGACTAGTCCTGAAGCTCTTACCTCAGGCAGACACCTCTTCCCAAAGGGCTGAGCCAGCTCAAAAGCTGCAAAGCACTCAAGGAAGAGCTGAGCACCAACACCAGAGAAACCCAGGAGCACAATAAGCTCCCTCAGCAGAGGCTGTGGCTCAAATAGCCCGAGCTCCCGCCCACCACCCTTAGCGCAATCCCCTGGGAAAGGGGGAGGGCAAACCATCAGCAGTTATAAAGTCAGCTGGAGGGGCAGCAGCACTGTTCTCACCTGCCTTAAATTTACAGCAAATGAGACCCTGAACAGAGAAAGCGACCCTTACTAACAACGATGATACCTGATCCTGTACTACAACTACACCTATTGCATCAGCAATGGGACCAGGTAGGGAATTCAACTTCATTTTTCTGGGGCCTAGATAGAAAACAATAGATGCCCTTCTAAACTAGGTAGGAAACTAGCTCATCAAATGCAATGACAATGTTGTTATCAAAATTGATGTGCTTCAGTTTCCTATAAAAAAGCCAAAACACTCTGGGGTTATGCTTCATTTCTAGCAAGACTGTGCATACCACCTTACTTCTACCAGAACTACCTTCTGGATAGGAATGAATCAAAGAGCAGAATTTGATCCCTTAAGAATTCCATCTCCAAAATATCTCGGGTTGCAAAACAAATTATTTCCTGTGAATAGCCAATGATGCAGAGTCCCCCTGAGCATGTCTCCAGCTGACTCCCTTAACAGAGGTACAAGAGCCCCAAAGCACAAAAGACACCAAAAAACCCCCATGGAAATACATGGGGGGGACCAGGGAGCAGCCATGCCCCACAAGGACAGGCCAGGGCAGGGCAGGGGGGGCAACAACACCCCCTGCAGTCATGCAGGAAAGGGTCAGCAGAAGCCACACCCCCGCGGTTTGGGGGAGGGGGGGCTGCAGCCACAAATGACACCAAGAAAACACGGAACTTCAGGGATACACAGCGGGTGGGGGGAAGGGGGTGATGCCCCCACCAATCGGCATGGGAAAAAAACTCACAGGGAAGGTCTGTTAGATGGATAGTTTGCAGTGGAAAGATATGTGCGCAAAAACATGCACAGGCTGGGGGGGGTCATGCATGAGGTTTACCTTCACCAGGGTCTCCACCCAGGTAATCCAGAGTAGGTAACCTCATCTGGGATAATCTGCAACAGCAATTCCACTCTGGGTTCTTGACCCAACACCAGATAATCCACACTGCCTGCCCCACGGAGGGGGTGCTTCCCACAGGATGGGGCATCTGTTGAGCATCACCACACCCTTAGGACAACACATCTGAAAAATTAAAATCACAAACTGTATTTCAGCATATTAAGAAAATAACACCAAATGAGTAGAGGAATTCCAGCAAAGGGAGAGGCTAGCAGGTGCCCTAATTAGGACTCGAGCTAAACAGGTCAGCTCACAATACAACACATCCTTTAGAACGTAGACCGATGAAAACTGGTTTGCTGTTAGATAACTGTATAAGTGAGATTTGATAAATGATCATATATTAACATTATTGTTGAAACAGTAGACAAAGGGGACCTGGGGACATAATTACGAAAGTGTAGTCAAGTGATTAACTAGTAATTATTCATAAGTTTTGCAGTTCTTTGCTCTTATGACTAGATGTTCCTGTGCGCTAAATGAGAACAATGCTGAAACTGACCACATGTGATTGAAAGAAACTGCATTAAGCTTCAAGATCAAAGAACAAGGAGAAGAATAAAGACTTTGAGGACAGCCAGCAAGAACTTCAAATGGGTCGGTGGTCGCAAAAGCATCCCTTCGTCTCAAATGGATCCTTCATTGCGCGTGATCGGATGTAGGCAGTGCTATGATAATCGGTTGTCGTTGGTTTTATGTATATGTATACTAATCTGATTAATAAGCAATTAGTTATTCTATATAACCTGTTTGTGCTAAAGCTGTGGCATACACGCTAGGTGGAACTATCCCCCGTGCATCCAGCGCTGCAATGAAGAATGCCTGCTTTCTAAAACTCCAAAACGAGTCTTAGGGAGTTTCTTCGACCGGCTTTTCAGTATCAGAGGCACAAGGGAGGAAAGAAAAAAAAAAAAAAAAAGGAAAAAATAGGCAGGGGTGTGGGAAAGAGAGGGGACCAGGGGAGGGAGGGGGAGGGAGGGGCAGGGAGGGACCAGAACGCCAAAGAGGGGAGACAGGGCCCTGAGGGCCCGGGGCTCACCACAGCTCTTGTTCTTGGCGCTGCCAGGAGAATTTGCCAGTTCAGACGCTTCTTTCTGCTCCTCTCCCGCTCCCCTCCTCTTCCGTAACTCCGGTGGCACGGCCAACCTCCCCCTAGGAGTAACACGCGTCTCGTAGGTCTCGCAAGACGAGGCTTCCTAGGCACGGAGCCTTGCTCGCACGCTACGTGGCCGTGCTGCATACGGACCCTGCGGTGCACCTCGGCAAGCCCCAGGGTCTGCTGTAGCCATCTGCATGTGGCATCAGGGTTGCGGGAGTGACAGCAGCCAGTCAACAGATGCTGGCAAGAGATTTATAACAAAAAATAACACCTGGTTCAGGTAAGAGCCTGAAGGCAGGCCACAAGAGACCCAAAGCTGCTTCGTGCCAGAGGGGCAGCTCTGTTCGGCAGGAAACGCCACGGCCCAGCGCACCAGATGCAAGCGGCCCACCTGCAAGCGAGCGATACCCCGGCGACCCTGGGGCTCAGTTGGGGTGGGCACCGCCGTGCTATCAGAACTCTGCTCTCCTAATCCTGCACACACGCAAGGCTTCTTGCACGGGGCTTGTCTCTTATTGAAGAGACGCTACTACTTACCGCCCTGCTCTCCGGCGTGCAAAGTAATTCGATGTTGAGGCAGGGAAAGCAAAGAGGTGTGTCGGGATATTAGATGTCCTCAGCAGAGGACCATAGAGCCCTCGAGATTCCATCTTTGCTCCCCACAGGAGCGTGGCTCCGCACTCCTTGCCACTCCTGCCAGCAAGCATCACAATTGCCCTTTGCTGCCTGCATCACGCAGTACCTGCACGGCCCCAGTACTGCCGCTTACAGAGCGGGAGGCGCTCGCTATAAAACGGCGATGAAGAACAAGGACGGCCCATCGAGATGGCAGGAGGAACATAGAGAGCCTCCAGCATTAGCCAGGCAGGGCTTGCAACTCACCTCGTGTTGTGGTTTAACGCCAGCCGGCAACGAAGGCCCACGCGACCGCTCACTCGCTCCCCCACCCCCAGCGGGACGGGGAGACAATTGGAAGGGCGAAAGTGAGAAAACTCGTGGCTTGAAATGAAAAGTTTAATCATTAAAAAGGAACTACAACAACAACTTGTAAGGAAAAGAAGGAAAAAAATGACAGAGAACAGGGTGCAGGCAGCACACCAGGGGTCTGGAGCCTGATGGATGATGGAGGGTGGTGGTGTGGAATATGGAGGAGGGAAAGGAGGGAGGCAGGGCAGGAGATAGGAGAGCAGGGGGTGCAGGGGGAAAAAACTCGCGTTTGTTAAAAACTCGTGTGGGTGAAGGGGATGGGCTGGAGCAGGAGGGGGGGGGGGGCATATGGGGGAGACACAGACACAGGGGGTAGGGCATGTGTGGGTACAAAGGTGCACGGGGTGTACTAAAACAAGTTGTGCTGCTTCACAAAAACATGGTCCCACCAGAATTCAGTACAGTTTCTTCTGCTCTTAAACATTAATCAGGCACTTAAAAGCTTCAGTAGACTTGTAAGTCCAAACCTCCGACAATTTACGTAGTCTTATCATTTCTGATATCCAGGATATGTGAAAATAAATCTTTCAGTTTAATAGTTGTCACTGAGAAAGATACGTGTTAATCTAAACAACACAAGGGGAATAATATCATGTTCGCCATGTAGACTTTACTAAGAGCTTGAAATTAACTTCTCAGGATCTTTTAAGCTTCTAAGCATAAAATAATTAGTGTAGCTTACAGATGTGGAAGAGAAATATTTTGGTATCATAACCAAAGTAGTCTTCTCCTCTTTGAACTGCAACACAATCTGTAATATTGTATCAACACTTCAAAACCCACTCTGTCTCTCCTCTTTTCTCATCCAATGTTTTGTTTATTTCAAGAAATTCTTTCATTATCTATCCCATAAAATGAGAAATAGATTATTATGGAAGAGCTCCTAAGATAAAAAGTTAATGCATTAAACTAGCTGTGATATAAAAATTATTTGAGATATATTTATGTGTGATGTTCTGATGAATTATCTAGTTGTTTACAATTGCTAGGACTTCTCTCGGTAGTAAATCACTGGCAATGTGCATGAACACAAGAAACTATTCATGGGGCACATTCATCCTTTATGCAGTTAAATGAAGTTTTTAAATCACAAAAAGATTTGGCTGTTACACAGTCTGTGTAAATTACAGGATAGTAACCCAAACCCCAAGACCATGTCTCTCCTACTTTGCTCTGTTTCAGAATAATCTCAGCTTGCAAAGCAGATCAGTTTTCTGTAACACAGATAACCAGGGTTCACACAGTCAGACTTTTCATCAGTTAGAAGGCCACAGAAAGAATCATACAGAGACCAAGTATCTTTTCCTTAAACATCCTGTTTACAGACAGCTATGTTACCTCAAAGTGCTATGAAAGTTACTTTCTCTAAAACTATCTTCCTTTTTTTTGCCTTCTCCCCCCCCCCCAAAAACAATCTTATAGCTTAATCCTTATAGGATTTTTTTCAAGTTTTGTTTTTTTTCTAAGGAGTATCAACACATGAAAACTCTAAATAGTTTCAGGAAGGTCAGTATTTGCTACAGTTGCACTTGATCCAACATCCCACTTTTTTTTCCAACAAGGAAACGAGTTCAACCGAGTTTCTTTCAAGAGCCATACAGGAGAAAGTACAGATTCTGCTCTGTCTGCTAACAAGGAGGCAAAGGAGCTGCTACCGATTTGAAAACTATATAGGCTCTGCTGTGCCCATTTTGAACTGGGGAAGAAAAATAGCCCTTCTTGTTTCAATATTTAGGTCCACTTTTTCTCATTTGCAAAGTAGATCCACTGCCTTGGGAGACTGACCAGAATTACCTGGAACAAACATTATTTTTGCCTACGATCTGTTTGTTAGTTGAGAAAACAGTCACTAGGTCTCTATGATAATATATTACACGATTTCATCGAGACATTTCTGTCTCAAGGGGCCCAGCTGTATTTTATTTTCTAGTAACACAGTATCTGTCCAATTCCAGTCTCTGACTTAAGAGATGAGCAACATGCGATTTCTTCAATGTCTACTTATCACATGAGGAAGTCAACAAAACTCTTTTCACAGTTACAAGCACTTTTCAAAGACATGACAGTTCGCTCCGGTCATCAACTGACCCTGAACAAGTTGGAAAATATAAAAGGATCAATAAATGTGAGAAAGACCTTTGGTATTAGGGAACCCAGACAAACCGGTGCAGCTTTCTTCCCTACCGATTCGAAGAGAATGCTGTTTGGCTGCTGCTTATACGCATAATCCACAAATCATTTGCTCTTCTTCTTAGCCAAAGGGCTAAGGCAGTGCCATCAGCAACTTCATAACATACCTGAAACAAGAAGCAGATATTACAGCTCCAAGTCTGAGGAAACAGCATCAATGATTAAGACAGCTCTAACATGGAAGGCATGGTAAGTGGCAGTGGTACAAGGCACTAGCAATTTATCAGGGCTCTCTTTCAAATGCTGGCATTTTCTGTGACTTGGATTTTGCCTATTAGTATGAGATCATTACATCACCTATCACACAAGTGTAACTTTGTTAACTTTGAAATAAAAGCTGCTAGACAATATACAACACAAAGCGAGGGAAGTACACAGTGATTTCACAGGCAATCTGGAACTGGGCACCTGACTTGAATTCCTGGCTTTGAAAACCTCTCTCCAAATGACTTACCATCTTTCACTAAGATCCAGCAGCAGTTCTCTCCTGTGCCTCATGCTCTTCTGTAGTCATCCGAAGCCCACAGAGCTGCACTGTAAGCTTGAAGACCAGGATGCCAGCTTCATGTCCTATTTCTGTCACCTAGTTTTTATGTGCCGTTTCTTGCTAATCAAAAGGCCCAGTGATTCCTCGTCACACATCACACTTGAGTTAGTACATCCAAGCATTATTTCTGCAGCGCTACATTTGCACGGATTAGCTGCTGAACCCTCCAGATGATGTACTGCTTTTCAAGAAGGGTGTAGTATAACTGGCGAGGGTCTACAGTAAATCCAAGAGGGTGCTCAATGATGTACAGGAGTCTGACTACAAAGTATAAATTGAAAAACAGCTGCTTAACCTGGAAAGGGCAATACTGAAGAGAACTAACAATGTTTAAACTCTAAAAGGTAGCTATAAGCAAGAACTTTTGTGTACATCCACTGCACACAGTTACACGGAATCATGGGGCTTAAATTACAACCTGAAAAACTTAGGGTATGTGGCAATCTTTACAACAGTAGTAACAATTACAGGAAACGTTTAAGAATAAATTAGGCAAGCATTTGTCAAGAATGGTACAGAAAGTTGATCATTCACCTCTAGAATGAGAGCAACACTAGACTATATTTAAAGGTTCTTCTTTCCCCACTGCTGTCCCTCTCCGTATTTCTACCCTCAAACACAAGCATCATCCCCAGCTGTGCACTTACAATTATATCTGCATATGCACATGTCTAGAGATGCACATTTATTCCTTCGTTACACACAGCTGAAGGAGAGTACTCATAGGTAAGCCAATTTACATAAACAGCTTTTGAAAGTTAAACACCTCAGCTTCTTGCAAAACGTTAGCCCAACAGAACACCGGGAGCGGTATGTAAATCCTTATTCCAAAACTGCGTTCTCTTAAATCTTAGGAAAACCATCTCTAATATAAAGCCTGACTTGTCCATTTTCTGACACTCCCCTTCTCTGTCATCAGGTACTTATTAGATAGTAAAACAACTGACGGGGCAAACACCGTAACTAGCACAATAGCTGACTTCCATAGCAGTTGCATATCATGTCTGAATAAATGTGAGTTTAGTAGGTATATAGGTAGATACACATTCAGAAATGCACAAGAACTGAAAGGAGTAATCTGTAACTGGTAGACTAAGAACGCTGCAATAGCATGCAATGTAAATCAACATGCACCTATAGGGAAGGGAAGTACAGAAACATTCTTCTGGATTAAAAAAAAAAAAAAATACGCAGCAACGGTAGGAAAAGGTACTTGGAACGTGCCACTTTCAATCCACTGAAACAATGTCTGCAACAGCAGTAAGAACACTGGCAAACTACCTTCTCTCTTCCACAGGGCCTTGAAACCAATACGCATTGTCTGCTGCCAGTTGCCATTAGGAAACAAAGGCACTGCGATCAGTAGAAGCGTGTAGAACACCAAAAATGAAACTTTTGAATATGTCACATGCAAGATCCTCATTCTCCGTACCGTCTACAAGATTACACAATTGTAAAATACTTTGTAAGAATGAGAATCCTGAAGTTTGCCTTGGATTAAAAAAGTTTTAAAATTCCGCTTTGTTTTGAGGTTTTTTCCCAAGGGTTTTAGAAATAAAAGCATCTTGGTAAAGTGATTTTCACACACTGCACAGACACAAGCAGTGTTTCTCCCACTGCGGGAGGAGTATAAAAATACTCTTATCTAATATGTTATAGACAAGAGTGACCAAGGTCACAGGAGAATCTGTACTTTTCCACTAATTACAAGGAACGGGCCTCCTATGCAGCTGGAGCATGCAGTTGCCTGGTAACTTGTTCCGAGCTATTGCATCTTAATCACATATACACGTAGGAATACCAAGCTGACCGCTTAGGTTTATCAGCCAAAACAGTTTACAGCAACACAATAGTTTATAGCAATTCAGGAAGTTTAACACTGAATTTAGGTATGTGCTTATATGGTTTGATGAACAGAGCTTCTATAAATGAAAGGGAAACAACAGAAGTTATTTATATGTGACTATGGAGCATACAAAAGGTATGGTCTACAAAGCAAATATCAATTATTAGCAATGTTTACCTGTTCAAAGGGCGTCATGTAATGTCTCAGGCTCAACAAGCATAAACTGACAGACTGTTATGATTTGAAAATTTTAAAAAAGTTCTAATAGTGTGCCCAAAACGGAGGTGTTTCAGTGTTCAGGCTAGACTCATTGTCTCCAGTAAATACATATCTTAGTTCTAACACAGGATAAAAACTGATTTATAAATTGCCTCTTGTAAAAATGAAACTGTTCCAATTACCCTGTTCACTCCTATTTAAGATATTAAACAGTGCATATAAGAAGTAACTTGAACCAATCCCTCCCACCCAGCTATAAACCAGGACCATATACAGCCCTTGCAGACTACACAAGGTCCTCTCTCATTCCAGCCATATCATTAGCAGAAGCTGTGCAAACCCATGCAAATCAACAGGTTTTTCAGGCATAAAAGCAGACTCCAACAGCAGTTAAGCCACTTCTTACAACTGACAATGTCATACTTCCATCACTGATTATAGCACAAGAACAAAAGAGAATGGGTCTTTATTGGCCTTCATGAACTTGAGGGGCTGCAAGAAACCAGTGAAGTTACAAGCCTGGATTCTGTAAGGTCACTATCAGCATAATTTCCAGATCAAAGATCCGGCCTCCTGTTAAGATCATCAAACATAATTTTGAGTTCAGAGGACAAGTCGTCCCAACACTATGTTAGGTAGAGTATAAAACCTTATCATCAGATTCTCAGCTAGTTTAAGTCAATGTATTCTGTCTGTTCCGCTGAAGTCAATGAAACTAAACACACTATCACAGGAAACAGATATTTCAGCACGCCTCAGACCTGGAAAACTATCTTGACAAATGCCCATAACTTTTAACACAAATTCTCTGCACTTCCCACGATCTCTCAACAGCGAGCAGTAGTAAGACCCTAGCATTTACTTGCAACATATTTCTTGCATAGCATTAATTTTTATTTTAATTTTAAAAGGGGCAACTAATAAATAAGATTTTTGCAGCTACTCACAAAAATCAATAAGCAAAGACATTTGTTCCAAGATTTAAATTACTTGTATAATTTAAGAAACTAGCCAAGCTCTGTAAAGTAAAATAGATACATTTACCTACTAAGGTAGGAAACTACAGACAAACTTCAGGAAATGACCAAAGGTGCAGAGGAGAGGCTAATAGGCTAAGGCAGAAAACAACAACAACAACAACAACAACAACAACAACAACAACAACAACCACAACAAACCCCAGGAGTTCTACAGAAAAATGAGTGAGCAGCCCACAGCACTGGCAGACAACAGATTTTTTTATCCCCACTTCCTCCACCCCTTCTTCTTCTCCACACCCCCCCCCCCCCTTTTTTTTTTAAAGGAAATCATTTTTCTATTGTGAAACATATTGTCAGTGATGCAGTTGAAGCCAAAAGTTTAAATGAGTTCAGGAGAGGATTAACCGAATTCTAAGACATGTGCCAACACAACTGCTATAGAAAGCATCTGCATCATGGTGAAATGCAAACAGCTACTCTGATAATGACACATTATTATTCACTAAATTTGCCTTTTACCCTGTTGTATAGTTACTAATGTTGAAAAGAGTCACTGCTGTGCAAGAAACTAAAACTTACAGCGCTTTATGCTCGGAGAGAAATGTGGCCCCTCAGCTCGTGGCTGTGAAGTCTTACAACTTAACACATTCCAGTTGCACACCAAAAAGTTCTGAGGTGGACTGCTGACTGTATTCAATAGTCACAGCTTATGCAGGAGGATATGGTAAACTTTACTTATTTGCTTTTAACCGATGCTCCAAATATTTTAAAGTCATTCTTAAAGTAGGTTACTGGTTTGATTACCCTTCATACAAAATCCTCCTTCAAATGGAGGTTTCTCTTCTTTTCAGATTTAAGGCATGAACAGAAACCACACCTGCATCATCACTGAAATCAGTGCCTATTTTTCAATAAACTTTAGCAGCATCAGAATTCGTCCTCAAGTACCGTTCATAAAGCAAATGCTTCATTCTTCAAACCTTTTTTTAGCAAATGTTAGTAATGCTGTACCACAGACTCTCATGCCCAGTCACACATGTTCTTCCTGAGACTGTTACGCAGCTTCGTATTTTAAAAATCACCATCCTAACTGTGTAGCTGATACTACTGGTTCTCCCCTTTTTAAAGTCTGATGTTAAGGGAAAGCTGCAAGTCCTGCAAAACCAGGCAGACTTGCTTGTTCTTGCCAGAGAGAAAAAGGTTAAGCATTATTGAAAAATAAGACTATTGCCTACCTCTAAGTATCCATAAAGCTATCAACATGAACTGTATGGTGGCTTGTTAGCATCAATATTGGAACACGGGCATGCAAAATGTCCTTCAGTTAAATTCCAACCTCTATGAATTAATTGGTGGGCAATTCCCCAAGGATAGGATAAAACATCTATCAAAAGCCAACAGTAAGCCAGAAATCTCTTTCCATTTCATAGGGTAAAAAAAAAAAAAAATACAGTGAATCCTGAAAAAAGAAATCGATATTAGGCAGGGAACGCAAGTAATAAAACATTTAGTGTTTTGATTTTTTTTATTATTATTATTTATGTCATCACAATAGTTAGACAAACATGGAAACATTTGCAACAGCAATACTTGGGTCACTTTAAAATCTTGGTAACACTGAAATACAGGTCAGCAAAAACTAATGATGTGGGGAGGGGACTTTAGGTCTTATTATTTTCATACACATTCACACACACACACGTATATCTATATACACACGCACACTCCACAACTCCAAAGAGCTATCTTAACTTTGTCTACAAGTAAACGGAAATAGTAGGCAGAAAGGAAGCATATCCATACTAAGACACTTAGCTGTGTCGTAAAACTGAAGATCACTGCAACCAGTTGCATCCTAAGGAAGGGAAAAAAAAAAAACAAAAAACCCCACAACCCAACCAAAACACCTGAAAGAAACCATCACTGTGCAATGTCATAAGCATGAAGTTATTTTAACCTGGTGACTATCCTGCTCTATACTTTAAGCATCATTAAGTTTTTATGTGTTTCTAAAGTCTAAGGTTATTATTTTAAATGACCTACTTGTAGTGGCAGCCCAGGTAGCATTCTGGAGAACACCACAGTGTCCACAACTTCTACAGGTCAGTGCAGTATGATTAAGCACTACGTTTCTAGGGGAGGAAAACAAAAAAACACTACCACTCATTTATTCAATTGAAAAGCTTATTACCTGCACTTCCAAAGCAACAGGCTACAGGAACACTGAATGCAAAGTAAACCAGACCCATCTGGAATACTCTGACGTCTCAGCTCCAAGTTACACATCTTTCATTTCGTATTTTAAGGGATTAACAGCATTTGGATGCACAGAAACTGTCTTTACAGTGATGTCTGCAGACCTCCGAGTCAAAAGTTAAAACGTCTTCCTAAAATATAACAGTTTTAGCACTTCCTCTGAAAGGAGTGAAAAAAAACCACAACCAGGGAAGGAGGAAGTGACACAACACCAAGGTTTTTTTCCAGAGATAACAAAATCCTGAGAGAACAAGATGTTTGTGCTATCAGAATAAAAATCCCCAAAGAAACAAAAGAGTTTACCTTTCCCTTGGAAAAGTTACCTTTGAGTCAAGATCTGCTCTTTTTCTCTCCCAAGCATGAAATCTCTCTTCAGCTTAAGACTGTCTTCTACTGCAGTAGAAATTTAGTGCACATGCTGGAACCTGGATAGAAACTTATTTAAAAAAAACAAACAATACAATAGTACTACAGTGGCTAGAAATCTTTTACATATTCTGATGAAAAGACTCAACTTATTTCTAGGAAATAAAGTGTTGGGGGCCAAAGCCAACAGATGATGTTCATGTAAGGTTAAAAATTTTTATTTTTTTTTTTAAATTGATATATTGAAAAAAACTGGGGAAGGAAGTTGGGACAGAAATGAAAAACCACTCAGGGAGTCAGTGGTATAGATTGTCACCATGCAATCTAAATATTGTAATTGCAGATCACATAGTCAGAACAAGCCAGTCAAAAGTAGCACACTCCCTGGGAGAGGGGCGGGAGTCTCTCTCCCCCTGTATTTCAAGCCAAGACCCAACTAGCAGAAGGCAGCTTTTCTGTCAGATAAAGCAAGGCAAAAGGATCATGTACAGCAACTTCTTTGCAGCCTCTTGCTCCTGAGCACCCTTCTTCAACTCTTTATTTCTTTCTCTCTTTCTTTCTTCTGGTGATGGGAAGGCAAAGCATGTTCTGTTCCTGTGAGCCCATACTGCTTGTCCCTATAGTCACAGCAGGCACCTGTGATTCCTCTCCAAAGCCATTTACACACAGAAATCAGTTGAGTGGTGTGTTACAGAAGCATAAGCTGCAGTGGACGTGATTTTGAATCAGTTATTTTTTTGCCCATCACGACAAAATAAAACCAGCAATTTCTTACTTTATAGAAATTCTCCTAAAGTAGTAGTAGCCCCCAATAGCTGTCAAGTTTTTGTATCACAGGAGAACAAATGCAGCCAAAAGAACATTTTCTCTAAAAGGACCACTCCGAACTACACAAGCGGGCAGGCAGGCACAAGCAGCTCCCAATTTAATTAAGCATATGTACACAGCACCACTTAGTGGTGCAAGCGGAGTCACCGCTGATGGGAATGAGAAGTTTGAACACCAACTTTCCCGCCCCGGCCCCCTGGACATGAACGATGCCTGGTCTGTCTGTCCTCACTCGCGAAATACCACTACAATGCCTTTACTACAAGAGAGTACATCTGCCAAGCAAAACAAGTCCAAGAGTGCTGAACCTCAAGGCCAGCAGAACCAACGGCTGCTGAGCATCAAACAGATGCATCCACTTTGAAGGGCTTTCAGAATTCTACAGCACTCTACCACATGGTTTCTGGCAACACAGCCTGAAGCAGGGTTTAAACAAATGATCCAGCTTAGTATCTGCCTGTAGTGCAAAGAATAGCAATCTCCTGGCTCACGATTTGGGTTTTATATAGACTTGGGCCATAAACAAATGCAACAGATGTAGAAAAACTGAAGACCGACAGCAACTGGAACGTAACTATTATTTCTCCACTCCATCAACCGGTTGGAAAACTAACTCACTCGTGCACTCACGTAACTGAGCACAAAGAAAACAAAAAGAAAGGCTTTTATTCAGAACAAATTAGTGTGTCTTTACAGGAAAGTAACGGTTTCAACTTACAAAACCAGCATCATCATTAGTGGTGCACCTTTCCTGAAGGGGAAATCCTTCTCTTTTATCAAATGCCAATTCCAAGAGTCTGTAAACAAAACAAACAAGCAACCCACACCATTACCCCAAAAGCTCTGTTTAGATTACATACACACACACACATATATACATACATACATATATATATATATATATATATATATAAACCATGTCTTCACAGATGACAACTGTATCAATTTATACTTCAGGTCCTTCTCCTCCAGGAACCACCTATAAAAGACAACGACAGTTTTGTGTTTGTGCCATAGATCTGAGGTTTACAAACCCATACACAACAGTTCTTGCTTTACAACAGTTTAGCAGGTGGAGACTTCACTGGTAGACCACAAAAGCGTTTTTTCGATTCAATATTATCTTCCTCTCCCAACAGTGGAAGCCAGTTATTGCCAGAGAAGCACAGGACAGAACCTCCAAAACACAAAGAATGTTTAACAAAACACAAAGGAGTTCCTAGATAGCAAACATTTTGGTTTTTGTCTTTGGTATTCACCTCAAGGAAATGATTCTGTCTTAAAACACTACAGCTCATTTTTAAAAGGACAAAGAACACCCTTCCTTTCGTGAATAATTTCTCCAATTGCTGATTCCTCCCCAGACTGTCACGATACTGGGAAGTTGGTTTCCTCTTTCCAACTTCTATCAGTAAGCAGAGCTCAAAAACTGATAAAGAGCCTGAACCCTTCTACAGGCAGCAGGGAGTAATTTTCCAGGGAAGAAAGTAAAGAACTGAACAACAGAAAAAGAAATACAAAAGGAAAAACATTAATAAGGGGAAAAAGAAGAGGATAACCATTGCTTTTACTGATACATTCTTAATAGTTAGCTGAGCACTTCTAAAGAGGAAGAACTTTGCTGCTTTCAGGACCGAAGCAAGAAAAAGTCTAAAGCATAGTCTTCCTGACATGGGAAGACGCGTCCGCAAGAGAGGCACAAGATCCGATACAGAAATGTACCTACGTCTCGCTGAAAATTTGCACTCTAAGCATCACCAGCTTCTGCTTCAAGCGCAGTATACCACTAGCTTAACCGGATGGTAGTAATTTTACCCCATACAAGAAGTCAGAACATCCACTATCCTTTAAGGAGGCAGAACAGTAACCAAAGCAGAAAAAGGCTTAGAAATTAAGGCAAGATGGCACTTGCTCAGACACACAGTGAGGAGGTGCAAGGTGGGTAAGACAGCAAAATGGAGATTGTTCCTCATTCACACAGAGCTGATTTCGACTCGAGTTGGTCGTCCTCTCCTCTTCCCACAAAATTAGGAATGCTTTTACATAGGAAGTCCTGACTTTGTAGCCATCTATGCCGACAAACAAAAAACTATTCTAGGTCTGCTCTTGTGGTATTTAGGAAGTTGCAGAATTCAGCTTAGGGATGCATAATCACAGTATTCAATTACTGTTGCAGTACTGACCTACCTACACCAGCAGATAATAAACTAAAAATCACAGTGCTTCTGATTTGGTATAAGCCAACAGACCTCCAGATTTTTTTCAGGGCACATAAAGGTACAGCTCTCTGGGCATCACATGGTAATCATAACTGCCAAACGACTTGACAAGCTTGTAAACATTCAAACTGCTGCAAACACATCTATACATACAACGATGGATAAAATGTAGATGCATTCCACCTACACGCTTATGCAGGCAAACACTCATGACTTAAAAGCCACTGTATGAACCAGCTTACGGAGCGCTTAACAACACCAGTGATTCCCTTGCACACCTGAAGACCAGAAAAACATTCACCAAAATAAAGTTAAGGACATGCTCTTTTTTTTTTTTTTTTTTTCCTTTTTTTTTTTTTTAAACTGTAACATGTACCAAGACAGCAAGATCACTTTTCCAGCATCATTCATACACACATATGCCCCAGAAGCTACTTGAAATTACCTTGTGTAATGGAATTGTCTGGAAAGCTCAGCTTAAAGTAGTTGAGCTCAGGTACAGAAAATAAATGCATGCAGCATTTTAACAAAGATGACTTACCAGTGTTATGTTATTTCCATTTAGCAAAATCTGGTCTAGCTTTGTGATTCTTCTGCCCTCAGACGGAATCTCACCAAAGCAGCGTTAAAAAAAAATAAGTAAGCACACATAACCAGGGACAACAATTCCAGTTTTGATTACAGAATAAATCTCTACATTAAGATGGCAGATGTTGGAACTAAGAAATAAATTGACCACGCTGCAGCCCGATCTTGACAAATTGACCGCCTAGATAAAGAAAGCTATCTGGCAACTAAAAAGATCCATTGTCCTTTTCTGCTCAGTACACGTAAAGATACAGATTCACCCTCGAAATCTCGGCAATTTCTTGAATACCACCAATACTCACAACAGGTTTCAAATAGCAACATGGCAGGACAAAGTAATAAATACTTATCCTTAAGTCTGCTAACTTTCTAAACCTTTGCCTATTGTAAAAACAAACTAACTACTGGAAAGTTCAACACACAATCCACGCAAAGTTAAGGCTATAAAGTAGGAACCTGATTACAAGTATAAGTCATGCAACAGCTACTCTATGACACGGATGTCCTGAACAGATCATCCTCTACAGTTTCAGTCCAAGGTACAAACCCTTCAGCTGGCAAGTATTCCAAAAATATAAAACCTCTTTGCTTACAGAGCTTACACAGTATTTTTCCCCAGGAAACCAAATGTTCAATAGGAACAGGAGGCAGAAACAACACTTACAACTCTGTAACGTCTTCTAGCACCGTATCTGAAAATCCAGTTTCAAGGAAAATAAGGCCCCAAATTTAAAAATAAAACTATTTCCAGTTATTTCCATGTCACACTGAGCTGTGATTTTACCTGTAAAACAAAAAAATCAGAACAAGACAACTGATCCATACAAAAAAGGCTCTCCTATCCAGTGAACCCAAACCTCTCAAAAGCAGTAATATCACTGAGCTGGAGCATAAACTGGACGGCCTTAAACACCTCCATCAAAGGATACGGACAAAGTCATCAAGTCCTAGAAGCGGTCCCACAATTTCTGATCACTCTTCATCACTAACATGTACACGTGCGTGGACCTACGCATTTGTCCGCAAGTTCTGTAGATTGACAGGCACAAGAGATTGCTTTGTAGAACATACATTTTTTCCAGCAGAAACCTTAACGTTGTGGCGGCAAAAAAAGTCATTGTCGCGGGCACTGGTAAAAAGCACAGAATGAAGGGGAAAAAAAGAGACCGGAAAAAAAAACCACAGTAAAAAACCCGCTCCCTCGCACGCTTAACTGCTGCCGGTAGGTACCTCCACAAGTTCCTGCGGCCGCAGGAACACGTTCCCTCCACCGAGAACCTCCCTCCACCTCGGTGCCGCCGGGCCGCAGCACATCACCGCAGGTCTGCCGAGCGCCAACGCTCATCCCCAGCCGGCCTTTGCAAACCTCCTTTGCCCGGAGCCACCCCCGCCGCTCGCTGCACGCGCCGGAGACCGGGACACACAGCGCCTCTCCGCCACCGCGGGCAGGGTCTATGCCGCTGACAGGCCCAGCCACGGCTCCCGCGCGGCGAGAAGCCCCGCGGCCTCAGGCGGATGCCTGACTGACAAGGCCGGAGGACCACCGCGCCCGCAGCCCCGGCCCGGCGAGGATTTTTCCCTCACCGGCCAAGAACGCCGCACGCTGCGGCCAGACCCGCGCACCTCACCGCGGCTGCGAAGGCGACGGGCTTCACCGCCCGCCACCACGCCAACACGGGAGCGTGGCGCGGGGCCGCCCGGCCCCTGACCGCCGGCCCGGCCCCTGCCCGCCGGCCCAGCCCGGCCCAGTGGCCCAGCCCCTGCCCACCGGCCCCCCTCGCCCCATCCAGCCGCTCACCCTCCCTTGCCTCCCGCCGCCTCCACACAGATCCGCACCCCCGGGGGGAGCTGAGCTGATGGGCTGAGCTCCAGTCTCCCCAGAAACCTCTGCCCTGACACCAGAGTCTCTTAAAACCGTTTCTGACCTCTTTTGGCACGTCACAGGATACTAACCCAAACCCCAAGACCATGTCTCTGCTACTTTGCTCTTTTTCAGAATAATCTCAGCTTGCAAAGCAGATCAGTTTTCTGTAACACAGATAACCAGGGTTCACATAGTCAGACTTTTCATCAGTTAGAAGGCCACAGAAAGAATCATAAAGAGACCAAGTATCTTTTCCTTAAACATCCTGTTTACAGACAGCTATGTTACCTCAAAGTGCTATGAAAGTTACTTTCTCTAAAACTATCTTCCATTTATTTTCCTTTTTTTTTTTTTTTTTTCCCCCCCTGAAAACAATCTTATAGCTTAATCCTTATAGGATTTTTTTCAGGTTTTGTTTTTTTCTAAGGAGTATCAACACATGAAAACTCTAAATAGTTTCAGGAAGGTCAGTATTTGCTACAGTTGCACTTGATCCGTGAAATGACAGAATTCTCAATTCTTGGTGAGGCAAGGAAGGGGGTTAGCAAAACCAGCGCTCTGGACTTCTGGAGGGCAAACTTTGGCCTCGTTGAGGCACTGGTTGAGAGAGTCCCTTGGGAGATGGTCCTGAAGGGCAAAGGGGTCCAGGAGGGACGGACGTTCTTTAAGAAGGAAATCTTAACAGCTCGGGACCAGGCTATTCCCCCATGCCGCAATGTCGAATCGCTGAGGAAAACGACCGGCCTGGCTGAACGGGGAGCTTTTGCTAAGAGTCAGGAAACAAAAGGAGTGTTTATCATCTCTGGAAGAAAGGGCGGGCAACCTGGGAGGAGAGCAGGGATCTCGTTAGGTCATAGAGAAAGGAAATTAGAAAGACAAAAGCTCAGCTAGAACAAAATCTGTCCGCTGTCGTAAGAGATGACAAAAAATGTTTTTACAAATACATTAACGGTCAAAAGAATCCCAAGGAGCATATCTATCTTTTAAGGGATACAGAAGGGAACGTTGCCACCAGAGATGAGGAAAAGGCTGAGGTACTTAATGCCTTCTTCACCTTAGTCTTAAATAGGGAGACCAGTTATCCTCAGGGTACTCTTGCCTCCTGAGCTGGAAGGTGAGGATGAAGAGCAGAATATACACACACACCCCCCCCTAATCCATTAATCCGGGAGGAAATAGTGACCTACTACGCCATGCGGATGCTCACAAATCTATGGGACCAGATGGAATCCATCTAAGAGGACAGAGGGAACTGGCAGAGGTGCTTCCCAAGCTGCTCTCCATCACCTATTGGCAATCCTGGTCAACGGGGGAGGTCCCAGAGGACTGGAGGCTTGCCGGTGTGATGCCCATTTACAAGAAGGGTCGGAGGGAGGATCCGGGGAACTACGGGCCTGTCAGCCTGACCTCGGTACTGGGGAAGATTATGGAACGGTTTGCCTTGAGATCGCTCACATGGCAAGTCTGGGACAAGCAGGGGATTGGGCCTAGTCAGCGTGGGTTTACGAAAGACAGGTTCTGCTTGACCAACACGATCTCCTTCTATGACCAGGTGACCCACCTAGTGGATGAGGGAAAGGCTGTGGATGTTACCTACCTTGACTGCAGCAAGGCCTTTGATACCGTCTCTCACGGCATACTTGTCGCGGTAGAGACGGACACGACAAGTAATAGATCACGCAAAATGACTACTTTGTTGTTCTAACACACCTTTTTATCCCCTTCTTCAGAGTATGTGTTAGCATATGATTGACTTAGTTAGTAACTAACAATTCATGATTGGTGAGTTTGTCAGGATGGTTCTTCTTATCACTGTCTTGTTTTCGTACTGGTCTTCTCGGATCTTTCCAGACTTCTCAAGGATATACTACAAGCTGCTCAAGGTCGCGCTGTTCTCGAACTGTCAGGAATGCCGTAGACTTGTTGCACCCCCCGACAATTCCCCCTTTTTGTATTTGTGCTAAAAATATCATCCCGGCTGCCCTCTGCAGGGCCCTTTGCAGAAGGCCGAAAAGACAGGGCAACATTAGAAGCATAGTTATCACAATCAAGATCACTACCCCCACAGTCTTGAGCAGAGATATCAACCATCCAGACAATCCCCAACCCTCAAATATCTTTGTCCTTGTGCTAAAAGCAAGAAATCAATTACAGCTCTATTTTATAGCATAGCATGTCTGACACTGTCAATGTCTAGCAGTAAATCTGATAATACTACACCAGTCTGTATTCAGGGACCCCAGAATTTGTGATTCTTGGGGTGGCAATGAGGGTTAATGCCCGATCCGTGAAAACCAGGCATTCCCATCCATTGAGTCCATCACCTGCTGCACAGGGGTCTCCATCAATAAGTTCTTAAACTTTGTTGATGTCAGTGTAACCCCCTATTAAACCTCTGAAAAAGGCACTGCTTGGTGTTGCTGTACTAGGGTATAAGATATCTTGTCCGGTCACGTCAGCCAGGGTCATCCAGATGTTTTCTTTGGTTTGCAGTGGTATCCATGACTACGTCCATCCGAGGACTGTGAGGTAGATGAACCATCTGTACATTCTTGTGCTGTCTTGCTCCGCAAATTCAGCCCAGCAATCGGTAGGTGCCAGCTTTATGTGGGCGTCCCCACGGAGGCAACGAGGGCCTTGCCGTACACCAGTCCGATGCTCTTCGGAAAATCCTGGTATTTATACATTTGTAGAGGAACGGATTTCAGCACACGTGGCCAGCGGGTGCCAAAAATCTGCCTCATTTGCAACCTATGACGCATGCGCTCGCTGGCCAGGCACGCTGCATGAGTCACAGTCATCTTGTCTATTAGTTCATGGACTTTGTGATGCGGTTGCAATGCACAGAGAATCTTGCCCTGTTATATTGGTCAAGGTGACCTACACTTAGTTTTTGTTTGAGGTGGTATTCATATTGCCGCACCCTCTGGGATGTTCCAGCTGATGATGGTCATACAAATCAAGCGGGAGTCCATTGTGGGCCTCTATCTGTAGAAACACAAGCATAACCTCGCCCCCAGGTTAATAGCTCACATGGTCCACTCCACTGACCAGTAACTAAATCTTTAACATGTACTTTGATGCCTCTTTGTAAATTCTGTGTTGAAAAAAGAGAAGTGTTGAAAAAAGGAGGTAGAGGAGAATTATCCCCATAATGGAGAAAGCTAAGAACATAAACTACGTTATCTAAACATGCCTGTGGTGGCTCCCCAATCATTCCCCCTTTTTGTTTTTGAAGCTGCTGCTTCAGTGTGCCATGTGCACGCAGCTCTACTGTTTGTGGAGAACCATTTTGATACACTACTTTGCTGTTCCACTTGCTGTTTTCATACCATACTACTGCTGCTTTACCTGTTTTTCCAGAACCATCTGTGAAGACAGTAGAGCCTCTCACAGGTTCCGGCTGGCTTAAGCTTTTCTGACCAAATGTTATTTCTCAAGCAAATTTCAGGAGCAGGTGCGACGGTAGATGATACGAGATCTGTCCTTGAAAACCCACCATAGCCACTTGCAGCTTGTAATTGTTTGCCAGACACCATTCAAAGTACCAATTTTGAACAGGTAAAACAATAGTAGCTGGATCACGTCATGTTAGTTCTACACATCGTTTTCTGGCTTTTACGATTACATCAGCAATAAGTTCAAACAAGCCAGGAGCAGTTTTTTGTGGCCAGAAATGACAAAAACATCCATTCTAAAATATGTAATGGGTCATCCCACTCAGAATTCCACTGCACCAAAGCACCAAATGTCACAGTTTTGTCAATTAGTACAAAGAATTGTACCAATTGAGACAGATCAATTTGAGAAACAAATTTCTTGTGTATACATTGTTCCACCCTGTGAATTACATTTAAGGCTTCCTTATTCGATATTCTGGGTTCTGTTGGATCGTTGGAATTTTTTAATAAGTCTAATAGAGGTTGTAACTGCAAATTGGTCAGTCCAAGATAGGGCCTGATCCAGTTCAAGGATCCCATTAATTTCTGTACATCACTGAGTCTCTTAACTGCAGGGTTAAGTTTCACAGGTTGGGGCACAACCTGCTTATTTGTAATTATCATTCCCAAATATTTCCAGGGTGCTATTTTTTGCTCTTTTTCAGGGGCAATAACTAACTCATATTGTTGTAGCAAATTTGTGGCCAAATTTTTCATGCCATTCAACTGCTCCTTGTTGTCTGACGCTAACAGAATGTCATCCATATAGTGATAACTATAACCAGTAGGGAATCTTTCCCATACAGGTGACAGACCTTGTGCAACAAACAATTGACAAGTGGTTGGTGAATGTTTCATGCCCTGCGGCAGAACTCTCCATTGATATCTTTTTGCCGGTTCTGCATGATTGATAGAAGGCACAGAGAATGCAAAAAAATTCTTTTAATTTTTTTTTTATTTTTTTTTTCTCTTGGGAGGCTAATGGAATTGTAGAAAAACCCCAACGCTTAAGGTCCATGACAATGATTTCCCAGTCTTGAGGGATCATGGCAGATGAAGGCATGCCTGGTTGCAGAGCCCCCATCGTGGCCATGACAGCATTGACTTGCCACAGGTCATGCAAAAATTGCCATTTTCCTGATTTCTTTTTTTTCCACAAACACTGGAGCATTCCACAGACTGTGAGATGGTTCAATGTGTCCGGCAGCTCGTTGTTCTGCTACCAATTCTTGCAGGTCCTTTATTTTTTTCAGTTGGTAGGGGCCACTGATCCACCCACACAGGGTTATTTGTTAACCAAGTTAAAACAAGCATGGGTTGTCTAACACCCTGCAGCACAGTGGCCCCCGTTAAAAATCTGTGATAATTCTTACCCCCCACTGCGACAAGCAATCCGTCCCCCATAAATCGAGGGGAGCTGCCATCACATATGGTTTAATAACTGCCTGTTGGCCCTCAGGATTGGTAATCAGAACTGGAGTGGCTGCTATCTTTGCACGTGTGGATCCTCCCAGCCCCACTACTCCCATACCAGCCCTCCTCTGTTGGCCAGGTAGATGGCCACAGATAATCGGCAATAATAGTCACATCAGCTCCGGTGTCCAGGAGCCCTGCAAGCCTTACTGTAGTCGGAGATCTTCCGTGATTTGACAGTGTGCATGTCATATGTGGTCGGGATGATGAGACAGTTTGAGACCAGCAGACCTGAGGGGGTCCCGTGGAGCTGAAGCCTCCATCGCATCGCAGTCGCTGTTCTGCTTTTGAAATAGAACTCGAAAAAGGAACAAGTTGAGCAATGCGAGTACCTTTAGGGATTGTTACTGGTGGGTAGGGGGTCGAAATCATCGTGCAAATTTGACCTGTTAAAGCAGCATCAATAACTCCCACATGCACGATTATTCCATTCAACGTGCTACCTGATCTTCCCGGTAGCAATGCACTCAGTCCCCGTCCTATAGGACCCCTTGCATTAAGAGGGAACTTAACGATGTCTTTCGTGGCTAGAGTTACTGTGTCGGCGGTGGATACATCCAACCCTGCTGAGCCAGCTGTCGCAGCTGACAATTGTTCGCAGAGAGGAATTGGCCGGCTGTCGGGAGGGGATTTGTTCTCCTCGCGCGCCCTCTCGCACTCGTTTTGTGGTTTTGCTGTAGCGGCTGTCCATTAGCATGAAATTTGGAATGACATTGTTTTGCAAAATGTCCTAATTTTCCACATTTCTTGCAGGTAATCTCTGGTGAGTGGTGCACCGGTTGTTCACCTGGTGATGTTTTGTGTGGAGAAGTTACCATGATGTGCCCTTCACTGCCACACCCAAAGCACTTTCCAGAATTTCTCATAGCATTGGCTAGGGTGGCCACTGCGTGTTCCAGTGTCCCAACTTTAGAACATGCAGCTACCGTGTCGGGAACAGAAGGATCTCCTGGTAAA
Source organism: Astur gentilis (assembly GCF_929443795.1). Lineage (NCBI taxonomy): Eukaryota > Metazoa > Chordata > Aves > Accipitriformes > Accipitridae > Astur > Astur gentilis. The sequence continues at coordinate 65,847 of NC_064888.1, forward strand.
GCCTGTATGATCTTTTGACAGGCCTCATTAGCATTATCTTTTACCAACTGTTTGCATAGCATATGTCTTAAGACCTCATCTTCTACCTGTTTTTCCAGGGCAGCAGATATTTTTTCTACAAATCGTAAAAAGGATTCTGTGGGGCCTTGGCGGATAGTGATGTATTTTTGCTTTGGAGCTGCCATATCCATGGTTCGCTTTATTGACATAAGGCCTATATTTTGTGCTTGTTCGAGAGCCAGTGGAGGCCATGTAGCCTGTAGCTGAGGGTTACTATACTGCCCTTCACCAAGCAAAGCATCCTCTCCAAGGCCTAATCTCAGGTCACCCTGGGGCAGTTGTGAATTATGCAGCGCCACCGCGCATGCCATCTGCCTCCAGGTGGCTTGAAATACTTGCAATTGTACGGGCTGAAACAGCACTTGTGCTAGATGCATAATATCATATGGACACAGCAGATCTGTGCTAATTATACGAATAAGTTGCATTACCTCAGGAGAATTGATTCCAAATTTTTGTACTTTATTCTGCAAATCCTGCACTACTCTCCAGCCTATGGGATTGTGCTCATCGTGCCGGTTTGTGCCTGCAGCAGCTTTGAAAACAGGAAATGTAACAGGAGCCTCTGCTGCGTTATCTAGAGGCTTTAGAAATGCAGGTGTTAGAGAGCACGGGCTGAGGCGTTCTACTAGATCCCAGTTGCCGGAGTCGGCAGCATATCTTCTAACTCCCTCCCAAAATTGATCAGGGGATCTCGGGACCACAGTTACTGTGGATGGAGAGAGAGTCCATGGCAGGGGTTCTTTCGGTATGGTTTTATCTGCGAGCTGCAGAGATCGCATAGCGTCAATTAGAGCTTTTTCTGCCTCAGTTTCATTTTGGCTCTCACTTTCCGTTCGGCCCTCATATTCAGTTTGACTCTCACCGTCCTTTCGGCCCTCAATTTCATTACGGCCCACACTTTCCGGCTCGGTGTTAGTCACCGCATTTTTTTCCTCGGGGTGGGGGGGGGTGGGTGATGGAGTCACCCCTTCCGCTGCCGCACCAGTAGGTGAGGAGGGCCCCTCATCGCCCGGTAAAGTAATTAATGGCGGAGGAGGAGGAGGTAAATAAGGGTATGATCCAATTTTGCTCATGAGGGGTTTTCTGCCCGCAACTGCTGATATTGCAGCATCAGTCGCAGCTGTTACTTGAGCAGAAACTTTTTCATTGATAACATTTTCTGATTTCTCATCTTTCTTTTGCCGATCTTTCGCATCACATTCTGCTTTCCATTCCTTCAGGGTCTCACGTAATAGACGCCATACGATCACCAACTTACAGACCTCTTTCTGTCCTTTAGAGATCTCATCAAACATTTTCCAGCCCACCGCTTGCCATGCATCCACACTGAATGCAGTAACTGTTGTGGCTGTAAAGCCTTGCACCTTACACCGTATTAAAATCCGTTTCAGGCTTTTTTCTGGGGTTTTAACCCCTTTTCTTTTTAATAGGGCTTTCCAGGTAGACAAAATCATCTCCTTTTCTTTTGTTAATTGCTGCCCCATTCTAACAGTTTAGTCCCCGGTGGCTCACCTTATTAGGTGTCTAGGCTCAGGTCTGGACCAGGCAGATTCCACTGCTCTCAGCTTCACCAGGCTCCGTCTCCGCAGCTTTTCTCGCTGCCGGTATACTCTTTCACAGCTCTCGTCGCCACTGGTATACTTCTCTCTAGTGCTGGATTTATCGCCGTTAGATGATCTGTTCGCTCACGCGCATCAGGGTCACCATTTGCCACGGTAGAGACGGACACGACAAGTAATAGATCACGCAAAATGGCTACTTTGTTGTTCTAACACACGTTTTATCCCCTCCTTCAGAGTGTGTGTTAGTATATGATTGGCTTAGTTAGTAACTGACAATTCACGATTGGCGAGTTTGTCAGGACGGTTCTTCTTATCACTATCTTGGTTTTGTACTGGTCTTCTCGGATCTTTCCAGACTTCTCAAGGATATACTACAAGCTGCTCAAGATCGCGCTGTTCTCGAACTGTCAGGAATGCCGTAGACTTGTTGCATCCCCCGACACATACTCCTCGAGAAGCTGTCATCTCCTGGCTTAGACAAGCATACTCTTTGCTGGGTGAAAAACTGGCTGGATGGACGAGCCCAGAGGGTTGCGATGAATGGGGTTAAATCCGGTTGGCGGCGGGTCGCTAGTGGCGTTCCCCAGGGCTCAGTGTTGGGCCCAGTTCCACTTAACACCTTTATTAACGATTTGGACGAGGAGACCGAGTGCCTCCTCAGCAAGTTTGCACACGACACCAACTTGAAAGGCAGGGTCAATCTCCTTGAGGGTAGGAAGGAGGCTCTACACAGATATCTGGACAGTCTGGATCAATGAGCCGAGGCCAACTGTATGAAGTTCAGCGAGGCTGAGTGCCGGGTCCTACGCTTCAGTTGTGACGACCCCATGCAGCGCTATGGGCTTGGGGAAGAGTGGCTGGAAAGCTGCCCGGCAGGGAAAGACCTGGGGGTGCTGGTTGACAGCCGGCTGAATATGAGGCAGCAGTGTGCCCAGGTGGCCAGGAAGGCCAGTGGCATCCTGGCCTGTATCGGAAATAGTGTGGCCGGCGGGAGCAGGGAGGTAATTGTTCCCCTGTATTCGGCACTGGTGACGCCACACCTTGAGTACTGCGTTCAGTTTTGGGCCCCTTGCTACGGGAAAGACGTTGAGTTGCTGGAACATGTCCGGAGAAGGGCAACCAATTTGGTGGGGGGGCCTGGAGCGTAAGTCTGATGAGGAATGGCTGAGGGAACTGGGGTGGCTTAGTCTGGAGAAAAGGAGGCTGAGAGGAGACCTTATCGCTCTCTACAACTACCTGAAAGGAGAGTGTAGCGAGGTGGGTACTGGTCTCTTCTATCAAGTAACTAGAAATAGGACGAGAGAAAATGGCCTGAAGTTGTGCTGGAGAACGTTTAGATTGGATATCAGAAAAAAAAAAATTTATTTACTGAGAGGATTCTCAGGCATTGGAACAGGCTGCCCAGGGTAGTGATGGAGTCACCATCCCTGGAGGTGTTCAAAACACACGTAGATGTGGCACTTTGGGACATGATTTAGCAGGCATGGTGCTGTTGGGTTGATGGTTGGACTTATCGATCTTAGAGGTCCTTTCCAAATTTCATTATTTAGTTCAATGCGATTTCATTCTATTCTAGGGAGCAGAACAGAGATGTAGCAAGAAAGGAAAAAAAGGCAGGGAGGGAGAACAAAGGGAGCGAGACACAAAGACTGGAAGAAGGACAAAGGGATGGCAGAGGAAAAAAAAAGTGATAGGCTGCAGGAGAGAGATGGAGGAGTTCAAAAAAGACACAGGGAGCATGACAGAATGAGAGTGAGAAACAAGGGACAGAGCAGGACAGCACTGGAGGAAAACACAATTCTGACTGATAGGCTGTGAAAGAGAGATGGAGAAAGAGAGAAAAGAGAAGGGACAGCTAGCTCAAGAGGGGGGATACAGTTAGAAAGGATGGAGGAGGGTATGGAACAGAGAGAAATACAGAAAAGATTGCAAGAGGAAGCAGGGCAGAGGGACAGCAATAGAAGAAAAAAGGGACAGGGATCTGGACAGATGGAGAAAAAAGCAGGAGGAATAGATACAACATGATATGATGGGCCAGGAAGTAAGATAGCGCGACAGATGAGAATAATGGCGAGAGAGACTATGAAAAGCACAGGAGGTTGAAGAGAGAGAGGAGACATGAATAAAAAGAATACGGAGCACCACAAAGGGTCAGGGAAAGATAATAAGAGGAAGGACAACAGGGACAGTGAAATACAGAATTAAAAAACCTCACCTATTACACACATCTTATCCTCTCATCAAGCCCATTTCAGAGTTACACAGTACCTCAGCCCCTTTAAGAAAAGTAACACCGCGCCCGAGCCCATTTCGGCGGCGCACCGCGCCCGAGCCCATTTCGGCGGCGCACCGCGCCCGAGCCCATTTCGGCGGCGCACCGCGCCCGAGCCCATTTCGGCGGCGCACCGCGCCCGAGCCCATTTCGGCGGCGCACCGCGCCCGAGCCCATTTCGGCGGCGCACCGCGCCCGAGCCCATTTCGGCGCCGCACCGCGCCCGAGCCCATTTCGGCGGCGCACCGCGCCCGAGCCCATTTCGGCGGCGCACCGCGCCCGAGCCCATTTCGGCGGCGCACCGCGCCCGAGCCCATTTCGGCGGCGCACCGCGCCCGAGCCCATTTCGGCGGCGCACCGCGCCCGAGCCCATTTCGGCGCCGCACCGCGCCCGAGCCCATTTCGGCGCCGCACCGCGCCCGAGCCCATTTCGGCGCCGCACCGCGCCCGAGCCCATTTCGGCGCCGCACCGCGCCCGAGCCCATTTCGGCGCCGCACCGCGCCCGAGCCCATTTCGGCGCCGCACCGCGCCCGAGCCCATTTCGGCGCCCGAGCCCATTTCGGCGCCGCACCGCGCCCGAGCCCATTTCGGCGCCCGAGCCCATTTCGGCGCCGCACCGCGCCCGAGCCCATTTCGGCGCCCGAGCCCATTTCGGCGCCGCACCGCGCCCGAGCCCATTTCGGCGCCCGAGCCCATTTCGGCGCCGCACCGCGCCCGAGCCCATTTCGGCGCCCGAGCCCATTTCGGCGCCGCACCGCGCCCGAGCCCATTTCGGCGCCCGAGCCCATTTCGGCGCCGCACCGCGCCCGAGCCCATTTCGGCGCCGCACCGCGCCCGAGCCCATTTCGGCGCCGCACCGCGCCCGAGCCCATTTCGGCGCCGCACCGCGCCCGAGCCCATTTCGGCGCCGCACCGCGCCCGAGCCCATTTCGGCGCCGCACCGCGCCCGAGCCCATTTCACATTTATGGAGCTACAGCTCCAATTTCAAAGTTGTGCAATCACTAGAGCCAGGAATGCACCCCCTTTCCATGTGCCCAGCAGCAGCTACATTTACCTCAAGGTATCTACAACTCGATGCCTAATTCCAAGAGACACTTTCACTTACTTCAACATATAAGTTTACCTATGGACACTAAACACCCATGCTTCCCTCTATGCTTCCCTTTGTGATTGCCATTAGTACTGTGATTCCCACAAGGACACCTGTCTTTTTGTCATTTTGTATTTAGTGCTTCATTCGGTCCATTACACATTCCACATACTTTAAGCTATGTCAGTGTTTCAATCCAATTCTACAATGTACTTTTTCTATAATATATAGAAAAGATTTACGGCCTCACTCATTAAATGTTTGACACTATTAGTTCTAGTCCTCTTTTAAACATTATTTTTACAAATACATGTAAACTCCAAAAAACTAGCATTACCTGAAGAAGAAATGCCACTATTTAGTACCTGCAAAGCTCTACAGAGTGGTCTTTTCCACATTCCTCGCTCCCATTACATCCGTCACTGCACATCCAGAAGTTTTACTCCCTCAGGTGACATTACCTGCACGATCCCTGTTCCCGGGCAGCAAACGAGGGAGCTCCACTCATCTTGACAGACCATCCACCTCCAAACCTCAATAAAAAAACAGAAACTGAAAAATATCATTACATCACAAGCTACAAAAAGCACCCAAATATTTTTTTTACAAACCCACCACAGACAAATAGAGTTACACTCACGCACTTCACAACCCTGGCCTACTCCATGCTGGCCATCTAGTCCAATTCCCCCCACCCTTCGCCTGCAAAATCCTCAACTGTCTTCCAAAGACCATCAACCGGACAACATATTTCCCTGTGCTGACTGGCAATTACCAGGTTCCAGGGGAGCGCTCCATGGGAACACCGTTCCCAGGAGCCTTGGAAAAAAAATCACCCTCCCAGTGAAAACCCAGGCCCGAGCCAAACCCCTGTCCAAACACTGGTAATAAGCATTGCCTCATGGAGCAGCTGGCACCAGAGAAAAGAAAAACATTGGGGCAGGGGAGGACACACCAAAAACCAACCTATATCCCAGCTGGGGTTTTTTATTCTAAGTTTTTGGGGGTTTTTCCTAATTCCCTGAAAAAAAATCTCAGCTCTACATCCAGCCTGAAAGGAAAAAAAACCCCAAAAGTCTAAACCACATAACCCTACAGGGTTAGACACATTCACAACACATCACTCATTCAGACAACATGCACGCCAGCCCTCACTCTCAACTCATCCATCCTACCGCCCACAGGCCGGGAGAGGCCAACACCCCGTGCCTGCAGCAGCAGGGGCCTCAAAAAATCACCCTACCTGCAAAAACCCAGGCCCCAGCCCAACCTCCTTCCAACCTCCCCACAAACTGCCCTTCTGTTACACCAACGTTTCAACACGCACCATCATCTCCACCATCCGCGCACTTTCAACCCGATACTGAGCTTTCGCAGTGCCACGTGTCACAGCCCAACCGCCGTAGCAGCCATGTCACCTAAAGGCAAGGTTCCTTCAAGCACCTCTTGTGCCCTGTCATCACCTGCAAAAACAACACACAAAGCTTGTCAACAGACACTTCATCCTTGAGAGAGAAGTCAAGTCCTCCACCGCTGGCCTACCCTGCTTCCCACCTATTCCAAAAATAACACATCCTCACAGCCAGTGTCCTCCATGGCACTTGAAAAAAACCAGAGCATCACAAACACAGAGCTCTCCCAAAGTTACCAATCACTCCAAGACCCATCACGCTGCTACTCAGACCTCCAAGGCCTTGACCAGTTCTAGAGACTTGCCACAAAGCATCCGCATAAACAAGATGAACACCATTGCCCAGTTCCTGCCTTACTCAGGAAGGATGATGCCTTACTCTTTTGCATGCAAAGAGCCCAAAGTCATTAAACCTTCTACGCTGCCTCTACAATGCCATACAAGACACACACGAACATAGAACCATGTAATTCACATGCAAATGTAATGCCATACAAGGCAGTATTCTTACCTCGGTCAAGGCAAAACAACTCAGAGCACTGCCATACCAGTCAAAACAGAACAGGGCCAATGCAAGAGACTCTCACGTGACAGTCAGTACAAGTACAGACCAAAACAATACCAAACCAATACAGAACCATAGAAGGCAAGGCAGCCTCAGGTGGCAATCGATACACGTACAGAGCACTGCAATACAAAACACAATGCAGGGCCAGGCATTGCAAGACAGTCTCACATGACAGTCAATACAAATACACAACAAAACCACACAAGGCAAAGGCAAATACAGACCAATACAATGCAAGAAAACTGCAAAACACAGCAAAGCAAAGCAGTCTCATAGCCGCATCTTCCTTCTGACCCCACTCACGGACCCACCTCCTTACAGCGCTCTGCTGCCTTCCCCCATCGCTCTGTGGGACACATCCTGTCCCTCCACATCTGAAAAAAACCCCCACAAACATATTGAACAAGTCACCTAGATACAGAACAAGAGCTTCACAACTCCAGAGGTCTTGATTCCATCTACAAAGTCCATCTGGAGTCCAGCTACAGCCTGTCATTTAAAAAAAAAAAAACAAAAACCCCGAAAACCAACCAAATAAAAAACAACAAAAAACCCCACCACTGCCACACACACCCCACCCCCCACTGTAGTGTTCAAATATATGGAACTTAGTTACTGGGCCTGAAAGTAGCTCATGGTCGCAAGAGCCTTCCAGACACCTTTGAAGGCCCTGAACAGAACAAACAAGAAGACAGAAGAAGAAAGATCCCAATTAGAAAAACACAGGTGCACATTCCACAATAAAGGGAACTTGACACAACCAACCTCAATTCAGGGGCTTATCTCGACCGATTGGACTAAGACAAGTTTTGCATGCTCTACCATTGCCAATTATATCCGGTGTGTATGCGTGTGTACAGAGCAAGTATAACTAACTGTATCTTATGTTTATACGCGTGGACAGTATCGATGTAACCAATCACCACTTATGCTTGCACGCAGCAGCCAATCAAAGCTTCTAAACAACTTAGAGAATTGTATAAGAATGATCAGCTAAGCTCACTAAAGGGGCGACTTTAATCATCATACTGGTGTTCTATCATCCGGGCCCCGCATGGAGTAACCCTAAACCCTACACTCCACCAACCAAAAAAACCAGGGCCAAACTTGGAGCCCATCACATGCAAGTCTTAACACCTTGGAGAGTCAAATCCACTTCACTGCCCCTCAACAACCCCTGCCACATGGCTCCAATCATCTCTATGAAACACTACTAGCACGGCTGTCCGCGCAGCCCGCTGATGGCTACTGGAGCCCAGATGACTGTACAACCCTCACCTAAACGGTCTAGGCACATCAACGTTTCACCCGTAGACTCTTATCGCTCTTCCACCTACCCCTGACTCTAGATCCCCAGACAGAGCAGCTCCAAGCCAAGCACACCGTGTGCAGAATGTCACCACGTGGAACGCTACCGCCGAGGTGATTCAACGAGAGAAAAAACTCTCAGCAAGAAGAATGACCCCCAGACGGGAGGCGCCGTCGGGCAAGATGACCTAGGGGGCCGCAACCGTGAGGCCAGGAGGCTCCACGGCAGACCCAGAGGAGTCAAATGGAGCGGCCCATTACAAGACAGCACTGTCAAAACCCAGACGACAGATGTGCCAGAAGCCTGGCGTCGAGACCTAAGGATGTCAGGATGCGGGGAAGAAGTCCCAGTCCGAGAAAATGGACAGCTGGAGAGCAGAGCTCCCGATGAAGCCCGAAAAAATGCTGCCATAGAGCACCGACCGGAACCTGCCGAGACCTACCCATGCTTTAGAGCACCGAGCACAAGAAAAGCAGCACCCGATTGGCACCGGGCCGATGAGCAAGAGCATTCGAAACCCTAGCGACAGCACCCGAAGTGCATGCCTCACTCCTCTGGTGCAAAGCGCGACAAGGACATCGAGACCCGAGGAAGGTCTAGGCGCACAAGACAGACTACACAAACTACACGCCACCGCGGACACGGGCTGGAACTGCCCTGTCTGGCACACACGGGTCTCGAGCTGAAAAGCAACCCGCTCCCTTTGCCTGCGCAAAGGCGACTGCTTTGGGACAGCCCTCTCTCCGGCACTAACTTTAAAACTCCTCCCTGCTATTCCCAGCTTTGTCCCTTCCTCCCAGCCTGGTCCCTCAACTTAGCTTTCAGAGGGTCATGAGTCCAAATCCATCCTCCACAAAACCACACGGGCTAACTGGGATGGTCCTCAAGGGGACACATTGCTCTTCAACATCTGCAATGAAAAAAACAAACACAAACAAACCAGAAAAGGGAGTAAGCATCCCGCTGGCCAATGAGAACTACTTCCCCAACTCCACCCTCCTCACAAGTGCCACCGTGTTCGCTTCCCCGCTCATTCCAGAGTCAGACCCTGCATCCGTAGTCACTCCTGGTACCTAAGGTACCAAGAAACACCAAGTTAGCATGGCACTCGTGAGAAGCCATCGGCCCCATGCTCCTCCTCACTAATCCACAGCTCGCCTCAAACGCTCATCCAATTCAAAGATAGCCCACACAGCACCTCCACAACAGAAGGTAAACGCTGAACTGAGCGGCCCCATAATACTTTGCTATTCAACACCGACCCGGACGACGACCGCCTCACCTTCTCGGACCGCTCACCGGCATGCAGCTTTTCGGGAGACCTTATAGCAGACTTCACGGTACATAAAGGGTGCCTATAAGAAACCTGCAGAGGGACTTTTTACGAGGGTGTACAGCCATAGGACAAGGCAGTAACAGCTTTAGTCCTAAAGAGGGTACACTTCGTTTAGGCGTTAGGAAGATGTTTCTCACTAGGGGTGGCGAGGCACTGGAACGCGTTGCCCAGAGAACCTGCGGATGCTCCCTCCCTGGAAGCATTCAAGGCCAAGTCAGATGGGGCTTTCAGCAACCTGGTCTCGTGGAAGGCGTCCCTGGGAGGGGGGGTGGAACTAGAGGATCTTTATGGTGCCTTCCAACCCAAACCATTCTACAATTCTATGACATTCAAATCCAACTGCAAAACTCCTCTGAGAAGGGCTGGTGAACCCTCCTCCCTTTCCCCAGCAGTCCCAAAACTTAAGAAACCCCTTTTCTTCTCCTCAACTGTCAGGAAACGAACCCCACTGCTTCCTGACACCTCCTGCCCTCAAACTGCACTCCTGAACCCCCTTCAGTGGCTACTCCTCAAGGGCTGCTCTTTGGAGACACATCCCAAATTCTGGGAGCACCTCCTAACCTACAGCTCCCAGAGACTAAGCTCTGCTCCATGCCCACAAAATAAAGTCAAGTCCCAAGGCTTGTAATCTACGAGGGGCCTGCCACCAGCTGCAAAGATTCTAGGGACAACGTGGCATTCCGTGGGCAATGAGGAAAGGCATCCCAAACCCTGAAGGGCACTGTGCCTCACGGCCCTTCTGCTTTCTTCAGAAATACTAAAACTCCATATACAAATACATACAAGATGCTCACCCTAACCCCTGCTAAACAATATCACCATCAGTCCCGTTAAGAGAGATATCAACAACTTACACAGCAGAACTGTTAAAAACCCAATGTTCCTTCTTCAATAAAGTTGGGAATTGCAGGAAAACACAATGCATGAAGAATAAAAAAAAACAAAACCAAAACCAAAAAAATCCCCAAACAATGCATACTATTAAACCATCTTACTACCCCTGAACTGATGCAGAGATTGACACTAGGCCTAGTAGATGTAGAAATAAAACGTATGTTTAGACTCAGTGTATTGCTAAATAAGAGACTCAGGAATTTGTTAGAAGGTTAACAACCACCTCCTTAAATTGATTTACGTAGACAAGCCAAGGACATAAAGCACAGGATTCCCGTGTCTGTAATATAAGACAAAATAACATGCCCTCTTTGAGGAGGTATTCTGTTTGATAAGAAAATATGTTGTCTCTTGTGATGACTGAGCCAAAAGCTAGGTGATAAGCAGAGAAGTTGTTTGTGGGGCCCAGAAGGGGATCATACTGCGCAAACTCGTACAACAAAGTTCAAACAGCGGACAAGTGAGGAAGACTATGGAAGACCACCAGAGGACTCCAGAAGACCACTGAAGACCTTCAACACACATGCATAAAGGACACTTACATATGCTAATGACTTCTCGGAAAAAATCAATGAATATGTATATTATTTCTCGGAAATTTTATGAATATGTATGCAAGGCAGGTATTTAACCTATACAATTAGTCCCAGCCAGGAAGCACGTTTGGAGGAGCGATCCCCCGTGCTTCCAGCACTGCAATAAAGAATACTTAACTCCATCACCGAATGCTCATTTCGAGAAACAGAACACTCAAAACAAAATTACTGATCTGAAAAAAGAAAGGGAAAAAAAAGCTGCATACAAGTGTGTCGTGGTTCCAGCCCAGCCGGTAACAAAGGACCACGCAGCTGCTCGCTCACTTCTCCTGCCCTCCTCCAGTGGGATAGGGAGGAGACAGAGGAGAGAAAAGGAAAAAAAAAATGGAACCTCGAAGGTTGAGATAAAGGCAGTTTACTGGGACAACACAAAACAAAATTGCAACAACAACAACGGTACTAACGAAAGACTAAACAAAAAGAGTGATGCACAGTGCAACTGCTCACCACCCGGAACCCGACGCTTTGCCACTTCCCCCACCAAAAGTCGAGCGCTCCCCGGGCCCGCTCCCCATTTAGATACTGAGCATGATGTCACATGGTATGGAATAACTCCTTGGCTAGTTCAGGTCAGCTGCCCCAGCTATGCCCCCCACATCCCAGGTTCCTGTAAAAATTAACTCTATCCCAGCTGAACCCAGGACAAAGTGTTACTTTCTACCACACATGCTGCTGAACCTTGACTGGTCCTCAAGCTCTTACCTCAGGCAGACACCTCTTCCCAAAGGGCTGAGCCAGCTCAAAAGCTGCAAAGCACTCAAGGAAGAGCTGAGCACCAACACCAGAGAAATCCAGAGGCACAATGAGCTCCCTCAGCAGAGGCTGCGGCTCAAATAGCCTGAGCCTCCGCCCACCACCCTTAGCACAATCACCTGGGAAAGGGGAAGGGCAAACCACCAGCAGATATACAGTCAGCTGGAGGGGCAGCAGCACTGTTCTCACCTGCCTTAAATTTACAGCAAATGAGACCCTGAACAGAGAAAGTAACCCCCCTCAGGAAATGACACTACTTGCTCCTGTGCTACAGCTACACCTATTGCATCAGCAATGGGACCAGGTAGGGAATTCAACTTAATTTGTCTGGGGTGTAGATAGAAAACAATAGATGCCCTTCTAAACTAGGTAGGAAACTAGCTCATTAAATGCAATGACATTGTTGTTGTTACCAAAATTGATGTGCTTCAGTTTCCTATAAAAAAGCCAAAATGCTCTGGGGTTATGCTTCATTTCTAGCAAGGCTGTGCATACCACCTTACTTCTATGAGAACTACCTTCTGAATTGGAATGAATCAAAAAACAGAATTTGATCCCTTAAGAATTCCATCTCCAAAATATCTCTCTTTGCAAAACAAATTCTTTCCTCTGAATAGCCAATGATTCAGTGTCCCCCTGAGCATGTCTCCAGCTGACTCTCTTAACCAAGGTACAAGGGCCCCAAAGCACAAAAGACACCACAAAAACCCATGGAAATACATGGGTGAAAGAGGCAGCAGCCATGCCCCAGAAGGGCAGGGGGGCAACAACAGCCCCTGCAGTCATGCAGGACAGGGTCAGCTGAAGCCACACCACCGCAGTTTGCGGGGGGAGCAACCACCAATGACACCAAGAAAACATGGAACTTCAGGGATACACGGCGGGTGGGGGGAAGGGGGTGACACCCCCAGCAATCAGCATGGGAAAAAACTCACAGGGAAGGTGGGTTAGATGGATAATTCGCGGTGGTAAGATACATGCACAAGAACATGCACAGGCTGGGGGGGTCATGCATGAGGTTTAACTTCACCAGGGGCTCCAACTAGGTAATCCACAGTAGGTAAACTCACCTGGGATCATCTGCAACAGCAATTCCACTCTGGGGAAACCTCGTAACCTACAGCTCCCCAGAGACTCTGAGCTCTGCTCCATGCCCACAAAATAAAGTCAAGTCCCAAGGCTTGTAATCTACAAGGGGCCTGCCACAAGCTGCAAAGATTCTTGGGACAATGTGGCATTCTGTGGGCAAGGAGGAAAGGCATCCCAAACCCTGAAAGCACTGTGCCTCACTGGCCTTCTGCTTTCATCAGTAGTACTAAAACTCCATATACAAATGCATTCAAGATGCTCACCCTAAGCCCTGCTAAACAATGTCACCATCGGTCCCGTTAAGAGAGATACCATCAACATACACAGCATACAGCAGAACTGGTGAAAAAACCAAGGTTCCATTTTCAAAGAAGTTGGGGATTCCAGGGAAACAAAACACATGAAGAATTAAAAACAAACCAAAACAAACAATGCATACTATTAAACTATCTTTCTACCCCTGAACACTCAAAACAAAACTACTGACCTGAAAAAAAAGAAAGGGGAAAGAAAAAAAAGCAGCTGCATACAAACAATACTTTCTACCACACATGCTGCTGAAACTTGACTGGTCCTGAAGCTCACACCTCAGGCAAACACCTCCTCCCAAAGGGCTGAGCCAGCTCAAAAGCTGCAAAGCACTCAAGGAAGAGCTGAGCACCAACACCAGAGAAACCCAGGAGCACAATGAGCTCCCTCAGCAGAGGCTGCGGCTCAAATACCCCCGAGACCCCGCCCACCACCCTTAGCACAATCACCTGGGAAAGGGGAAGGGCAAAACACCAGCAGTTATAAAGTCAGCTGGAGGGGCAGCAGCACTGTTCTCACCTGCCTTAAATTTACAGCAAATGAGACCCTGAACAGAGAAAGTAACCCCCCTCAGGAAATGACACTACTTGCTCCTGTGCTACAGCTACAACTATTGCATCGGCAACATGACCAGCTAAGGAGTTAATCTTAATTTTTCTGAGGCATAGACAGAAAAAGACACATGTGTTGCTAAACTAGGTAGGAAATTAGCTCGTTAAATGCAATAACAATGTAGTTATTAAAATCACATCGGTCAACGGTGAGACCAGCAGACGCAATGGTAAGTTGGCGGCTAAGCGCTAGATTGAGGCAGACCGGGAGGTTCCCGTGGCCCAGGAGCCCCGGGGAAGAGCAGAGGGACCGTGTAGAGCCGGCAGCTCTCGCGAGAGAGGCTGACGCGGCGTGAGCATTGCCAGCGGCAACTGTGGGAGATTTAAATGGCCCCAAGGAGTGCCAGCGACCAGGAGCGTGGCAAGCAGGGCGTGGTGCGTCAGAAAGGTGTGCCGTGGTGTGGCGGTTTGTGCGGCAGTTCGTGTGGGCAGGGTGCAGCCCCCTCCCAGCTCAAGCAGGCTACTGAAGCGGTGGGCATCGTCCTCAGGAGGAGACCCCGGTATCGCTGCCACTGAGGTGAAAGCCATCGCTAAGAAAAATGTGGTGACGCAGACTGAGCTCCCATGTAAAGGTGCAGCTGTCCGGGTATCTGGCTGCGAGGAGTGCCCAAGTCTATCAGTGATGCCGGAGGGCAGTGGGGACACCTCTTGTGTGAGATGTGACCAGGTAGATGATCTGCTCAGCCTGGTGGCAGAGCTGAAGGAGGAAGTGAAAAGGTTGAGGAGTATCAGGGAGTGTGAGAGGGAGATAGATTGGTGGACCCACACCCTACCATCCCTGGGGCAGAGGCAGCAGATGGAGGCTCCGCGAGAAGTGGAGGTTCCCCTGCCCCCTCGCCACCAGGCAGGAAGGGACCGGACACAGGTCCCTGCTCGGGGAGGCAGGCAAGTCCCCTCCCGGTCTCCCTCACCTTCCCAGTTGCCCCTACGCAACAGAAGCGTGGCTCTGGAACTTGAGGACCAGGTCAATGAAGATCAGGGTGTAGGTGAAGCCCTATCCAGGGAGGCGCCTAGGCTCAGTCAGGCAGCCCCACGCATTCCCAAAGCCCCCGAAAAAAAGAAAAAGGAGGGTAATTGTCATAGGCGAGTCCCTTCTGAGGGGGACAGAGGGCCCAATATGCAGTCCTGACCCATCCCACAGGATGAGGAGGAGAGGGAAGGCGGATATGGTGCTGAGAGTCTGTAATAGACCGCCTGACCAGGTCGAAGAGACGAATGAATCATTCTACAAGCGGCTGGCAGGGCACTGGGGCAATTAGTGGAAGGAGCACAGGTAGTGTTTTCCTCAATCCCTTAGTGGCAGGGAAATATACTGAAAGGAACAGGAAACCACACCTGGTGATGACGTGGCTCAGAGGCTGGTGCCATCAGTGGCATTTGGGGTTTTTTGATCATGGGGAGGTTTACACGGCACCGGGCTTGCTAGCGACAGATGGTATCTGGCTATCTGAAAGGGGTAAAAGAATCCTCACTCGTGAGATGGCGGGGCTCATAGAGAGGGCTTTAAACTAGGGTTGAAGGGGGTAAGGGATAACACTAGGTGCACCAGAGATGAGCCTGGGGGCAGCGTTGTTCCGACGTTAGGGGTGGATTCGATAGGCCAGCTCGAATGCATCTATGCCAACGCACGCAGCGTGGGCGATAAACGGGAGGAGCTGGAAGCCATCGTGCGGCACGATACATATGACTTAGTCCCCATCACAGAAACACGGTGGGACGCCTCCCGTGAGCGGAGTGCTGTGACGGATGGCTACGAGCTCTTCAGAAGGGATTGGCAAGGTAGAAGAGGTGGCGGGGTGGCTCTCTATGTTAGGCAGGGTTTGGACTGTACAGAGCTACCCGAGTGTGATGACAAGGCGGAGTGCTTATGGGTGAGGATGAGAGGGAAGGCCGATAAGGCAGATATTGTGCTGGGAGTCTGTTACAGACCGCCCGACCGGGTCGAAGTGACAGATGAATCGTTCTACAAGCGGCTGGCAGTAGTCTTAGAATCACGTGCCCTTGTTCTCGTGGGGGACTTCAAGTGTCCAGACGTCTGCTGGAAATATGCCACAGCTGAGAGTAAACAGTCTAGGAGGTTCCTGGAGCGTGTGGAAGATAACTTCCCGACACAGGTGGTAGGTGAGCCGACCAGGGGAGGAGCCTTGCTAGATCTATTGTTTACAAACAGGGAAGGACTGGTGGGAGGTGTGATGGTCACAGGCCGTCTTGGGCTTAGCGACCGTGAAATGACAGAATTCTCAGTTCTTGGTGAGGCAAGGAAGGGGGTTAGCAAAACCAGCGCTCTGGACTTCCAGAGGGCAAACTTTGGCCTCGTTGAGGCACTGGTTGAGAGAGTCCCTTGGGAGACGGTCCTGAAGGGCAAAGGGGTCCAGGAGGGACGGACATTCATTAAGAAGGAAATCTTAACAGCTCGGGACCAGGCTATTCCCCCGTGCCGCAAGTCGAATTGCCGAGGAAAACGACTGGCCTGGATGAATGGGGGGCTTTTGCTAGGAGTCGGGAATCAAAAGGAGAGTTTATCATCTCTGGAAGAAAGGGCGGGCAACCTGGGAGGAGTGCAGGGATCTTGTTAGGTCATAGAGAAAGGAAATTAGAAAGACAAAAGCTCAGCTAGAACGAACCCTGTACGCTGTCGTAAGAGACGACAAAAAATGTTTTTACAAATACATTAACGGTCAAAAGAATCCCAAGGAGCATATCTATCCTTTAAGGGATACAGAAGGGAACGTTGCCACCAGAGATGAGGAAAAGGCTGAGGTACTTAATGCCTTCTTTGCCTTAGTCTTTAAGAGGGAGACCAGTTATCCTCAGGGTACTCTTGCCTCCTGAGCTGGAAGGTGAGGATGAAGAGCAGAATACACACACACACACCCCTTAATCCATTAATCCGGGAGGAAATAGTGACCTACTACGCCATGCGGATGCTCACAAATCTATGGGACCAGATGGAATCCATCTAAGAGGGCAGAGGGAACTGGCAGAGGTGCTTCCCAAGCTGCTCTCCATCATCTCTTGGCGATCCTGGTCAACAGGGGAGGTCCCAGAGGACTGGAGGCTTGCCGGTCTGATGCCCATTTACGAGAAGGGTCGGAGGGAGGATCCGGGGAACTATGGGCCTGTCAGCCTGACCTCGGTACTGGGGAAGATTATGGAACGGTTTGCCTTGAGATCGCTCACATGGCAAGTCTGGGACAAGCAGGGGATTGGGCCTGCTCAGCGTGGGTTTACGAAAGACAGGTTCTGCTTGACCAACCCGATCTCCTTCTATGACCAGGTGACTCACCTAGTGGATGAGGGAAAGGCTGTGGATGTCACCTACCTTGACTGCAGCAAGGCCTTTCATACCGTCTCTCATGGCATACTCCTCGAGAAGCTGTCGTCTCCTGGCTTAGACAAGCGTACTCTTTGCTGGGTGAAAAACTGGCTGGATGGACGAGCCCAGAGGGTTGCGGGGAATGGGGTTAAATCCGGTTGGCGGCAGGTCGCTAGTGGTGTTCCCCAGGGCTCGGTGTTGGGCCCGGTTCTGCTTAACGCCTTTATCGACGATTTGGACGAGGAGACCGAGTGCCTCCTCAGCAAGTTTGCAGACGACACCAACTTGAGAGGCAGGGTCGATCTCCTTGAGGGTAGGAAGGCTCTATGCAGATATCTGGACAGTCTGGATCGATGAGCCGAGGCCAGCTGTATGAAGGTCAGCGAGGCAGAGTGCCGGGTCCTACGCTTCAGTCGCGGCGACCCCGTGCAGCGCTATGGGCTTGGGGAAGAGTGGCTGGAAAGCTGCCCGGCAGGGAAAGACCTGGGGGTGCTGGTTGACAGCCAGCTGAATATGAGGCAGCAGTGTGCCCAGGTGGCCAGGAAGGCCAGTGGCATCCTGGCCTGTATCGGAAATAGTGTGGCCGGCGGGAGCAGGGAGGTAATTGTTCCCCTGTATTCGGCACTGGTGACGCCACACCTCGAGTACTGCGTTGAGTTTTGGGCCCCTTGCTACGGGAAAGATGGTGAGTTGCTGGAACGCGTCCGGAGAAGGGCAACCGAGTTGGTGAGGGGCCTGGAGCGTAAGTTTGATGAGGAACGGCTGAGGGAACTGGGGTGGTTTAGTCTGGAGAAAAGGAGGCTGAGGGGAGACCTTATCGCTCTCTACAACTACCTGAAAGGAGAGTGTAGCGAGGTGGGTACTGGTCTCTTCTATCAAGTAACTAGAAATAGGATGAGAGAAAATGGCCTGAAGTTGCGCCAGAGAAGGTTTAGATTGGATATCAGAAAAAAATAATTTACTGACAGGGTTGTCAGGCATTGGAACAGGCTGCCCAGGGTAGTGATGGAGTCACCATCCCTGGAGGTGTGTCATGGTTTAACCCCAGCCAGCAACTAAGCACCACGCAGCCGCTCACTCACTTTCCCCCCGCCCCCCATCCAGTGGGATGGGGGAGGAAATCAGGAGAAAAAGTAAAACTTCTGGGTTGAGATAAGAACGGTTTAATAGAACAGAAAAGAAGAAACTAATAATGATTATAACACTAATAAAATTACAACAGTAGTAATAAAAGGATTGGAATGTACAAATGATGCACAGGGCAATTGCTCACCACCCGCCGACTGACACCCAGCTAGTCCCCGAGCAGTGATTCCCTGCCCCCCCACTTCCCAGTTCCTAAAACTAGATGGGACGTCACATGGTATGGAATACACCGTTGGTCAGGTGTATTGGGTGTTTGGGTCAGGTGCCCTGGCTGTGTCCTGTGCCAACTTCTTGTGCCCTGGCTGGGCATGAGAAGCTGAAAAATCCTTGACTTTAGTCTAAACACTACTGCGCAACAACAACTGAAAACATCAGTGTTATCAACATTCTTCACATGCTGAACTCAAAACATAGCCCTGTACCAGCTACTAGGAAGACAGTTAACTCTATCCCAGCTGAAACCAGGACAGTATCCACCCCTTATTCTATACCATTGACGTCATGCTCAGTTACCATACCTTTAGTTACATCCTGATTAATCATCACCACCTTTCCGTCCCTTTAAGACATATGAACAATGAGACATATATATGTATACACAAAGAGTGATATCATTCCTTTAGTTCATGAGTTATGTTCATAAAACATTTGTTGAGTTCAATTAGTTTCTGACTCTGGGCTCCATCTGTCATACCAGTCTGTCTAGGCAGGAGGAATGGTGCAACGTCCTCTCAGTCAGTAGAGCAGAATTGGGCTTCAGTGCGGTGGGACGAGCAGCTGACATTTGACGCAGCAGGAGGATGGTGTGCACCGTTGGATTGTTGCATGCTGGAGTCAGTTCTGGTTCCATCACTACTGCATTTTGCTCAGTTTTATCGCAGTTCTTTCTTGCTTGATCCAAGTGAGTCTTACTATAGTACTATGGGTATAGCATATAACAATTATCGTAATGATAACATACAGTAGCAGGGTTATATAGCAACTAATATCATACAGTTTAATTCTGGCTATTTTCACCTAAAATCAAATCCCCTTGAGGCACACATCGGACTTCTCCATCTTTTCGCATCACCCACCAAGTGCACCCAGGCCCTTGAGCAAAAGCAATCCCACGAATGGGTTTACCTTTGCCTGAGGCAGGAGTAACCCAGACTGTTTTCCCGAACATATTTTTCATGTGCACTACAGGGATGTCCTGGTTTCAGCAGGGATAGAGCTAACTGTCTTCCTAGTAGCTGGTACAGGGCTATGTTTTGAGTTCAGCATGCAAAGAATGTTGATAACACTGATGTTTTCAGTTGTTGCTCAGTATTGTTTAGACTATAGTCAAGGATTTTTCAGCTTCTCATGGCCAGCCAGGGCACAAGAAGTTGGCACAGGACACAACCAAGGCACCTGACCCAAACTGGCCAACGGTGTATTCCATACCATGTGACGTCCCATCTAGTTTAGGAACTGGGAAGTGGGGGAGGGCAGGGAATGGCTGCTCAGGGACTGGCGGGGTGTCAGTTGGCAGGTGGTGAGCTATTGCCCTGTGCATCATTTGTACATTCCAATCCTTTTATTACTACTGTTGTAATTTTATTAGTGTTATAATCATTATTAGTTTCTTCTTTTCTGTTCTATTAAACCGTTCTTATCTCAACCCAGAAGTTTTACTTTTTCTCCTGATTTCCTCCCCCATCCCACTGGATGGGGGGGGGAAGTGAGTGAGCGGCTGCGTGGTACTTAGTTGCTGCCTGGGGTTAAACCACGACAAAGGACTTTATCCCCTTCTACAGTATGTAAAAATTCTGATTGGGCAGGGCCACTCCGAGTGGCAGATCCTCTGGTGTTGACTAACCAGGCGGCTTTTGCTAAGTGTGTATATCCCAATGTTTGAAGGTTCCACCCCCCATTGCTCTCAATGTAGTCTTTAACAGTCCATTGTATCACTGGATTTTCCCAGAGGCCGGTGCATGATAGGGAATATGATACACCCACTCAATGCCATGCTCTTTGGCCCAGGTGTCTATGAGGTTGTTTTGGAAATGAGTCCCGTTGTCTGACTCAACTCTTTCTGGGGTGCCATGTCGCCACAAGACCTGCTTCTCAAGGCCCAGGATAGTGTTCCAGGCAGTGGCATCAGGTACAGAATACGTTTCCAGCCATCCGGTGGTTGCTTCCACCATTGTCAGCACATAGCGCTTGCCTTGGCGAGTTTGTGGGAGTGTGATACAGTCAATCTGCCAGGCTTCCCCAAATTTATATTTCAGCCATCGCCCTCCATAGCACTGGGGCTTTAACCGCTTGGCTCGCTGAATTGCAGCACATGTTTCGCATTCATGGATAACCTGCGCGATAGTGTCCATGGTCAGGTCCGCCCCTCGACCTCGAGCCCATCTATATGTTGCATCTCTGCCCTGATGGCCTGAAGTATCATGGGCCCACCGAGCCATAAATAGCTCACCCTTATGTTGCCAGTCTAGGTCCACCTGAGCCACTTCAATCTTGGCAGCCTGATCCACCTGTTCGTTGTTTCGATGTTCCTCAGCAGCCCGACCCTTGGGTACATGAGCATCTACATGACGTACTTTTACAACCAGATTCTCTAGCCAGGACGCAATATCTTGCCACAGTGCGGCAGCCCAAATGGGTTTACCTCTGCGCTGCCAGTTGCTCTGCTTCCGTTGCTGTAGCCACCCCCACAGGGCATTTGCCACCATCCATGAGTCAGTATAGAGATAGAGCACTGGCCACTTTTCTCTTTCAGCAATGTCTAACGCTAGAATGCTAGCTGGATGGCTTTCACCTCTGCAAAGTGACTCGATTCACCTTCTCCTTCAGCAGTTTCTGCAACTTGTCGTGTAGGACTCCATACAGCAGCCTTCCACCTTCGATGCTTTCCCACAATGCGACAGGACCCATCAGTGAACAGGGCATATTGCCTCTCATTTTCTGACAGTTTTTTATACAGCGGGGCCTCTTCAGCATGTGCCACCTCCTCCTCTGGTGACATCCCAAAATCTTTGCCTTCTGGCCACTCCGTGATCACTTCTAAAATTCCTGGGCGACTGGGGTTTCCTATGCGAGCCCGCTGTGTGATCAGTGCGATCCACTTACTCCACGTGGCGTCAGTTGCGTGATGTGTAGAGACCCTCCCTTTGAACATCCAGCCCAGCACTGGCAGTCGAGGTGCTAAGGGGAGCTGTGTCTCAGTACCAACCACTTCCAAGGCAGCTCGAACTCCTTCATACACTGCCAGTATCTCTTTTTCAGTCGGAGTAGAGCGAGCCTCGGATCCTCGATATCCTCAACTCCAAAACCCCAGGGGTCGGCCTCGGGTTTCCCCAGGTGCTTTCTGCCAAAGGCTCCAGGTAGGGCCATTCACCCCAGCTGCAGTGGAGAGCACATTTTTAACATCTTGTCCTGTCCGGACTGGTCCAAGAGCTATGGCTGAACAATCTCCCATTTAATTTGTTCGAAGGCTTGTTGTTGTTCGGGGCCCCATTTAAAATCATTCTTCTTCCTGGTCGCTTGATAGAGAGGGCTTACAATCAAACTGTAATTTGGAATATGCATTCTCCAAAACCCCACGACACCTAAGAAGGCCTGTGTGTCCTTTTTGTTAGTTGGGGGAGACATAGCTGCTATTTTGTTAATCACGTCCATTGGGAGCTGACGACATCCATCTTGCCATTTTATTCCCAAAAACTGGATCTCCTGTGCAGGTCCCTTGACTTTACTTTCTTTTATGGCGAAACCGGCTTTCAGAAGGATTTGGATTATTTTCTTCCCTTTCTCAAAGACTTCTTCTGCTGTGTTGCCCCATACAATGATGTCATCAATGTATTGCAGGTGTTCTGGAGCTTCACCTTTTTCCAGTGCAGTCGGGATTAGTCCATGGCAAATGGTGGGGCTGTGTTTCCACCCCTGGGGCAATCAATTCCAAGTGTACTGGACACCCCTCCAAGTAAAGGCAAATTGTGGGCGACACTCTGCTGCCAGAGGGGTTGAGAAAAATGCATTAGCAATGTCAATTGTGACATACCACTTGGCTGCCTTTGACTCTAGCTCGTATTGAAGTTCTAGCATATCTGGAACGGCAGCGCTCAGCGGCGGGGTAACTTCATTCAGGCCGCGATAGTCAACTGTTAATCTCCATTCCCCATTAGACTTCCGCACTGGCCATATAGGACTATTAAAGGGTGAGCGAGTTTTGCTGATCACTCCTTGGCCCTCCAGTTGGCGAATCAATTTGTGGATGGGAATCGGAGAGTCTCAGTTGGTGCGATATTGCCGCCGGTGCACCGTCATGGTAGCAATTGGCACTTGTTGTTCTTCAACCTTCAGCAACCCCACAATCGAAGGGTCTTGAGAGAGACCAGGCAGGGTAGACAACTGTTCAGTGCCCTCCGTCTCCAAGGCAGCTACACCGAAAGCCCATCGATACCCCTTCGGGTCCTTAAAATACCCCCTCCTGAGATAGTCTATGCCAAGGATGCACGGAGCCTCTGGACCAGTCACAATGGGGTGTTTCTGCCATTCATTTCCAGTCAGGCTTACTTCAGCTTCCAATACAGTTAACTCTTGGGATCCCCCTGTCACACCAGAAATACAAATGGGTTCTGTCCCTTTATAACTTGATGGCATTAGAGTGCACTGTGCGCCAGTGTCTACTAGAGCCTTATACTCCTGTGGGTCTGACGTGCCAGGCCATCGAATCCACACAGTCCAATAGACCCAGTTATCCCTTTCCTCCACCTGGCTGAAGGCAGGGCCCCTCTAATTGTGGTCAGAGTATTCAGTATTCACTTCTCGTAAAATTGGCTCAGAATTCCCTTCAAGAGGATCGGAAATAAAATCAGCCCTTCTACTCTGTTTGGAAACTGGAGTGGCATTTTTCCTGGTAGAATCCCCTTTTGTGGTGTTTTTTCCTCGCAGCTCACGTACCCGTGCATTTAGGACCGAGGTAGGTTTTCCGTCCCATTTCCTCATGTCCTCTCTATGATCACATCGGTAAAACCACAGGGCACCTCGTGGTGTGCATCTTCTATATTCTCTCTCTTGGGCAGAAGAACGCTCACTCCTAATAGCTGAGACATTGGTCCTTACAAGTGTGGAGTAGGACATATCGTCTTTGAATTGCTGGAAATCCTCAGACAGATTCTCCACAGCCGAAATGCAGGCATGTAGGGAGGAGGAGAGATTTTCTTCATATCGACGGAGTTGGCAAGCCACTTCATGCACTGTCGGTGCCTCTTCGTCTTTCCAGGCCATTATTGCCAGTGAGTTGGCATAGGACAATGGTGCGCTCCATACAAACTTCCACCACAAGGGTCGTGTGCATTGAACTTCATCTGGATCTTTGGGTAATTGTGGGTTGTCTGGGTCACGATGAATTGTCTCTAGCGCAGCTAATTCCCTCAGATATTGAATGCTCTTTTTCCATGGTGGTCCACTTGCTTGATTGACATATAACATCTTCCTTAAAGGGGTACCTCTCCTTCACACTTGACAGTAGTCATCTCCAGAGGCTGATGGCCTGTGTCCCTTTTCCAATTGCCTTGTCAATGCCACCTTCCCTGGCAAGCGATCCCAGCTGCTTGGCTTCCCTACCTTCTAATTCCAAGCTATTAGCCCCATTGTCCCAGCATTGGAGGAGCCAGGTGATAATATGCTCACCTATATGGCGGCCAAAATCTTTTCGCAAATCCTGCGACTTACTCAAGGATAGGGACCGGGTTATTACCTCTGGTTCTGCCTCTTCCTCCGGTTCCCGTGATGGCCTTGGTTCATCTTCATCCTTCGCTAAGCGAACTGATTTTTTTGTATATTTCCTTTTCTGTACGGGGGCAACTGATACTGGTCCAGGTTGGTCCTCTGGTTCAGTTGCAGTATCGCTCGCCGGGTTCTGGATAACCGCAGTGTCTGTCACCGAGGTTTGGGTAGCAGCAGTGCTCATCCGTGGGGCTGGAGGGCTTGTTGCCAAGGTTTGGGTAGCTGCTGTGCTCATTGCCGGGGCTGGAGGGGCTGCAGTGCCTGTTGTTGAGGTTTGGGTAGCCCGAGTTCTCGTCGCCGGGGCTGGAGGGGTCACAGTGCCTGTCGCCAAGGTCTGGGTGCCTGCAATGCTCCTTGCCAGGCCTAGAGGGGCCGCAGCGCCCATTGCCGAGGTTTGGGTGGCCACGGTGCTCATCGTTTTGTTGTTAGGCCTAGAGACTTTCTCTTCCCCTTGAGGGTACCGAGTAGTGTCGAACAGGGCTCGATAGGCATGGGCGAGGCCCCAGCATGTTGCAGTGATTTGTATCTCTCTGGAGCTGCCGGGGTGGCAGCATACCTTTTCCAAATATTTTACTAGTTCTTCTGGATCCTGCACTTGTTCAGGGGTGAATTTCCAAAACATTGGAGGTGCCCACTTTTCTAGGTACTTGCCCATACTACCCTACACACCCTGCCACTCATAATTATCTAGCCTGGGGGCACATCTCTGGGTGATCTTCTTAAATAGCTGTTTAACCTTAAACGAGAGCTGAACCACATTCAGAAGTATGCTAATTCCTAGCAGTAGGGCTAGGACCGTGCTAGTCCCAACACCCCAGGAGTATTCCAATTTTTCAAAATTCTCAAACACCATAGTAACCGGACTGAAGGAGAAAGGAGAGGGGAAGAAAGGTACCCCACCCATAGACTGGTTTTCCATGGAGGAAAGGTAAAAGGTATAATTAGTAATAGTTTCCCACAGGTGGCTCCCATCATATAAAGGTGACAATGCTAAGTGCAAATACCGGATTAATCCCACAGCCGATGACTTTATCATACCATAAACCAGTGTCATACCATACATCAAAGCGAAAACCTTAATCCACCTCCCACGGATAAGCAGTAAAAGAGGAACTATATACAGCAAGCGAGGTGATAGATAACAGAGCTTTAAAAGCCAGAGCAACAACTCTAAGAACACCTAAATCAACATAATGAACGCTTGGACCAAATTTGTTTTAACAAGCACTGGTCAGGTTTGTCGTTATCTCAACCCTTCGTGCCCCACATTGGGCACCAACATGGACTGTTGTGGTTTAACCCCAGCCAGCAACTAAGCACCACGCAGCCGCTCACTCACTCTCTCCCCCCCCATCCAGTGGGATGGGGGAGGAAATCAGCAAAAGAAGTAAAACTCCTGGGTTGAGATAACAACGGTTTAATAGAACAGAAAAGAAGAAACTAATAATGATAATGATAACACTAATAAAATGACAACAGTAGTAATAAAAGGATTGGAATGTACAAATGATGCACAGAGCAATTGCTCACCACCTGCCGACCGACACCCAGCTAGTCCCCGAGAGGCGATTCCCTGCCCCCCCACCGAAGAAGGTCAAAGGCACACAAGACACACTTCACAAACTACACACCACCACAGACACAGGCCGGAACTGCCCTGCCCAGCACGCGCTGGTCTCGGGCTGAAAAGCAACCCATGCCCTTCATCTTCCCAAACAGGACTCCTGCCCTCCTACTCTCACTTTAAAACCCCTCCTGGCAATTCCCAGATCTGTCCCTCCCTCCCAGCCACTCCCCAGCCCGGGTCCCTCAACCTAACTTTCAGAGGGGCAAGGGTATGAATCCAGCCTCTGCAAAAATCACATGGGCTAACTGGGACCGTCCGGCAGTCGCCAGGTTCCTCTTAATCGCTTGCAGTCAAGACAAAAAAAAAATAAAAAAACACCACCAGCAAAATCAGTAGATGCAGTAACCCCTCAGCCAACACCAGCTGCTTTCCCAAAAGCCCACTTAATCACACACACACACCACAGTGTTATGCTTACCTGCTCTTTCCAGGGTCACACCCTGCGGCCATCATCTCTCAGGGTACCTCAGACAGCAAGACTCACAGAATTAGCACAGCACTCGCGAGAAGTCACCGGCCCCATGCTCCTCCTCCCTCAGCCACAGCTCAACTCAAAGTCTCATCCTATTCCAAAGCTGGCCCGCGCAGCACCTGCAAAACTAAAGGTAAACGCTTAACCAAGCAACTACCTAATACTTCGATATTCAACACTGACCCAGCCCACAACCACCTCACCTCCTCAGACTGCACATCGCCGTGCAGCTTCACCCCTCCGAGGCCGCGTGCACCACCTGCAAAAACCAAAGCAAGAGACGCATGCCGAGAGACCGCCCGAAACCGCAGCCTGCCCGGACCGATTCGCAACTCCCTCTCCTTTCCCTTGGCCGCTCAACTACCCCGCTCTGTCATCAAGAGCTTGCCACCTCAAGGCATGCGTATCGTCTGCAAAAACACAAACAAGGGATGCTTTCAACTCTGCCAACAATACAACACTCCAAAGGAACAGTTTCTTTAACCCAGTAGTCACGACTCACCTTTCCCAAGTCACCTCCGCTACCCATGGCCCGCTTTGCTCCTTGCTTGCGACCTTCCAAATACAAGGAAAAAAGAACCCGCTCAGCTAGTCCTAGTGCCACCAGCCACATCTTCCCTCCGATTCCTCTCACGGACCCACCTTCTTACGCTCCGCTCCCCTCCTCCATCACTCTGGGGCACGCAGCTTGTCCCTCTGCATCTGAAAATAAATCATATTGAACAAGTCACCTGGCTGCAGAGCAAGAGCTTCACAATTCCAGAGGTCTTGATTCCATCTACAAAGACCATCTGGAGTGAAACTACAGCCTACCATGTTAGAAAAAGGAAAAAAAAAAATAGAAGAAGGCCCTAACTTCAAGCCCTTCCCATGCAAGACCTAAGACCTTAGAGACTCAAATCTGCTTCACTGCCCCTCAACAGCCCATGCCACACAGCTCCAATCACCTCAGTAAAACACTATCAATGTGGCTGTCCACAAAGCCCACCGATGGCTACACAATCTCAGATGACTTTACAACCCTTGCCTAAACCATCAAGGCAAATCAACATTTCACCCATAGGCTCCTATTGCTGTTCCACCTACCCAACGCTAGATCCCTGGACGGAGCAGCTCCAAACCAAACGCACCCATGCACACAATACGCACAACACAGAACGGTACCAACAGGGTGATTCAAAGAGAAAGAAACCTCTCAGCAAGAAGAATGACTCCCAGACGGGAGTTGGCAGCCGGCAAGATGACCTACAGTGGCCAAGACCACAAAGCCAGGAGGCTCTACAACAACCCCAAAGAAGAAGAGGCAAAAGTAACGGCCCGTTACAAGATGGTACTGTCTAAACCAAGATCATGGACGCGCAAGAACCCTGTCATCAAGACCTAGGAACATCAAGAGGCAGGGAAGAACTCCCAGTCCAAGACAACACACAGCTAGGGAGGAAAGCTGCCAAAGCAGCCCAGAAGAGTGCCACAAAAGAGAACCAGCGGGAACCTTCCAACGCCGATCGACGCTTCAGACCTCCGAGCGCAAGACAAGCGGCACCAGATTGCACAGTGCCGATGAGTAAGGGCATTCGAGACCCTAGGGACTGCTCCCAAAGCACACGCCAGGCTCCCCGAGCACAAAGACCGATGATGGTGTCGAGACCCGAAGAAGGTCAAAGGCACACAAGACAGACTACACATACTACACACCACCACAGACACAAGCCGGAACTGCCCTGCCCGGCACACGCTGGTCTTGGGCTGAAAAGCAACCCGCGCCCTTCACCTGCCCAAACAGGACGGCTCCTGCCCTTCTACTCTCACTTTAAAACCCCTCCCGGCACTTCCCAGCTTTGTCCCTCCCTCCCAGCCGCTCCCCAGCCCCTGTCCCTCAACTTAACTTTCAGAGGGCCAAGGGTACGAATCCATCCTCCGCAAAAGTCACATGGGCTAACTGGGACAATCCTGCAGTCGCCAGGTTCCTCTTCATTGTCTGCAGTCAAGACAAAAAAAAACCCTCTCAAAATCAGAAGAGGCAGGAAGTAACCCATCAGCCAACACCAACTACTTTCCCACCCCCCACTCTTAATCACACACAACACAGCATTATGCTTACCTATTCATTCCAGAGTCAGACCCTGTGGCCATCATCACTCATGGTACCTGAGACAGCAAGACACAAAAAATTAGCATAGTAGTTGTGAGACTCACCAGGCCCATTCTCCTCCTCCCTAATCCACAGGTCACCTTGAACACTCATCCAAATCCAAAGGTGGCCCGCACTGCGCTTGCAAAACAAAAATAAATGCTTAATGAAGCAACCATGTAATATTTGATATTCAACACCAACTCAGCCCACAACCACCTCACCTTCTCAAACTCCTCATTGGCCTGAGGCATGGCTCCTCTAAGGCTGCATGCCCCACCTGCAAAAACCAAAGCAGAAGATGCATGCTGAGAGGCCGCCCAAAACCTCAGCCCACCCGCACGGATTCCCAACTCCCTCTCCTCTACCTTGGCCGCTCAACTACCCCACTCTGTCATCAAGAGCTTGCCACATCAAAGCATGCGCACTGCCTGCAAAGACAAACAAGGGATGATTCCAACTTTGCCAACAATGCAACACCTCCAAAGGAACAGTTCCTTTAAGCCAGTAGTCAGAGCTCACCTTGCCAGAGACACCTCCAGCACTCATGGCCCGCTTCACTCCTTGCTTCGCACCTTCAAAACAATAAAAGAAAAAAAAACCCCTATCAGCTAGTCAGAGAGCCACCGGCCGAATCTTCCCTCCAACTCCACTCACAGATCCACCTCCTTACAGCACTCCCCTCCCCTCCTCTGTTGCTCAGGGGCATGCATCTCGTCTCTCAGCATCTGAATAAAACCCCATATTGAACTAATCGGCCTGGATGCAGAGCAAGAGCTTAACAACTCCAGAGATCTTGAATCCATCTAGGAATACCAGTACTCCAGCTACAACCAGCCATTTAAAAAAAAAAAAAACACCAAAAAAACCCCACCAAAAAACCCAGGGCCAAACTTTAAGCCCATCACATGCAAGGCTCAACAGCTTAGAGACTCAAATCCACTTCACCACCCCTCAACAGCCTCTGCCACAAGCCTACAATCATTTCCATAAAAAAACTCAACGTTACTGTCCACACAGCCCACCAATGCCTACTAAATCTATTGTTTACGAACACAGAAGGACCGGTGGGAGGTGTGATGGTCACAGGCCGTCTTGGGCTTAGCAACCGTGAAATGACAGAATTCTCAATTCTTGGTGAGGCAAGGAAGGGGGTTAGCAAAACCAGCGCTCTGGACTTCTAGAGGGCAAACTTTGGCCTCGTTGAGACACTGGTTGAGACAGTCCTTTGGGAGACAGTCCAGGAGGGACGGATGTTCTTTAAGAAGGAAATCTTAACAGCTCGGGACCAGGCTATTCCCCCGTGCCACAATGTCGAATTGCCGAGGAAAACGACCAGCCTGGCTGAATGGGGGGCTTTTGCTAGGAGTCAGGAAACAAAAGGAGAGTTTATCATCTCTGGAAGAAAGGGTGGGCAACCTGGGAGGAGTGCAGGGATCTTGTTAGATCATAGAGAAAGGAAATTGGAAAGACAAAAGCTCAGGTAAAACGAACCCTGTCTGCTGTCGTAAGAGGAACGGCTGAGGGAACTGGGGTGGTTTAGTCTGGAGAAAAGGAGCCTGAGGGGAGACTTTATCGCTCTCTACAACTACCTGAAAGGAGATTGTAGCGAGGTGGGTACTGGTCTCTTCTATTAAGTAACTAGAAATAGGACGAGAGAAAATGGCCTGAAGTTGCGCCAGAGAAGGTTTAGATTGGATATCAGGAAAAAAATCATTTACTGAGAGGATTGTCAGGCATTGGAACAGGCTGCCCACGGTAGTGATGGAGTCACCATCCCTGGAGGTGTTCAAAACACACGTACCTGTGGTACTTTGGGACATGATTTAGCAGGCATGGTGCTGTTGGGTTGATGGTTAGACTTAATGATCTTAGAGGTCCTTTCCAAATTTCACGATTTGATTCAATGCAATTTGATTCTGTTCTAGGGAGCAGAACAGAGATGTAGCAAGAAAGGAAAAAAAGGCAGGGAGGGAGAACAAAGGGAGCGAGACACAAAGACTGGAAGAAGGACAAAGGGATGGCAGAAGAAAAAAAAAGTGATAGGCTGCAGGAGAGAGATGGAGGAGTTCAAAAAAGACACAGGGAGCATGACAGAATGAGAGTGAGAAACAAGGGACAGAGCAGGACAGCACTGGAGGAAAACACAATTCTGACTGATAGGCTGTGAAAGAGAGATGGAGAAAGAGAGAAAAGAGAAGGGACAGCTAGCTCAAGAGGGGGGATACAGTTAGAAAGGATGGAGGAGGGTATGGAACAGAGAGAAATACAGAAAAGATTGCAAGAGGAAGCAGGGCAGAGGGACAGCAATAGAAGAAAAAAGGGACAGGGATCTGGACAGATGGAGAAAAAAGCAGGAGGAATAGATACAACATGATATGATGGGCCAGGAAGTAAGATAGCGCGACAGATGAGAATAATGGCGAGAGAGACTATGAAAAGCACAGGAGGTTGAAGAGAGAGAGGAGACATGAATAAAAAGAATACGGAGCACCACAAAGGGTCAGGGAAAGATAATAAGAGGAAGGACAACAGGGACAGTGAAATACAGAATTAAAAAACCTCACCTATTACACACATCTTATCCTCTCATCAAGCCCATTTCAGAGTTACACAGTACCTCAGCCCCTTTAAGAAAAGTAACACCGCGCCCGAGCCCATTTCGGCGGCGCACCGCGCCCGAGCCCATTTCGGCGGCGCACCGCGCCCGAGCCCATTTCGGCGCCGCACCGCGCCCGAGCCCATTTCGGCGCCGCACCGCGCCCGAGCCCATTTCGGCGCCGCACCGCGCCCGAGCCCATTTCGGCGCCGCACCGCGCCCGAGCCCATTTCGGCGCCGCACCGCGCCCGAGCCCATTTCGGCGCCGCACCGCGCCCGAGCCCATTTCGGCGCCGCACCGCGCCCGAGCCCATTTCGGCGCCGCACCGCGCCCGAGCCCATTTCGGCGCCGCACCGCGCCCGAGCCCATTTCGGCGCCGCACCGCGCCCGAGCCCATTTCGGCGCCGCACCGCGCCCGAGCCCATTTCGGCGCCGCACCGCGCCCGAGCCCATTTCGGCGCCGCACCGCGCCCGAGCCCATTTCGGCGCCGCACCGCGCCCGAGCCCATTTCACGGTTCTCTAGCTACAGAACCAATTTCAAAGTTGTGCAATCACTAGAGCCAGGAATGCACCCCCTTCCCATTAACCCAGCAGCAGCTACATTTTCCTCAAGGTATCTACAACTCGCCCTTGGATGCCTAATTCCAACAGACACTTTCACTCACTTCAACAGCAAAGTTTACCTATGGGCACTAAACGCCCATGCTTTCCTCTACGCTTCCCTTGGTGATTGCCATTAGTACTGTGATTCCCACAAGGACACATGATTACCTGTCTTTTTTTCATTTCATTTTTAGTGCTTCGTTCGGTCCATTACTCATTCCACATACTTTCAGCTATGTCAGTATTTCAATCCAATTCTACAATGTACTTTTTCTACAATATACAGAAAAGACTTATGGCCTCACTCGTTAAATGTTTGACGCTCTTAGTTTTAGTCCTCTTTTAATCATTATTTTTACAAATACATGTAAACTCCAAAAAATCTAGCATTACCTGAAGAAGAAATGCCGCTATTCAGTACCTGCAATTCTCTACGGAGTGGTCTTTTCCACATTCCTCGCTCCCATTACATCCATCGCTGCACATCCAGAAGCTTTACTCCCTGAGGTGACATTACCTGCACGATCCCCGTTCCCGGGCAGCAAACAAGGGAGCTCCAATCATCTTGACAGAGCATCCACTTCCACACCTCGACACAAAACCAGAAATTGAAAAATATCATTACATCACAAACTACAAAGAGCACCCAAATATTTTACAAACCCACCACAGAAAAATACAGTTACAGTCACGCACTTCACAACCCTGGCCTACTCCATGCTGGCCATCTAGTCCAACTCCCCCCACCCTTTGCCCACAAAATCCTCAACTGTCTTCCAAAGACCATCCACCGGACAACATATTTCCCTGCGCTGACTGGCAATTACCAGGTTCCAGGGGTGCGCTCCACGGGAATGCCGTTCCTGGGAACCTTGAAAAAAAAAAAAATCACCCTGCCAGTGAAAACCCAGGCACGAGCCAAAGCCCTGTCCAAACATTGGCAATAAACATTGCCTCGTGGAGCAGCTGGGACCAGGGAAAAGAAAAATATTGGGGCAGGGGAGGACACACCAAAAACCAACCCAGATCCCAGCTGCGGTTTTTTATTCTAAGTTTTTGGGGTTTTTTCCTAATTCCCTGAAAAACATCTCAGCTCTACATCCAACCTGAAAGGAAAAAAAAACCAAAAAGTCTAAACACATAAACCTACAAGGTTAGACACATTCACAACACACCACTCGTTCAGATCACATGCACGCCAGCCCTCACTCTCAACTCATCCATCCTACCACCCACAGGCCTCAAGAGGCCGTCACCCCGTGCCTGCGGCAGCAGGGGCCTCAAAAATTGCCCTACCTGCAAAAACCCGGGCCCCAGCCCAACCTCCTTCCAACCTCCCCACAAACTGCCCTTCTGTTACACCAATGTTTCAACACGCACCATCATCTCCACCATCCTCGCATTTTCAACCTGATACTGAGCTTTCACAGTGCCACATGTCACAGCCCAACCTCCGTAGCAGCCATGTCACCTAAACGCAAGGTTTCTTCAAGCACCTCTCGTGCCCTGTCATCACCTGCAAAAACAACACACAAAGCTTGTCAACAGACACTTCATCCTTGAGAGAGAAGTCAAGTCCTCCACCGCTGGCCTACCCTGCTTCCCACCTATTCCAAAAATAACACACCATCACAGCCAGTGTCCTCCATGGCACTTGAAAAAAAAAAAACAGAGCATCACAAACACAGAGCTCTCCCAAAGTTACCGATCGCTCCAAGACCCATCACGCTGCTACTCAGACCTCAAGGCCCTGACCAGTTCTAGAGACCTGCCACAAAGCATCCGCATAAACAAGACGAACACCATTGCCCAGTTCCTGCCTTACTCAATGCTAGTTCACAGCCCAATTGCGATCCCCTCAACTCTTTGCATGCAAAGAGCCCAAAGTCATTAAACCTTCTACGCTGCCTCTACAATGCCATACAAGACACACACGAACGTAGAGCCATGTAATTCACATGCAAATGTAATGCCATACAAGGCAGTACTCTTACCTCGGTCAAGGCAAAACAACTCAGAGCACTGCCATGCCAGTCAAAACAGAACAGGGCCAATGCAAGAGACTCTCACGTGACAGTCAATACAAGTACAGACCAAAACAATACAAAACCAATACAGAACCATAGAAGGCAAGGCAGCCTCAGGTGGCAATCGATACAAGTACAGAGCACTGCAATACAAAACACAATGCAGGGCCAGACAATACGAGACAGTCTCACATGACAGTCGATACAAATACACAACAAAACAACACAAGGCAAAGGCAAATACAGACCAATACAATGCAAGAAAACTGCAAAACACAGCAAAGCAATCTCATAGAGCCACTGGCCGCATCTTCCTTCCGACCCCACTCACGGGCCCACCTCCTTACAGCACTCTGCTGCCTTCCCCCATCGCTCTGTGGGACGCATCCTGTCCCTCCACATCTGAAAGTAAACCCCACAAACATATGGAACGAGTCACCTGGATGCAGAGCAAGAGCATCACAACTCCAGAGGTCTTGATTCCATCGACAAAGTCCATCTGGAGTCCAGCTACAGCCTGTCATTAAAAAAAAAAAAAAAAAAAAAACACGCACAAAAACCCCGACAAACAAAGAACAAAACACACACACACACACACACTGTAGGGTTCAATTATATGGAACTTAGTTACTGGGCCTGAAAGTAGCTCATGGTCACAAGAGCCTTCCAGACACCTTTGAAGGGCCTGAACAGAACAAACAAGAAGATTGTAGGGATTGGCGCTCGGAAGATCTCGCGATGTACGGAAAGAGAAGGGTTAAAGGAGGCGGGATGACCGACAGACAGTATATAAGGGCGTGACGCAGTTGAATAAACGCCATTTGCAGCATCCTCATATTGGTGTCAGTGCTCTGTGGCCCAGGGTATGGTGGACCCTGTGCCGAGTCCCACGGGGTGATCAGACGAATGTCTACAAGTGGTGACCCCGACGTGATTGGACATCGGCGGATTACGCGGGGCGTAATCGAAGGCCTGGCCAGGCATGGAAGGAGTCCTTAAGGTGTTGGACTCGTGCTCTAGAGAGGTAAAAATCCCTATGGGACAAAAAGAAGCGAAAGCTTGCCTAGAGCGGCTCCTGAAAGAGGAAGCGATAGAGCGCCCGGGGGACATATTGTCTCCTGAGTGCTGGCCGAAATGCACCGCGGCTTTAGCGGAACGGGCTATGGCGACGCAGCATGGTCCGGAGTTAAAGACGTGGGGGTGGATTAGGGCGATTTTCAGGAAAGTGCGGGAGGAGGGCTTAACATGGAAGGAAGCAAAGAGATTGATGCACGCGCAGGCGGAGCGGGGCGTGCAGGCGGATGGGGAGGCGCGGACAGAAGGGCTGACGGAGGTAGCGGAGCAGACGCCTCTGGTGCTCCCAGTGCAGCCGTCGGCACCGGCCGAACCACCGGGATACCCTTGGGAGGAGTTTGAACGGGAGCGTGAACGGGCGAGAGAGGGGGAGCGGGAGAAAGAGCGACAGTTAATTCAGGAGGCAGAGGAACCCGTAGCTGAGCAAAGGAGACGGGAGAAGGAGAGGCAGAGACTAGAGGAGGCGGAGAGGGCTGTGATGGAGGGATCAGAAAAGGAGCAGGTAGAGGAGGGAGCGGTTCCCCTGTATGATCCGGAGGATTGGGTGCCGGGACGTGTTTTGCGAACCGCGCCACAAGCTCACCCTAAGATGGCGCCGACATCCGCCTTCTCCCCGGATGTCTCTCCGGAGGTCGGGAGAGGCGGAGCACGGCCAAAGGAAGGAGGAAGGAAAGTCAGGACACCCCCTCTTACGCGCGTAGCGGAAGAGGAAGAGAGTGGTCCGGACTCAATCGAGGGGTCGGCTCAACGGTTAGAGGAGGCGTGGCAACTGGTGGGCGGACACCGCTGTCGTCCGCCGCACGCAGCGGTAAAACAAAAGGCTATCTCCGGCTGTAAGGCGCAGTCGGCAGCAGCCAGTGAAACGGCAACGCCTATGTCTTTAATACCTGTGTCCGGCCCAGCTGCAGATCCGCTGCAGATGTTGCAGCGAGTAGTAGAGGAGATACAGGAGCAGGTGAAGCAACAGCGGCAGCTGCTACAAGCAGCTGGGGAACAGAAAGGAGTTCCCGATTCACCGAAGATCACGTTGCCAGACTGGAAAATTGTAGCAAAGGAATGTGTTATGGACGGCATACGCTTTGAAGGACCCCCTTTAGTTTGCCCAGTCCGAGCTGGTCCAGGTGGTGTGGGGGTGGAGTGGTCTCCGTTAGATAGCAAGCTTTTGCAACAAGTGAAGAAGGCCGTGGATGAATACGGCTTAGGACATCCTATGACAGGCTCTCTTTTAGATGTGGTTTTTTCCGGTTCACTGACTCCCTGGGATTCGCGACAGTTTTACAGTATGATTTTGACTCCCATTTTTTTTTTGATTTAGAAGGAAGCTTGGACAAACAGATTACAAGCAGCACTAGTTGAGACCCAACAGGAAAGTGGGAAGGAGGGAGGCGCTTGGTGACACAGGGAAGAGGGTATACTGCAGTACAATCATCAGAGCACCCAGACTCACGTGTGCGCTGGGTGCCGTCACGGTGGTTGAAACCAGACCTCAGTCAATAACGATTTGTTGTGAGTTATTTTGCAGGATGCCGTTCAGAAGATCATCTGAGTACCTGCACTGTGGTCGTTGTGACCCTTGGGTGCTTACCAAGTATGACCGCTGTGGACAACAACTCTGGAGGCGCACCAGCCGAACATCAAAATGGTGTGACCGATGTTTTGAACACCGCAGATCCACTTTACAGCAACCGCTGTATGTACCCCATACGCAGGGGGCTATGATATGCTTTTAGACAAAGCCAATCAATTACAGGAGGCAGGTGACAGTGGCTTGACAATCTCCTCTCGTCGACCTGGCAATGGCTCCTGTCTTTGATTGACTGAAAAACGTTGACCCTATTTGGAATCCTTTTGGTGGTGGTTATTATGGTTTGTTGTGGGATACCAGCACTGACTGTTTGCGTGCGGAAACTCTTTATACAGAGTGCGGGTACCCACCAGTACACGAATTACCATGAGGTGGTGGGATCACTTATAGCTGTAACGCCAGTTTGTACCGTCGGTCATCCGCCATAGTGAGGGGGGACTTGTAGGGATTGGCGCTCGGAAGATCTCGCGATGTACGGAAAGAGAAGGGTTAAAGGAGGCGGGATGACCGACAGACAGTATATAAGGGCGTGACGCAGTTGAATAAACGCCATTTGCAGCATCCTCATATTGGTGTCAGTGCTCTGTGGCCCAGGGTATGGTGGACCCTGTGCCGAGTCCCACGGGGTGATCAGACGAATGTCTACAGAAGATAGAAGAAGAAAGATCCCAATTAGAAAAACACAGGTGCACATTCCGCGATAAAGGGAACTTGGCACAACCAACCTCAATTCAGGGGCTTATCTCGACCGATTGGACTAAAACAAGTTTTGCATGCTCTAACATCGCCAATTATATCCTGTGTGTATGCGCGTGTACAGAGCGAGTATAACTAACTGTATCTTATGTTTATATGCGTGGACAGTATCGATGTAACCAATCACCGCTTATGCTTGTGCACGTGGACACCACATGCTTGCGTGCAGCAGCCAATCAAAGCTTCTAAACAACTTAGAGAATTGTATAAGAATGATCAGCTAAGCTCAATAAAGGGGCGACTTTAATCATCATACTGGTGTTCTATCGTCCGGGCCCCGCACGGAGTAACCCTAAACCCTACACCCCACCAACCAAAAAAAACAACCAGGGTCAAACTTGGAGCCCATCACGTGCAAGTCTTAACACCTTAGAGAGTCAAATCCGCTTCACTGCCCCTCAACAACCCCTGCCACACAGCTCCAATCGTCTCCGTGAAACACTATCGGCACGGCTGTCCGCGCAGCCCGCTGATGGCTACTCGAGCCGAGATGACTGTACAACCCTCGCCTAAACGGTCTAGGCACATCAACGTTTCACCCGTAGACTCTTACCGCTGTTCCACCTACCCCTGATTCTACATCCCCGGGCAGAGCAGCTCCAAGCCAAGCACACCGTGTGCAGAACGTCACCACGTGGAACGCTACCAACGAGGTGATTCAACGAGAGAGAAAACTCTCAACAAGAAGAATGACCCCCGGACGGGAGGCGCCGTCAGGCAAGATGACCTACGGGGCAGCAACCGCGAGGCCAGGAGGCTCCACAGCAGACCCAGAGAAGAGGAGACAAACGGAACGGCCCGTTACAAGACAGCACTGTCAAACCCCAGACGACAGATGCACCAGAAGCCTGGCGTCGAGACCCAAGGATGTCAGGATGCGGGGAAGAAGTCCCAGTCCGAGAAAATGGACGGCAAGAGAGCAGAGCTGCTGATGCAGCCCGAAACAATGCTGCCATAGAGCACCGACCGGAACCCGCCGAGTCCGATCCACGCTTTAGAGCTCCGAGCACAAGAAAAGAAGCACCTGATTGGCACTGGGCCGATGAGCAAGAGCATTCGAAACCCTAGGGACAGCGCCCTAAGCGCATGCCTCGCTCCTCCAGCGCAAAGCACGACAATGACATCGAGACCCGAGGAAGGTCTAAGCGCACAAGACAAGACTACACAAACTACACGCCACCGCGGACACGGGCTGGAACTGCCCTGCCCGGCACACACGGGTCTCGTGCTGAAAAGCAACCCGCTCCCTTTGCCTGTGCAAAGGCAACTGCATTGGGACAGCCCTCTCTCCTGCGCTAACTTTAAAACTCCTCCCTGCAATTCCCAGCTTTGTCCCCTCCTCCCAGCCTGGTCCCTCCACTTAGCTTTCAGAGGGCCGTGGGTCCAAATCCAGCCTCCACAAAACCACACGGGCTAACTGGGATGTTCCTCAAGGGGACACATTGCGCTTCAACATCTGCAATGAAAAAAACAAACACAAACAAATCAGAAAAGGGAGTAGGCATCCCACTGGCCAACGCCAACTACTTCCCCAACTCCCCCCTCCTCACAAGTGCCACCGTGTTCACTTCCCCGCTCATTCCAGACTCAGACCCTGCAGCCGTCGTCACTCGTGGTATCTAAGGTACCGAGAGAAACCACGTTAGCGTGGCACTCATGAGAAGCCATCGGTCCCATGCTCCTCCTCGCTAATCCACAGCTCACCTCAAATGCTCATCCAATTCAAAGACAGGCCACACAGCACCTCCACAACAGAAGGTAAACGCTGAACTAAGCAGCCCCATAATACTTCGCTATTCAACACTGGCCCGGCCGACAACCGCCTCACCTTTTTGGACCGCTCAACGGCACACAGCTTTTCGGGAGACCTTATAGCAGACTTCACGGTACATAAAGGGTGCCTATAAGAAACCTGCAGAGGGACTTTTTACAAGGGTGTACAGCCATAGGACAAGGCAGTAACGGCTTTAGTCCTAAAGAGGGTACATCTCGTTTAGGCGTTAGGATGACGTTTCTCACTAGGGATGGCGAGGCACTGGAACACATCGCCCCGAGAACCTGCGGATGCTCCCTCCCCGGAAGCATTCAAGGCCAAGTCAAATGGGGCTTTCAGCAACCTGGTCTCGCAGAAGGCGTCTCTGGGGGGCTTGGAACTAGAGGATCTTTATGGTGCCTTCCAACCCAAACCATTCTACGATTCTATGACATTAAAATCCAACTGCAAAACTCCTCTGAGAAGGGCTGGTGAACCTTCCTCCCTTTCCCCAGCAGTCCCAAAACTTAAGAAACCCCTTTTCTTCTCCTCAACTGTCAGGAAAGGAACCCCACTGCTTCCTGACACCTCCTGCCCTCAGTTTGCAACCCTGAACCCCCTTCAGTGGCTACTCCTCAGGAGCCGCTCTTCGGAGACACATCCCAAATTCTGGGGGCACCTCCTAACCTACAGCTCCCCAGAGACTCTGAGCTCTGCTCCATGCCCACAAAATAAAGTCAAGTCCCAAGCCTTGTAATCTACGAGGGGTGTGCCACCAGCTGCAAAGATTCTAGGGACAACGTGGCATTCTGTGGGCAATGAGGAAAGGCATCCCAAACCCTGAAGGGCACTGTGCCTCACGGCCCTTCTGCTTTCTTCTGAAATACTAAAACTCCATATACAAATACATACAAGATGCTCACCCTAACCCCTGCTAAACAATATCACCATCGGTCTCGTTAAGAGAGATATCAACAACTTACATAGCAGAATTGGTGAAAAAAACAACCTTCTTCAATAAAGTTGGGAATTGCAGGAAAACACAATGCATGAAGAATTAAAAAAAAAAAAAAAACAAAACACAAAAACAATGCATACTATTAAACCGTCTTTCTACCCCTGAACTGATGCAGAGACTGACACTAGGCCTAGTAGATGTAGAAATAGAACATATGTTTAGACTCAGTGTATTGCTAAATAAAAGACTCAGGAATTTGTTAGAAGATTAACAACTGCCTCCGTAAGTTGATTTATGTAGACAAGCCAAGGACATAAAGCACAGGATTCCCGTGTCTGTAATATAAGACAAAATAACATGCCCTCTTTGAGGAGGTATTCTGTTTGATAAGAAAATATGTTGTCTCTTGTGATGACTGAGCCAAAAGCTAGGTGATAAGCAGAGAAGTTGTTTGTGGGGCCCAGAAGGGGATCGTACTGCGCAAACTCGTACAACAAAGTTCAAACAGCAGACAAGTGAGGAAGACTATGGAAGACCACCAGAGGACTCCAGAAGACCACCGAAGACCTTCAACACGCATGCATAAAGGACATTTACATATGCTAATGACTTCTCGGAAAAATCAATGAATATGTGTATTATTTCTCGGAAATTTTAGGAATATGTATGTAAGGCAGGTATTTAACCTATACAATTAGTCCCACCCAGGAAGCACGTTTGGAGGAGTGATCCCCCGTGCTTCCAGTGCTGCAATAAAGAATACTTAACTCCACCGCCAAATGCTCATTTCGAGAAACAGAACACTCGAAAAAAAATTACTGACCTGAAAAAAAGAAAGGGGGAAAAAAAAAAAGTTGCATACAAGTGTGTCGTGGTTTCAGCCCAGCTGGTAACAAAGGACCACGCAGCCGCTCGCTCACTCCTCCTGCCCCCCTCCGGTGGGATAGGGAGGAGACAGAGGAGAGAAAAGGAAAAAAAAAAAGGAACCTCAAGGGTTGAGATAAAGGCAGTTTACTGGAACAACACAAAACAAAATTGCAACAACAACAACAACGGTACTAACGAAAGACTAAACAAAAAGAGTGATGCACAGTGCAAATGCTCACCACCCGGAACCCGACGCTCCGCCACTTCCCCCACCGAAAGTCAAGCGCTCCCCGGGCCCACTCCCCATTTATATACTGAGCATGATGTCACATGGTATGGAATAGCTCCTTGGCTAGTTCAGGTCAGCTGCCCCAGCTATGCCCCCCACATCCCAGGTTCCTGTAAAAATTAACTCTATCCCAGCTGAACCCAGGACAAAGTGTTACTTTCTACCACGCATGCTGCTGAACCTTGACTGGTCCTGAAACTCTTACCTCAGGCAGACACCTCTTCCCAAAGGGCTGAGCCAGCTCAAAAGCTGCAAAGCACTCAAGGAAGAGCTGAGCACCAACACCAGAGTAACCCAGGAACACAATGAGCTCCCTCAGCAGAGGCTGTGGCTCAAATACCTCTGAGCCTCCGCCCACCACCCTTAGCACAATCCCCTGGGAAAGGGGAAGGGCAAACCACCAGCAGTTATAAAGTCAGCTGGAGGGGCATCAGCACTGTCCTCATCTGCCTTAAATTTACAGCAAATGAGACCCTGAACAGAGAAAGTAACCCCCCCAGGAAATGACACTGCTTGATCCTGTGCTACAGCTACACCTATTGCATCAGCAATAGGACCAGGTAGGGAATTCAAATTAATTTGTCTGGGGTGTAGATAGAAAACAATAGATGCCCTTCCAAACTAGGTAGGAAACTAGCTCATTAAATGCAATGACATTGTTGTTACCAAAATTGATGTGCTTCAGTTTCCTATAAAAAAACCAAAACACTCTGGGATTATGCTTCATTTCTAGCAAGGCTGTGCATACCACCTTACTTCTACCAGAACTACCTTCTGGATAGGAATGAATCAAAAAGCAGAATTCCATCCCTTAAGAATTCCATCTCCAAAATATCTTGGGTTGCAAAACAAATCCTTTATTGTGAATAGCCAATGATGCAGAGTCCCCCTGAGCATGTCTCCAGCTGACTCCCTTAACAGAGGTACAAGAGCCCCAAAGCACAAAAAACACCACAAAAACCCCATGGAAATACATGGGGGGGACCAGGCAGCAGCCATGCCCCACAAGGACAGGGCAGGGCAGGGGGGGCAACAACAGCCCCTGCAGTCCTGAGGGTCAGCAGAAGCCACAGCCCCGTGGTTCGGGGGGAGGGGAGGCCTCAAATGACACCAAGAAAACATGGAACTTCAGGGATACACGGCCAGTGGGGGGAAGGGGGTGATGCCCCCAGCAATCGGCATGGGAAAAAACTCACAGGGAAGGTGGGTTAGATGGATAGTTTCCGGTGGTAAGCTACATGCGCAAAACATGCACAGGCTATGGGCGTCATGCATCAGGTTTACCTTCACCAGGGGCTCCAACTAGGTTATCCACAGTAGTTAAACTCATCTGGGATCATCTGCAACAGCAATTCCACTCTGGGGGAACCTCCTAACCTACAGCTCCCCAGAGACTCTGAGCTCTGCTCCATGCCCACAAAATAAAGTCAAGTCCCAAGCCTTGTAATCTACGAGGGGCCTGCCACAAGCCGCAAAGATTCTTGTGAAAACGTGGCATTCTGTGGGCAATGAGGAAAGGCATCCCAAACCCTGAAGGGCACTGTGCCTCACGGCCCTTCTGCTTTCTTCAGAAATACTAAAACTCCATATACAAATACATACAAGATGCTCACCCTAACCCCTGCTAAATAACGTCACCATCGGCCCCATTAAGAGAGATACCATCAACGTATACAGCATACAGAAGAACTGGTGAAAAAAACCAATGTTCCTTTTTCAATGAAGTTGGGAATTCCAGGAAAAAACAATGCACGAAGAATTAAAAAAAAAAAAAACAAACAATGCATACTATTAAACCATCTTTCTACCCCTGAACACTCAAAACAAAACTACTGACCAGAAAATAAAGAAAGAAAGAAAGAAAAAAAAGCACTGCATATAAGTGTTACTTTCTACCACACATGCTGCTGAACCTTGACTGGTCCTCAAGCTCTTACCTCAGGCAGACACCTCTTCCCAAAGGGCTGAGCCAGCTCAAAAGCTGTAAAGCACTCAAGGAAGAGCTGAGCACCAACACCAGAGAAACCCAGGAGCACAATGAGCTCCCTCAGCAGAGGCTGTGGCTCAAATACCCCTGAGCCCCCGTCCACCACCCTTAGCACAATCCCCTGGGAAAGGGCAAACCACCAGCAGTTATAAAGTCAGCTGGAGGGGCATCAGCACTGTTCTCACCTGCCTTAAATTTACAGCAAATGAGACCCTGAACAGAGAAAGTAACACTCACTGGCAACTACGATACCTGCTCCTGTACTACAGGTACAACTGTTGCATCGGCAACGTGACCAGCTAAGGAGTTAATCTTGATTTTTCTGAGGCGTAGACAGAAAGAGATACATGTGTCTCTAAACTAGGTAGGAAATTAGCTCGTTAAATGCAATAACAATGTAGTTATTAAAATCACATCGGTCACCGGCGAGGCCAGCAGACGCAATGGTAAGTTTGACGTGCGGAAAACAGACTCCACAATCAGCGAGACTGTAAAGTAGGTATGTTCATTCAGCGCTGGGCGGCACGGGGGGTAGTCCCACCAAAGTCGTGCGTGCCCGACTCGGCGGTTTTCCTCAAGTTTATACCGTCGGGTGTTACATATTTACAATACACTTATACATATGCATGACCTATCCCCGCTTCATATTAAAATTAGCTCCGAGAGGTCATTTCCATAGTCCCCTCCCAACTGCGCCTGCGCAGGGCCTCTTTATGGTGGTCATCTGGTGGTCGCAGAGATGAAGACGGATGACTCCTCTTCATCACCGCTAGTAACCTCTTCCCTTGCGCAGGCTCAGCGATTTCTTGGTATTCACCCAAGCCGCAAGACCAGTCTTAGCTGGCTCTTGGGGCCTGCTCCTGCTTCTTACCAAGGATTGTCTTTATCTCATTGGCTGGTTCTTGGGACCAGCTCTTCTTATCAAGGACTGTCTCTACCTCAGCTAATTTCAACGATGTAAGCACTAACTTTCACCCCCCTTTATTATGTCTACTAAGATTCTTTTGACTCCCCTTGTCTCAGTCCCCCCTTTTCTAGAAAATAGTAAATTCTTTTACTATATTTAATCCTAGTACTTCTAACACATTATTTCCCTATCTAGCATCCTCTCAAAGTATTTGTTGGTCTCGAGTCCTCGTCGTAACTGATTCTTTTTCCATTCACTGTAAGAGTCTCCTGTACTCTTACAGCACAAGAGGCCACATCGAACCACTATGCAAAGGACCACCGACAAGAGAATGATGATTATTATAGTGACAAAACAAATGCTTTAACCACGTCAAATTTGGCAACCAGGAGGTTAGTTTTTCTAATATGCCTGTCGAGCCCCAAGAAGCGTCATCTTGGGAAACTTCATGTAGTATTTTAGTCCTTTCCCATATCTCCTCAAGATCTGTTTCAATTCGTCGGTTTGATTGATATAGGTACAGCAAGTTTGGTTGATAACTATACATAAGCCCCCTTCTTTTGCTAAAAGCATGTGCAATCCCATTCTATCTTGGAGCACTACTTTACTTGGGGAATTGCATTTCCAGTTGCAACCCTCGAATTGCATCAATTGTAGCACTTTCTACAATCTCTCACGTAGCAGATATATTCACGACAGCTTTCTCCAACTCACTCACCCCTAAAGAGGGGATTAACCATCAGACAAAACTATGGTACCCAGTACCTCGAATAACTAGCGGGTTTTCAGCCCGTTTTACACGGAGCCAAGGCGTTCTCAAAAACCCTCGGGGAGGCGAAGCTCCCTCGAATATACCGGCCTGAGGTGCAAGGTATCCTCGAACGCAGTGTCCCTTCCAGTTCTGGGGTGGTAAACTCTTTCTGGCCCTGCCATCCCCACAGAGCCACCAGTAGCCTGGCCCTGCGTTGCATCTTGGACCGAGATGCGTCTCCCTTCTGTCTTGCTCTTGCCCCTTCTTCCCTGGCCCACCCTTTGGTTTCCGGATATAACAGAAACTGATGCTTAAGTTTAGCCCAAGACATTCTAATTTTCCTTTATCAGA
Source organism: Astur gentilis (assembly GCF_929443795.1). NCBI lineage: Eukaryota > Metazoa > Chordata > Aves > Accipitriformes > Accipitridae > Astur > Astur gentilis. The sequence continues at coordinate 110,673 of NC_064888.1, forward strand.
AGTTCCCAGATTTTCCGCAAGGCTACAATTATCCACGTCTCCCCAAATATTATCAGTAATATTTAAGCAACAGACAGTAAGTAAGAGCTCTTTAGGGTTGGGCACCTCCAGATCAAAGTTGGGTCCCCGCTGGGTATTTCCTTTTCCATGAGGGCATGATCCATTCCTGTCTGGCCCATCTTTAAGAAGAGATATCCAATTTGCGGTCGGGATTCCTAAAAAGGGGAGTTCCATGTTCCCCCAAGGAAGGGGATTACGTACCCAACAATCTGATAAATTTAGTGTTGGAGCAGCGGAGGAATGCACGTAAGTCGACCCAATATGAGTGATAGAAGTGATTCAACTTTATTTGCACAGATAGCTCATATTTATACAGTTTGCAATAATTATGCCTACTAGTCCTAATATGATTGGTACATTGCTAATGTTTATTCATTACTAAAACACGCCCACTTGTGATTTGCAGCTATGCATGTTCCGTAACTTTCTCATGGGAACTTCTTCAAAAGTTACTTATGAAGTTATGCCAAGGTCACACCGTCCCTGTCTTTCTCCTGATAACAGCGAGACCAGCTGTTGTTTTTCTCCTGATATCAGCAAAGCCAGCTATTTTCAGCCAAGGCCTAGTCTTGTTGCTCAAACTGACATTCTTTCACACAGAACTCTGCTCGCACAACTTTTCTATACACCCATGTCCTTCTTCATCAAGCCAATTCCCAACAATTCCCCCTTTTTCTTTTTGTGTGATTAGAGCTTGGTGTGTCAGCCTTGAGACTCCTCTCATCACGTACCCATATGCAATCCTGACTATTTGCCAGATTAATATCAATATACCTAACCATCATAAGGCTTCCTTAATCCATGCCATTAGCCATGGTGTTATCCTGCCGAATATTGACTGTAACACTCCATCAAACCAACTAGTTTCTTGCTGGATCTTTTGTGTATGTTTTTTCAGCCAATCTATTTGTTTGTGTATAGATTGAGGTAAAATTTTAACACCTGCTGTATTGCGCTTTGCAAAGATCTATGAACACAATTAATTAAACACAGTAAAAACAACATTATACCTAATAAAATACATAAGAATAAAAGACTGTTCAGGTAATGCCAGTGACACACAAACAGAGATTTGATTAATAGCTTTAGCTAGTGACACCCAAACATTCTTACTGTCCCACGGCATTAACTGATGTGGATCAATCACCGGTGTCACTGTCATGCTGCTTACTACAGTCAGTGTGTTCCATATCAATCTCAGCATAAGGTTTCCAATTTGTGGGTAAATCAGGAACGTATCTGCCAGACATGGATGATGTGATTTTTTTTTTTGTCCAATTGATGCCAAGGCTTGCCGTCCCGGTGCACTTAGTTGTCTTGTAGAAGTTAAGCTATTACTGCCCCGCAATAAATCCAGCAGCGGCTGTAATTCTGTATTTGTAATACCACAACAAGGTCGAATCCACTGTAGGTCTCCATTTAAATCTTTCTCCCTCTTTTTGTTTTTGAGCAATCCAGGCTTGCTTAATAACTTGGGATACCATTTTCCTTAATAAGCTGAACAAGGTAAAACTATTACAATAGCTAAAATCACAGTAACTACAATAATGCCCATAATTCTTTGAGCCAACCTGTTACCCCTAATGACCCAGACCATGAGGACTATGAGGAAAATGAACCATCCATACATTCTTGTGCCATCTTGCTCCACAAACTCAGCCCAGCAATCGGTAGGTGCCAGCTTTCCGTGGGCGTCCCCACAGAGGCAACGACGGCCTCACCGTACACCAGCCCGATGCTCTTCGGAAAATCCTGGTATTTATACATTTGCAGAGGAACGGGTTTTAGCACACGTGGCCAGCGGGTGCCAAAAGTCCGCCTCTGTTGCAATCTATGACGCATGCGCTCGCTGGCCAGGCGCGCTGCACGAGTCATAGCCATCTTGTCTATTGGTTCATGGGCTTTATGATACAGTTGCAATACACAGAGAATCTTGACCTGTTATGTTAGCCAAGGTGACCTATACATTAGTTTTCGGCTGAGGTGGTATTCATATTGCCACATCATCTATGATGCTCCAGATGATGATGGTCGTGCAAATCGAACAGGACTCCGTCGTGGGCCTGTATCTGTGGAAACACAATCAACCTCGTTCCCAGGTTATTAATGGAAATAGACCTTACCCCTAATTTTGACTTTAACTAACTTTTACATTTACCCCACACTGTCTTCCCGTAATCACACTATGTTTAATCAAATTATGCTTAACACACTTTTTACCTAAAGCAAGTTCTATATACAATAAGGCACGCTGTTCTAAAAACCTCTCTGAAGGACTCAGTGTCCGCTAGTAATACTCTATTAGTTAGAATCTGTCGGATCAGTGGCTTCAGCACCTGCCAGTGCGTGCCAGTTGCCATTGGGACAATTCCGGGTCCAGCATCAGTGTGAAGCCATGGCTTGACCCACTTAGCCGGGATCTCCCAGTAAGTTTTACTTCTGCTGATCCGCACCATTTCCCAGATTCTGGGTCCTTATATGTTACCATGATTCCTGTACTTTGTCACGTCCTTTCTGCCTGTAAAAGAACATGATGCACTACCATTGGTGGGTCTTTGTGATCACCTGTCAATCTAAGATAATTTAGCACAAATAAGGCTTTGGCCAATCGTTCCTCTGGGAGTAAGCCCTGGGTTCCCCCCTTTTGTTTTTGCAGCATGTTCTTTTAGGGTTTGGTTGGCCCATTCGACAATAGCCTGTCCTGTGGGAAGATGTGGAATACCGGTACCGTGGTGAATTCCCCACAAATTACAAAATCGAGCAAATCGCGTAGAACCATAGCCTGGGCCGTTGTCCGTCTTAATTTCTTTAGGCACACCCAGTACTGCAAAAGAAGCGTGAAGATGTCATTCAATATGTAAGGTCTTTTCTCCAGTTCATGCCGTGGCCCACATGGCAGCAGGATAGGTATCAATACACACATGCACAGAACGCTTTGCACCAAACCACGTGACATGGGCGAAATCCATTTGCCACAACTGCAATGGCAAAAGACCTCGTCGGTTAACCCCACAGCCCAAGCCAAGCCCCTCCTTTTGACAATCAGGACATGCTTTAACGATACCTTGGGCGTCAGTAAGTGGTAAGTCAAATTGCTTTGCTAACATCCTAGTGGGTTGGTGCAAGAATGCATATGATTGCCGTGCTTTGTTGAAAACGATTCCCTGGAGGAGGCTCCCGTGGCGCTGCAACCAATTGGTCAGCTCTGTCATTTCCCATTTCTCATCTGCACAGTGTTCTCATACCCAAGAGTTCTACCAGAGGGGTCATATCGCCATTAGTGATACCGCAAAGATTCCGCACCCACTGGATATCTCCCACAAGCTTCTGGACATCACGTAACGTTGAAATTTCTCATGTTATTTGAACCTTCTGAGGTTTAACATTGCTAGCATCTATGTGCCACCCCAAATACTTCCAAGGTGCTGCCTTTTGCACCTTTTCAGGAGTGATTATTACTCCGCGATGGCTTAAGATGTCCTGCAATTGAGTTAAAATTTCATCCTGTGCAAGTTACTGAGGAAACTGCTTTCTTACAGGCTCTGATGCCCAGGCCACATACACCTGACACATCGTGGGGGAATTGCGCATTCACTGCGGTAACACGACCCAATGGTATCTCTTATAGGGTTCTGCCTTGTTAATCGATGGTACCGAAAAGGCGAACCGTTCAGCGCCATCTGGGTGCAATCTTTTAGATTTTTAATTAACAAATCCCATTCTTCTGGAAGCATAACTGGAGATGGCAAACCTGGCTGCAGGGCTCCCATACTGTCCATCACCGCATTCACAGCTCTGAGATCATGTAACAGTCTCCATTTCCCACTTTTCTTGGGAATGGTAAATATTGATGTATTCCATGGACTAGTAGAAGGAACAACATGTCCCGCTCTCAATTGGTCCTCAACTAACCCTTGTATTTTTAGCAGCCTTTCAGAATTTAGCGGCTACTGATCAATCCAAACAGGCTCATCTGTTTTCCAGCTAATTTTCAGGATTGGCTACCCCTCAGTGACCGCTCCTAAAAAGGATGCGTCACTAACATTGCCTTCATTTGGCTCAATAAATCACGGCCTACGAGGCCAAACAATTCAGTTGGGGTAGTCATGACATACGGACACAGCGTAATGTGTTCACCATCGGGGAACACAAATGTAATCAGTAGCTGACTTACTAAGGTGGCTTGTGTGCCCTCTATCCCAGCAATACCAAAATTTGGATTGATCGATGGCCATGATGGAGGCCAAATACATCGTGAAATAATCGTAACATCAGCTCCTGTATTGATTGTCATCGGTTTCTTGATGACAACTCCATCGGGCCCTTCCAATTGCACTACCTTTTCTGGTTTACCTCTTGTTGTGTCCATGGCAAAGTATACCTGCGGTTTCCCTGTGGAGCCGAATCCACCATCTCCACGTTGTACTTCACCCGGGTTCGGAACGCACGACCTGAATGGAACTAATTGTGCTATTCTGGTACCTTTAGGAATAGAAACAGGAGGGATTACAACATGAATCATAATTTTCACAGTCCCACAATAATCTGCATCAATAAGCCCTGGGAGCACCAGAATTCCTTCTAGAGCTGTTGAAGATTGCCCCATTAAAAATGCACTAAGTCCAAACCCCAATGGTCCCTTTATGTTGACTGCGGTTTCCACATCCACTCCAGAACTTCCTGCGGTGGCGGATCTGGTGGTTGCGAGGCTGCCTGAGGGCTGGCAGCTCAAGCCCCTTGCATTCGTGTCGTCGCGCGAGGGGTCTCCGTGGTCGGTGTAAAGTTTCCCCTCTTCCTGTATTCTTGGTGGTATGGTTATCTTTCTTACACTTGTTGCAGCACTTACTGTTAACAGTACCTGTACATTTGCTCCTAATGTGTCCACGTTTGCCACGGTTAGAACACTTGACCAAGGGTGTCTTACTGGCCTCGTGTTTCTTTGTAGCTCCTTGGAGAGCTGTGGCAGCGTAGGCTACTTTCTGTGAGTCCACTGATCGATCCACGTATTCTATCATATCAACGACGTCTGCATTTTTCAGCAAATTACACAATGCTTTGCGTGTCTTTTCAGTAGCATTTTCAAAAGCGAGTATTTTGAACATGTTTTCTTTTATGCCCTCGTTCATGTCAGGGTGGTCGTAAATTGTATTCTCCTGTTTCACCTGGGTAAAAGCATGGCTGTACATATTGTCTGGTATGGTAAGAAAAGCTTGATAAGCCCAGATCTGTGATAGATGATGAACCTCAGTGATACATTGTAACTGAGCATTCCCTGATGCGAAGGGTCCGGTACCCATCGGCATCTGCATGGTTACTCCCCATAGGGGATCTGTTTGTTGTCGTGATGTTGCTTGTTCCCTATCACAGAACGTCTCCCACTGCCGGAAAAACACTAACATTTGGGTGGGTGTCAAAATCAACTGTGCTAGCTGTTTAATATCTTGAGGTATCAGCGTATCAGCAGAAAAAATGAATTGCAGTATTTGGTGAGTTAACACAGATTTGATTCCGTACTGACTCACAGCATTCCTTAATTTCTCAATAACCTTCCAGTCAAACACCTCCCATTTTTTCTGTCCATTTGATGCAATAACTGGGAATGCTTGGAGCATAGTCCCTTCTATAATGGCATCTTTTATTACACCCCTCCAATGTCTCTGCCTTTCTTCTGCAGCGGCTATTACAAGCAGCTCCGTGTCTATCATGGGTGCGGTTGGCTTCCCCGTCTCTTTTCTGCATTTCCTTTAACAATTCTAACATTGTCTCTTTTTGTTCTATTATTAGAGTAACCAAATCCTTGTTTGCATTATTTGAATCAGGGTGTATGCTAGGTATAATTTGTTCACGTTGAACGGTGGTATCGGGGGCTGTTTTTTTGTAGGCAGATTTTTACTCACTCCCTGATTCTGTAGGGTTTCCTTTAATAGTACGGTTAGGGAGGCTTGGGAACTGTCAGATGGCTGATTAATATCGGCAGTCCCAGGGAGTGGAGCAGAAGTCAAGGGCACAAGAGCAGGCAAACAAGCTCCAAAAAGTCTCTCTCGCTGCATTATGTTTTTCTCCCCGCTTTTCCCTTTGGCTTGCGGTTGGAGAGAGAGAGAGCAGCAAAAGCAGACGCAGACGCTTTGCGATCTGCTTTCATTTCTTACAGAGTTGTCCTAATCGATTTCCATAAAGTTGCAAGACCTTTAACTTCTTTAGACCCGTCACTAATTTCATCCCATAGGGAGGTTCCGATAGCATTCCAGGTACTAAGCTCAAAAGCTGTACCCACACTAATTGAAAGGTTTCTGTCCTTGCTTCATTAGTTTTTTAGCTGATTTATCATCGTCAATTACCATACCCCATAATACGTCTCCTAATCTACACCATTCAGTCTCCTCAAATAATAAATCCGGATTCTTAAAGCATCCCTTAACACGACCTAAAGCAACTAATCCCAAAACTTGCTTAACACAATTTACCCCCCGCTTTTCTAAAAAGCACAGTAATAATTTTAGGGCTACCTCTTGATCCATTGCCGGCCGGCTTCTTGATACTCCTGGGTGCTACCTTGATTAAGACACCTCGGTTAAAAAGTCTTTGCAGCCTTTTTCCAGTAGCCCTCACTGGCGGTGAACCCCTTTTGGACGGTCCAGGCACAAGAGTTAACACACCAACCAAGACGATCAGCGTTCGGTTAATCTTTTGCCCCCCGGCCGCTGCTACCGGTGCTTCTCAGTGTCCGTCGCTCCAATTCCCCTTTCTTCGGTCCCCGTTCGGGCGCCATTTGTTGGAGCAGCAGAGGAATGCACATAAGTCGACCCAATATGAGTGATAGAAGTGATTCAACTTTATTTGCACAGATAGCTCATATTTATACAGTTTGCAATAATTATGCCTACTAGTCCTAATATGATTGGTACATTGCTAATGTTTATTCATTACTAAAACACACCCACTTGTGATTTGCAGCTATGCATGTTCCGTAACTTTCTCATGGGAACTTCTTCAAAAGTTACTTATGAAGTTATGCCAAGGTCACACCGTCCCTGTCTTTCTCCTGATAACAGCGAGACCAGCTGTTGTTTTTCTCCTGATATCAGCAAAGCCAGCTATTTTCAGCCAAGGCCTAGTCTTGTTGCTCAAACTGACATTCTTTCACACAGAACTCTGCTCGCACAACTTTTCTATACATCCATGTCCTTCTTCATCAAGCCAATTCCCAACAATTTAGTACCATCAATATACTCTCTGTCATATTTAAACAAGTATTTCGACCCCAAGCCTGCCCCTTGCACAAGGTCCAACTCGGGAACGTAACAATCAACGTCTCACCAATTTGAGCTTCAAAGGTCCTTTTTCTTGTGAAGTCCATTGTCCTTTGGGTGCCTTCTTCACCCTAGCGTGATGGATCCAGGTGTTCCGTTCCTTGATCTTAATCGTGGTGAAGGAGGCAAGTAGTACTTGAAATGGTCCTTCCCACGGCAGCTCCAGAGTTTTTTCTGTAAGAGACTTTATATACACATAATCTCCTGGTTGTATATTATGCACAGGCCCATCCAAACCTCTCCCTCGAGACCCTACCGCATGCTTCCTGATTTTATTAAGTTGCTTACCTAACGCCACCATGTAAGAAGTCATAATTTCATCCCCCGCTTGTACAGACACCCCTCTCTGTATCCCATAGGGTTGTCCATACAGAATTTCAAAGGGGCTCAGTCCTCCTTTCACCCTTGGTCTCGTTCGTATACGCAGAAGGGCTTAAAGGGAGAGACTGAGGCCATGTCAAATTTGCTTCTTGTCCTAATTTCACAATTTGCGGTTTGATTAAGGGGTTCTTTTTTTCCACTTGACCGCTCGACTGGGGGTGATATGGAGTATGAAGCTGCCAATCTATACCCAAGTGGCGGCTAATTTGTTGTACTATTTTTGAGACAAAATGTGGTCCTCTGTCAGAGGATATGGTTGCTGGAACCCCAAAACGTGGTATTATCTCTTGTACCAGTATTTTAGTTACCTCCCGAGCTTTAGCCGTTCTTGTTGGGAATGCTTCTGGCCAACCTGAAAAGGTATCAGTTAATACCAATAGATATCGATACCCCCCCTTTTCTTGGAAGGTCTGTAAAATCAATTTGCCATTGTTGTCGAGGCCCATTGCCTTTTCCAATCTGGCCCATTTCCAGCTTGGGGGTGCTCTTAGGATTAGTCTGGAGGCAAGGATCACACTGTTGTGTGATCACACTGTCTCAGTGTGGTGTATAAATTCCTAGCCACAATTTCTCCTATCAAATGATTATGCAGAGCTTCTGTTCCCCAATGTCTTTTCCTATGTTCCTCCCGTATCAAATGCCATACTAAGCAAGAGGGAACAATTAGCTTTCCCTGTGGGGTATGAGCCCACCCCTCTTCATTATATGACCCTTCTAAACCTGTAATGAGCTTTTGATCTTCCTTAGTGTATTCTGGCTTACCTTCTAGGGAAATCTGCCTATCAGGAATTAAGGCCCCTTCTGTTTTTACCTGTGTTTTGGCCACTTGTTTTGCCTCTCTGTCCGCCAGCTCGTTCCCTTTTTCCAAATCTGAGCTCACTTTCTGGTGTGCCTTAATATGCATAATTGCCACTTTCTTAGGGAACTGGACAGCTTCCAGTAACTTCAGAATTTCTTCTGCTTGTTTGATATTTTTCCCTTGAGAACTCACTAGTCCTCTCTCCTTCCAAATTGCTTCATGTGCGTGTACAACTCCAAAGGCATATTTTGAGTCTGTATAAATGTTCACAACTTTGCCCTGGGCCAATTTCAGGGCGCGGGTTAGAGCAATTATTTCTGCCTTCTGTGCGGAGGTGTTCGTGGGCAAAGCCCCCGATTCTGTTACCTCTTGGCTGGCGGTGACGGCGTATCCCGCGTGTCGATTACCGTTTAGGACGTAACTGCTTCCGTCTGTGAAGCGAGTTTCCCCGTTTTCCATGGGGCCGTCTTTCAGGTCTGGGCGACTGGCTTACGTTGCTTCGATGGTTTCCAAACAGTCACGATGTACCGGTTCTCCTGTGTTCCCGCTGAGAAAAGAAGCTGGGTTGACAATGTTAGCGACTACAATCTCCACGTCATCCTGCTCTACCAATATAGCTTGATATCTCAGGAATCTCTGTGGAGAGAGCCAGTGTCCGCCTTTTGATTCTGGTACTGCTGATACTGCGTGAGACACCAGAACAGTCATCTTCTGGCCCAGAGTAAACTTTCGGGTTTCCTGTGTATTTAGTATCACAGCCGCAACCGCCCGCAGGCGTCCAGGCCAACCTTTTGCAGTCATGTCTAACTGCTTAGAGAGATAGGCAACTGCCCATCGAGACGGGCCCAGGTTTTGTGCTAATATTCCCAGGGCAATGCCCTGCTTCTCATGGGAGTAAAGAAGAAACGGCTTACTCGCATCTCGGAGTCCTAAGGCCGGGGCCGACATTAAAGCCTTTTTCAGTAGCTCAAAGGCTCATTCGGTCTCCTTATTCCACTCAAGGTGTTTCTGCTCAGTGGCTGTCAACGCATACAGTGGTTTAACAAGCAATCCATAATTATCGATCCACGATCAGCACCACCCTGTCATTCCCAGAAAAGTCCATAACTCTTCTACTGTCTGAGGTCTCCCAGTTTGACATATTGCCTCTTTACGGGCCTGTCCCAAAGTTCTTTGTCCCGCACTAATTTCATAGCCCAAATAATTCACTTTGCCTTGCATTACCTGTGCCTTTTTCTTGGATACCCGGTACCCCTGAAGTCCCAGGAAATTCAACAGACTCGCCGCTCACGTCATACAATCTTTCTCTGTTTCGGTGGCGATCGGGATATCATCCACATACTGCAACAGCTGCCCCTTCTCAGACGGGGCTTCCCAGGATTCCAAGTCTTTCGCAAGCCGAATGCCAAAAACGGTAGGACTATACTTAAATCCTTGTGGCAAGGCCGTCCAAGTGAGCTGGGTCTTTCGACCGCTCTTGGGGTTTTCCAATTCAAATGCAAATAAGTTTTGCCTGGCTTCATGGAGAGGGAGGCAAACGAAAGCATCCTTCAAATCTAAAACACTAAACCAAGTCAATTCAGGTGTTAGTACGCTTAATAGGGTATATGGGTTGGTCGCTACCGGGTAAAGATCTTCAGTTATCTTATTCACTGCCCGTAAGTCTTGGGCCACCCGATATGACCCATCAGGCTTCCAAACAGGTAATATAGGGGGACTGAATTCAGACTCACACTCTTTTAATAGTCCCAACTGCAAAAATTTTTCTATCACCGGCCGGATTCCTTCTCTGTCTTCCTTCTTTAGGGGATATTGTTTAATTCTTACCGGCTTTTGGCCTTCCTTGATCCTAACTTCAACAGGTGGAGCACTTTTCACTCTTCCAGGTGCATCGGTAGCCCATACCCCCAGGTACACTTGCTTTAAGATGTCCTCATTAATGCTTCCTTCTAGGGGGAGACTGGTTAAGGTTAGGCTCAATATTTGAATATTTTGCTGATCTTTTACCGCCAGAGTAATTTCTCCCTTCTTGAATACAATTTTTGCTCCCAATGGTTCCAACAAGTCCCTTCCCAAAAGTGCCTTTGGGGAGTTGGGCATATATAAAAATTTATGAATGCCCCACTGTTTTCCTAATTTATATTCTAAAGGTTTACAAAAATATGCCTTTTCACTTTGGCCAGTCGCTCCTTTTGCCGTGACATAATCATTTCCCAGGGGCATCAAAGCCTGATTCAAAACTGAGTATGTTGCTCCTGTATTTACCAAAAATTCTACCTCTTGGTGTGTTTTCCCTAGCTTAATTAAAACCAGTGCATCTGCTAGGGTAGATTCCCCAGGTTCTCGTCAGTCTCCCTTCACAGAGGCTACCGTTCTTCCTGTTTGAGCCCTCTGATGCTCCTTGTTCCTTGGGCATTCCCTTTTCCAATGACTGAATTTCTTACACAAAGCGCATTGATCCTTGCCCAGTCGGGGCGAGTCTCGTCTAGGCCCTCTTCCTCTTTCTTCCCGAATAACAGCCATTAATTTCCTTTGCCCTTGCCTATATCCTTCTTCTCTGTTACTAAACACCCTCCATGCTTTTGTGGTACAGAAGAGAGATGTAGCAAGAAAGGAAAAAAAGGAAGGGAGGGAGAACAAAGGGAGAGAGACACAAAGACTGGAAGAAGAACAAAGGGATGGCAGAAGAAAAAAATAATGATAGGCTACAGGACAGAGATGGAGGAGTTCAAAAGAGACACAGGGAGCATGACAGAATGAGAGTGAGAAACAAGGGACAGAGCAGGACAGCACTGGAGGAAAAAACAACTGTGATTGATACGCTGTGAGAGAGATGTGGAGGAAAAGAGAAAAGAGAAGGGACAGCTAGCTGGAGAGGGGGATACAGTTAGAAAAGATGGAAGAGGGAAGGGAACAGAGAGAAATACAGAAAAGATGGGAAGAGGAAGCAGGGCAGAGGGACAGCAAGAGAAGAAAAAAGGGACAGGGATCTGGACAGATGGAGAAAAAAGCAAGAGGAACAGATACAACATGATACGATGGGACAGGAAGTAAGATAGCACAACAGATGAGAATAATGACAAGAGATAGAGACTATGACAAGCACAGGAGGTTGGAGAGAGAGAGAAGACATGAATAAAAAGAGTAGGGAGCACCAGAAAGGCTCAGGGAAAGAGAAGAACAGGAAGGACAACAAGCACAGTGAAATACAGAATACAAAAAAAAACACATATTACACACATCTTATCCACTCATCAAGCCCATTTCAGAGTTACACAGTACCTCAGCCCCTTTAAGAAAATTAACACATGCGCCTGAGCCCATTTCGGCGCCGCACCGCGCCCGAGCCCATTTCACGGTTCTCTAGCTACAGCTCCAATTTCAAAGTTGTGCAATCACTAGAGGCAGGAATGCACCCCCTTTCCATTAACCCAGCAGCAGCTACATTTACCTCAAGGTATCTACAACTCGCCCTTGGATGCCTAATTCCAACAGACACTTTCACTCACGTCAACAGCTAAGTTTACCTATGGGCACTAAACGCACATGCTTCGCTCTGCACTTGCTCTTCTGACTATCATTAGTACTGCGATTCTCACAAGGACACTTAATTACCTCTCTTTTTTTCATTTTGTTTTTAGTGCTTCATTTGGTCCATTACTCATTCCACATACTTTCAGCTATGTCAGTGTTTCAATCCAATTCTACAATGTACTTTTTCTACAATATACAGAAAAGACTTATGGCCTCACTCGTCAAATATTTGACACTATTAGTTCTAGTCCTCTTTTAATCATTATTTTTACAAATACATGTAAACTCCAAAAAATCTAGCATTACCTGAAGAAAAAATGCCACTATTTAGTACCTGCAATGCTCTACGGAGTGGTCTTTTCCAAATTCCTCGCTCCCATTACATCCATCACTGCACATCCAGAAGTTTTACTCCCTCAGGTGACATTACCTGCACGATCCCTGTTCCCAGGCAGCAAACGAGGGAGCTCCGCTCATCTTGACACACTATCCACTTCCACACCTCGACACAAAACCAGAAATTGAAAAATATCATTACATCACAAACTACAAAGACCACCCAAATGTTTTACAAACCCACCACAGAAAAATACAGTTACAGTCACGCACTTCACAACCCTGGCCTACTCCATGCTGGCCATCTAGTCCAACTCCCCCCACCCTTCGCCCGCAAAATCCTCAACTGTCTTCCAAAGACCATCCACCAAACAACATATGTCCCTGTGCCGACTGGCAATTACCAGGTTCCAGGGGAGCGCTCCAGAGGAATGCCGCTCCCGGGAGCCTTGAAAAAAATCACCCTGCCTTTGAAAACCCGGGCCCGAGCCGAACCACTGTCCAAACACAGGCGATCAACATTGCCTCATGGAGCAGCTGGGACCAGGGAAAAAAAAAACCCGGGGCAGGGGAGGACACACCAAAAACCAACCCAGATCCCAGCTGGGTTTTTTTATTCTAAGTTTTTGGGGGTTTTTTCCTAATTCCCTAAAAACCATCTCAACTCTACATCCAGCCTGAAAGGAAAAAAAAATAAAGTCTAAACCACATAACTCTACAAGGTTAGACACATTCACAACACACCACTCGTTCAGATCACATGCACGCCAGCCCTCACTCTCAACTCATCCATCCTACCACCCACAGGCCTCAAGAGGCCGTCACCCCGTGCCTGCGGCAGCAGGGGCCTCAAAAATCACCCTATCTGCAAAAACCCGGGCCCCAGCCCAACCTCCTTTCAACCTCCCCACAAACTGCCCTTCCGTTACACCAATGTTTCAACACACACCATCATCTCCACCATCCGCGCATTTTCAGCCTGATACTTAGCTTTCACAGTGCCACATGTCACAGTCCAACCCCCATAGCAGCCATGTCACCTAAACGCAAGGTTCCTTCAAGCACCTCATGCCCTGTCATTACCTGCAAAATAACACACAAAGCTTGTCAATAGACACTTCATCCTTGAGAGAGAAGCCAAGTCCTCCACCGTTCCCCTACCCTGCTTCCCACCTATTCCAAAAATAATACATCCTCACAGTCAGTGTCCTCCATGGCACTTGAATAAAACAGAGCATCACCAACACAGAGCTATCCCAAAGTTACCGATCACTCCGAGACCCATCACACTGCTACTCAGACCTCGAGACCTTGACCATTTCTAGAGACTTGCCACAAAGCATCCGCATAAACAAGACGAACACCATTGCCCAGTTCCTGCCTTACTCAATGCTAGTTCACAGTCCATTTGCGATCCCCTCAACTCTTTGCATGCAAAGAGCCCAAAGAAATTAAACATTATATGCCTGTCTCTACCATGCCATACAATACACACAAACAAACAAAGAGCCATGTAATTCACACGCAAATATAACTCCGTACAAGGCAGTAATCTTACCTCGGTCAAGACAAAACAACTCAGAGCACTGCCATGCCAGTCAAAACAGAACAGGGCCAATGCAAGAGACTCTCACGTGACAGTCAATACAAGTACAGACCAAAACAATACAAAACCAATACAGAACCATAGAAGGCAAGGCAGTCTCAGGTGGCAATCGATACAAGTACAGAGCACTGCAATACAAAACACAATGCAGGGCCAGGCAATGCGAGACAGTCTCAACATGACAGTCAATACAAATACACAACAAAACAACACAAGGCAAAGGCAAATACAGACCAATACAATGCAAGAAAACTGCAAAACACAGCAAAGCAAAGCAATCTCATAGAGCCACCGGATGCCTCTTCCTTCCGAGTCCACTCATGGACCAACCTCCTTACAGTGCTCTGCTGCCTTCCCCCGTCGCTCTGTGGCACACAGCTTGTCCCTTCGCATCTGAAAAAAAATCCATATTGAATGAGTCATCTGGATGCAGAGCAGGAGATAAACAATTCCAGAGGTCTTCACTCCGTCTGTGAAGACCATCTGGAGTGCAACTACAGCCTGCCATGTTAGAAAACGAAAAAAGTAGAAAAAGGCCAAAACTTTAAGCCCATCCCATACAAGACCTAAGACCTTAGAGAATCAAATCTGCTCCATTACCCCTCAACAGCCCATGCCACACAGCTCCAATCACCTCTGTAAAACACCATCAATGTGGCTATCCACAAAGCCCACCAACGGCTACACAATCTCAGATTAATTTACAACCCTGGCCTAAACAATCAAGGCAAATCAACATTTCACCCATAGACTCTTATTGCTGTTCCACCTACCCCTGACTCTAGATCCCCGGGCAGAGCAGCTCCAAGCAAACACACCCATGCACACAACACACACAACACAAAACGTACCAACAAGCTGATTCAAAGAGAGAGAAAACTCTCAGCAAGAAGAATGACTCCCAGACGGGAGCTGCCAGCCGGCAAGATGACCTACAGTGTCCAAGACCACGAAGCCAGGACCCTCTACGACAGCCCCAAAGAAGAATAGGCAAAAGTAACGGCCCTTTACAAGATGGTACTGTCACAACCAAGATCACGGACGCGTAAGAAGCCTGTCATCAAGACCTAGGAACATCAAGAGGCAGGGAAGAACTCCCATTCCAAGACAACACACGGCTAGAGAGCAGAGCTGCCAAAGCAGCCCAGAAGAGTGCCGCAAAAGAGAACCGGCGGGAGCCTTCCGACACCAATCCACACTTTAGACCTCCGAGCTCAAGAAAAGCAGCACCCGATTGGCACAGTGCCATTGAGTAAGGGCATGGACTGCTGCCGAAGCACACGCCATGCTCCCTGAGCGCAAAGACTGATGATGGCATCAAGACCCGAACAAGGTCAATGGCACACAAGACAGACTACGCAGACTACACACCACCGCAGACACAGGCTGGAACTGCCCTGCCCGGCACGCGCTGGTCTCGGGCTGAAAAGCAACCCGATCCCTTCCCCTGCCCACACAGGACTGCTCCTGCCCTCCTACTCTAACTTTAAAACCCCTCCCTGCAATTCCCAGCTCTGTCCCTCCCTCCCAGCTGCTCCCCAGCCCGTGTCCCTCCACTTAACTTTCAGAGGGCCGAGGGTACCAATCCATCCTCCGCACAACTCACATCGGCTAACTGGGACGATCCGACAGTCGCCAGGTTCCTCTTCATCATCTGCAGTGAAGACAAAAAGAAAAAAAACACACCGCCAACAGAATCAGAAGAGGCAGTAAGTAACCCATCAGCCAACACCAGCTACTTTCCCTAAAGCCTACTTAATCACACACACCACAGCGTTATGCTTACCTGCTCTTTCCAGGGTCACACCCTGCGGCCATCATCTCTCAGGGTACCCAACACAGCAAGGCACACAGAATTAGCACAGCACTCGCGAGAAGGCACCGGCCCCATGCTCCTCCTCCCTAAGCCACAGCTCACCTCAAAGGCTCATCCCATTCCAAAGCTGGCCCGCGCAGGGCCTGCAAAACAAAAAGGTAAACGTTTAACTGAGCAACCACCTAATACTTCAATATTCAACACCAACCCAGCCCACAACCACCTCACCTCCTCAGACTGCACATCGGCCTGTGGCTTCACCCCTCCGAGGCTGCGTGCGCCACCTGCAAAAACCAAAGCAGGAGACGCATGCTGAGAGGCCGCCCGAAACCTCAGCCTGGCCGGACCGATTCGCAACTCCCTCTCCTTTCTCTTGGCCGCTCAACTACCCCGCTCTGTCATCAAGAGCTTGCCACCTCAAGGCATGCGTATCGTCTGCAAAAACACAAACAGGGGATGCTTTCAACTTTGCCAACAATACAACACTCCAAAGGAACAGTTCCTTTAACCCAGTAATCATGACTCACCTTGCCTGAGTCCGCTCTGGTAGCAATAGCCCTCTTCGCTCCTTGCTTCATACCTTCAAAATAAAATAAAAGTAAAAACCCTACCAGTTAGTCATAGAGCCACCGGCCACATCTTCCCTCTGATTCCATTCACGGACCCATCTTCTTATGCTGCTTCGCTCCCCTCCTCCATCGCTCTGTGGCACGCAACTTGTCCCTCTGCATCTGAAAAATACCATATTGAACGAGTCACCAAGATGCAGAGCAAGAGCTTAACAATTCCAGAGGTCTTGATTCCATCTAGGAATACCATATGGAGTCCAACTACAGCCTGCCATCTTAGAGAAAAAAAAAAAAGCCAAACTAAGTCCATCACACAGAAACCTTAACACCTTAGAGAATCAAATCTCCTTCTTTACCCCTCAACAGCCCATGCCACACAGCTCCAATCGTCTCCATAAAACACTATCAATGTGGCTGTCCACAAAGCCTACCAATGGCTACACAATCTCAGATTAATTTACAACCCTTGCCTAAACAATCAAGGCAAATCAACATTTCACCCATAGACTCTTATTGCTGTTCCACCTACCCCTGACTCTACATCCCCAGGCAGAGCAGCTCCAAGAAAAACACATCCGTGCGCAGAACCTCACCACGTGGAATGCTACCAGCAAGGCGATTCAAAGAGAGAGAAAACTCCCAGCAAGAAGAATGACCCCCGGACGGGAGGCCACATCAGGCAAGACGACCTACAGGACCACCACCATGAGGCCAGGAGGCTCTATGGCAGACCCCGAGGAGTCGAACGGAACGGCCTGTTACAAGATGATACTGTCAAAACCCAGACGAAGGATGCGCCGTAAGCCTGGCATCGACACCTAGGCATGTCAAGATGCGGGGAAGAAGTCCCAGTCTGAGAAAATGGATGGCTAGGGAGCAGAGCTGCCGATGCAGCCCAGAAGAACACCGCTAAAGAGGACCGACCAGAACCCACCGAGACTGATCCACACTTTAGAGCTCCGAGCACAAGAAATGAAGCACCCGATTGGCACCGGGCTGATGAGTATGGGCATTCGAGATGCTAGGGACAGCACCTGAAGCGCATGCCGCGCTCCTCCGGCACAAAGCGTGACGAGGCCATCGAGACCTGAGGAAGGTCTAAGGCGCAGAAGACACACTACACAAACTGCACACCACCGCGGACACAGGCTGGAACTGCCCTGCCCCGCACACGCTGGTCTTGGGCTCAAAAGCAACCCGATCCCTTCATCTGCCCAAACCGGACTGCTCCTAGACAGCCCTCTCTCCTGCACTAATTTTAAAACCCCTCCCTGCAATTCCCAGCTGTGTCCCTTCCTCCCACCTGTCCCCAGCCCTGGTCCCTCAACTTAGCTTTCAGAGGGCCAAGGGTCTGAATCCATCATCCAGAAAAACCACACGGGCTAATTGGGATATTCCTGCAGTCGCCAGGCTCCTCTTCGTCATCTGCAGGGAAAAAATAAAAACAAAAAAATCCAAACCAAACCGGAAAAGGGAGTAAGCATCCCATCGGCCAACAGCCATCGGCCTTCCTGCTCCTCACAAGCGCCACCGTGTTACACTTACCTGCTCATTCCAGAGTCAGACCCTGCGGCTGCCATAGCTCATGGTACCTAACACACCAAGAGACATCAAATTAGCATGGCACCCATGAAAAGTCACCGGCCCCATGCTCCTCCTCGCTACTCCACAGCTCACCTCAAATGCTCATCCAATTCCAAGGTGGCCTGCACAGCACCTGCAAAACAAAAGGTAAATGCTTAACCGAGCAGCCACCTAATACTTTGCTATTCAACACTGACCCAGCCAACAACTGCCTCACCTTTTTGGACCACTTATTGGCATACAGCTTCACAGGAGACTTTACAGCAGCCTTACAGTACCTAAAGAGGGCCTATAAGAAACCTGCAGAGGGACTTTTTACAAGGGCATATAGTGATAGGACAAGGTGGTAATGGCTTTCATCTGAAAGAGGGTAGATTTACTTTAGGTGTAAGGAAGAAGTTCCTCACTATGAGGATGGCAAGACACTGGAACAGGTTCCCCAGAGTATTTGCAGATGCCCCCTCCCTGGAAGCATTCAGGACCAGGTTGGACAGGGCTTTGAACAACCTGGTCTAGCAGAAGGTGTCCCTACTCATTGCAGGAGGGTTGGAACTAGAGGATCTTTATGGTGCCTTCCAACCCAAACCATTCTATGATTCTATGACATTCAAATCCAGCCGCAAAACTCATCTGAGAAAAGCTGGTGAACCTTCCTCCCTTTCCCCAGCAGTCCCAAAACTTTAGAAACCCCTTTTCTTCTTCTCAGCTGTCAGGAAAGGAAAGCCATGGCTTCCTGACACCTCCTGCCCTCAATTTGCACCCCTGAACCCCCTTCAGTGGCTACTCCTCAGGAGCCACATCCCAAATTCTGGGGAAACCTCCTAACCTACAGCTTCCCAGAGACTCTGGGCTCTGCTACATGCCCACAAAATACAGTCAAGTCCCAAGGCTTATAATCTGTGAGGGGCCTGCCACAAGCTGCAAAGGCTCTAGGGACAACATGGCATTCTGTGGGCAATGAGGAAAGGCGACGAGGCATCCCAGACCCTGAAAGACACTGCACCTCATGGCCCTGCTGCTTTCTTGAGAAATAACTAAAACTCCATATACAGATGCATACAAGATGCTCACCCTAACCCCTGCTAAATGATGTCACTATCGGTCCTAATAAGAGAGATAATATCAGCAACTTACACAGCGTACAGCAGAACTGGTGAAATAAACAAGGTTCCATTTTCCAGGAATTCCGGTAAAAAGCAATACATCTAGAATTAAAAAAAAAAAAAAAAAAAGAAAGAAAGAAAGAAAAAAGGGGCATAATATTAAACCATCTTGCCAACCATGAACACTCAATACAAAATTACTGAAACGGGGGTGGGGGAACCCTGCATAAAAGCATTACCTTCTACTACGCATGCTGCTGAACCTTGACCAGTCCTGAAGCTCTTACCTCAGACAGACACCTCTGTTTCCCAAAGGGCTGAGCCAGCTCAAAAGCTGCAAAGTAGTGAAGGAGCAGCAGAGCACTGATACCAACAGAGCCCAGGAGCATGAGCTCCCTGAGGAGAGGCTGTGGCTCACATACCCCAGGCCCCTGCCCACCACCCTTCCCTGAATCACCTGCGAAAGGGGAGGGACAAACCACCATAAGGCATGATGGCAGGCACAAGAGCAGCTGTGTGCTTTCTCCTCTGCCTTCATTTTGCACTGTGCAAATCACTGAACAGAGAAAGTGACCCTTACTGGAAATGATGATACCTGCTCTTGTACTACAGCTACATCTATTGCATCTGCAGTGTAACTGGGTGGGTAATTCCATTTAGCTTTTCTGGGGCGTACATAGAGAAATACAGATGTCCTACTAAGTTATGTAAGTAGTTCATTAAATGCAGTAACAATATTGTTAACAAAAATTATGTAAATGAGAGGGATGTGAGGTGTCCTACAGAGCCAAAAGTGTGCTAAGGGCAACCTCAAAGGCATCAATAGGCATTGTGACACCATTAGAAGGGCCCCAATTGGGTCAAACACACCAAAGAAGGCTCAGAGACACAAGGAGGAAGTCTGGAGGGGATTTGAACAGAATACAGATGTCCTCAGGAGGCTGGGGGCCAAATAGAGGCACCCTAGATGGCAGAGAGGATGATAAGAGCACTCTGAAGTGCAAAGAGAGCCAAGGATGGGTCTCTGAGGGAACAAGAGAGGATCAAAGTCTGCTACAGAGCGAAAATAGGACTGTAGTACACAAAGAAGGTCTCAGGAGGCACAATGACTGGGAGCAGAGGGGTCATGAAAGGCACAGTTAGGTAAGAGAGAGAGATTGAAAGGGAAGTGCTACCAAAATGCAGTGTGGCACAAGGAAGGTCTGGCAGGCATCCTAGGTGGCATAGAGAAGAAAAAGAATGCTCTTTTTTTGGGAACAGAGATCTTGGGAGAGGTGCAATTGCAACAAAATTAGTCTAAAGGGGGCTTACAGATCTAAAAGTGTGCTGCAGAGGACATCTAGGACCTTGGGAGACATTGTGACAGTAGCAGAGGGCTTCTGAAAGGGACGGACAAAAGAAGGCTTGAGGACGTGACAAAGCGGTCCAGAGAGGATTTGAACAGACTACAGATGTCCTCAGGGGACCAGGGAATGAACAGAAGTATCCTAGCTAGCATAGAGAACACGAGCATTCTGGAGATGAAAGATGGCATCAGGAAAGGTCCTCGGGGAGGGAGAAGGGTGCAAAGTGCTCAACAGAGCCAAAAGAGGACTGTGGGGCATGAGGATGGCCTCAAGAGGCATGATGATGGAAGAAGGGTGCTGAGAGTGAAAGACAAAAGGTGGCTCTGGGACACAATGCAAAACTCAAGAAGGTGTCCCAGCAATGTACAGATGTCCTCAGGGGATGAGCTACTGAATGGAGACATCCAAGATGGCACTGAATAAGGTAAGAGTGCTCTGGGGCACAATGAAAGCTTGAGGACGAGTTTTCTCTGAATAAGAAAGAAACAAAGCCGGCTGCAGAACTCAAGGATAGTGATGGAACACAAGGACGCTCGCAGGAAGCATTGTGACAGAAATAGAGGGGTGCTGAGGTGGCCAGAGACACAGAAGAAGGCTCGAGGGCACAAAGGTACTCGGGAGGAGATTTGAACAGAGTACAGATGTCATGAGGGAGACACTGACCCCCTGAATTCAAGCAAGATGGAGGAGAGGACAAAAAGACTGCTCTGAGGAAGAGGCGATGTTCTGACAAAATGAGAGGGGTGCAAAAGACACTCCAGAGGTAAAAGCATGCTGAGGAGATCCTCTAAAGACTTAGGATGAAAGGAGAGAAAAGAAAAGAAAAAAAAGACACTAAGAAAACTTAAAAAGCAACAGGGCATGTGACAAACAAAAAAGAATTACAAAAACAGGGATAGAGAGCTTGATAAAAGTAGACATAAAAAGAAAATCTTAAAAGTGACGGCACTAAGAAACACTTAAATGAAGACAGCAAATGGGATAAAAGTAGACATAAAAAGGGGATTTTAAAAAAGGATTAAGAAAATAAAGGGAAAAAATTGAAAAATAAGGACAGCCAACTAAAACAGAAACATAGAAAGTAAATTTTTTAAGTGGTGGCAATTAAGAGGAAAAAAATGAAAAATAGAGACAGAAAACTAAATAAAACTAGCCATTAAAAAAAGCTTTAAAAGCCATGGGACTAAGCGAGGAAAAAAAATAAAAAATAGGTACAGCAAACTAAATAAATGGAGATATAGCAAGTACATTTTAAAAGGAACAGGGTACATGACAGACAGGAAAGAAAAAATATGGAGATAGGGAGCTTGATAAAAGTAGACATAGAAACAAAAGGGAGTAAGAGAAAAAGCATGAAAAATAGGGAGAGCGAACTAAAACGACACAGAAAATTTAAAAAGTGAGGGCACTAAGGAAATGCAAGAAATAATAAAAAATAAGGACAGTGAACTGGATAAGAGCAGACACAAAGATAATTTAAAAGTGACACGTTAAATGACAGCAAAATTAAAAACTAAGCATAAGCCTGTTCATAAAAGTGGTCATGGAAAGAACACTTTTAAAAAGCTATGAGGTACAGGACAGACAGGAAAAAAATTAAAATAGGGACACCAAAATATGTTAAAGTAGACATAGAAACAAAATTTTAAAAGCCAACGGATTAAGAGATGAAAAGATTAAAAAATAGGGACAGGAACTAGAAGGTAGAAATAAAAATTTTAAAAGAGACAGCACTAAAGAAAGGACAAGAAATAATTCAAAACTAAAGACATCAAACAGGATGAAAGCAGACCTAGAACACTTTAAAAAGTGAGAAGGCTAGGAGAAGAAAAAAATCCTAAGGTATAGAGACAAACTAAACAGAGACATATAAAGTAAATATTTTAAGTGACAGGGTACGTGAAAGGCAGGAAACAATTAAAAAATAGGGATAGGGAGCATAGTAGGCATAGAAGAATAATTTTTAAAGCAATGAGGTACAGAACAGACAGGAAAGAATTAAATCCAGGGACAACAAACTAGATAAAAGTATACATAGAAGCAACATTTTAAAAGCCAGGGGATTCAGAGAGGAAAGAATTAAACAATATTGATAGCAAATGAAAATGCAGATATAGAAAGAAAATTTTAAAAAGGAGGGCACTAAGGAAAGACAAAAAATAGTAAAGAAATTAAAACAGCCAACAGGATAAAGATAGAAAGAAAGAAAGTTTAAGGAAATGAGGAAAAATAGCAAAGACAAATTAAAACAGAGACATAGAAATGAAATCTAAAAAGCAACAGTGCTAAGAAAAGACAAGAAATAATTTTTAAAAGACAGTGAAGGGAATAAAAGTAGGCATAGAAACAACATTTAAAAAGCAATAGGATTGGGGAAATAAAGGAAGAACTTAGGAAATTGGGACAGCAATCTAAAACAGATGTAGAAAGAAAATTTAAAAAGCAACAGCACTAAGGAAAGACAAGAAATAATTAAACAAAGACAGCAAAATAAAGAGAGCAAATGGGATAAAAGTAAACAGAAAATTTTAAAAGAAACAGGGACTAAAATAAGAAAAAAGTAAAAATTAGCAATGGTTGTCATGGTTTAACCCCAGGCAGCAACTAAGCACCTCACCGCTGTTCACTCACTGCAGTTGTCAGATCCAGAAACCTTCTCTTCCCTTTGAGGGTACTGAAGAGTGTTGAACAGGGCTCAATAAGCATGGGCCTGGCCCCAACACATTGCAGCGATTTGTGTCTCCCTGGAATTGGTGGGGTTACAGCATACTTTTTCCAAATGTTCTACTAGTTTTTCAGAATTCTGCACTTGTTCAAGGATGAAGTTCCAAAACACTAGAGCTGCCCACCACCCTAGGCATTTGCTCATACTATCCCACACACCCTGCCACTCATCATTATCCAGCTTTGGGGCAGATCTCTGGCTGATATTCTTAAATAGTTGTTTAACCCTAAACAAGACTGGAACCATATTCAGGAACATGCTAGTTCCTAGCAAGAGGACCATATCCTAAGGATATTGACATTTTAAAAAATTCTCAAACACTGTTGTAATTAGCCTGGAGGAGAAGGGTTGGGGAAAGAAAGGCGTCTCACCCATAGATTGGCTCTCTGAGGAGAAAAGGTAAATGGTGTAATTATTAACAGTTTCCCACAGATGGCTCCTGAAGTATAGAGGTGACAACCATGCCAAGTACAAATATTGGATTAGTCCCATGACTGATAATTTTATCATACCGTAAGCCAGTGTTACATAGTACATCAAAGCAAAAACCTTAATCCACAGATGACATGCAGCAGCACAGAGACTATATACAGCAAGCGAGGTGGTACATAACAAAACTCTAGAAAATGAGCGCCACAACTCTAAGAGCCAATAAATCAACATTGTGACCGGTGAATATTAAACGAATGTAACGACTGCTTGTAACAAATTTGTTTTAACATGCTCTGGTCGGTTATCTCAACCCTTTGTGCCCCACGTTGGGCACCAAAAAGGACTGTCGTGGTTTGACCCCAGCCAGCAAGTAAGCACCGTGCAGTCGCTCACACATTTTCCTCCCTACCCAGGAGGATAGGGGAGAGAATTGGGGGGGGGGAAACAAAAGTACAACTCGTGGGTTGATATAAGAACAGTTTAAATAGGACAGAAAGGAAGAAAATAATAATGATAATAGTAACAACAATAAAATAATAATAAAAGAATTGGAATATACAAACCAAGCGATGCACAATGCAATTGCTTACCACTTGCTGACCGATGCCCAGTTAGTTCCTGAGCAGAGATGCCCCCCCAGGCCAACTCCCCCCTGTTTATATACGAGGCATGACATCACATTGTATGGAATACCCCTTTGGCCAGTTTGGGTCAGCTGCCCCAGCCGTGTCACCTCCCAACTTCTCATGCCCATCCAGCCTTCTTCCTGGCTGGGCACGAGAAGCTGAAAAATCCTTGATTTAGTATAGTATAAACGCTATTTGGCAACAACTGAAAACATCAGTGTGTTATCAACATTCTCCTCATACTGAATCCAAAACATAGCACTATACCAGCCACTAGAGAGAAAATCAACTCTATCCCAGCCAAAACCAGGACAATGGTGAACTAAAACAGAGATGTAGAAAGAAAATTTAAAAATCGTTGGCAAGAAGAATTAGTTAAAAATAAAGACACCAAAAGGAAAAAAAGTAGGCATAGAAAGAACATTGAAAAAGCAATAGTCATTAGGAAAATAAAGGAAAAAAATAAAAAACAGGGATAGCAAACTAAAAGAAATGTAGAAAGAACATTTAAAAAGCAACGGCACTAAGGAAAGACAAGATATAACTAAAAGAAAGGACCACAAAATAAAGTCAGAAAATGGGATGAAAGTAGAAAATTTTAAAAGTGACAGGGATTAGGGATATAAAGGGAAAAAATTAAAATATAGGGACAGCCAAGTAAAATTGAGACATAGAAAGAAAGAAAGAAAAAGCAAGAGCAGTAAGGAAAGATATGAAATAATTAAAAAATAAAGACCTGGAAGAAAAAAAGTAAGTGTAGGAAGAACATTTAAAAAGAAACGGGCATTAGGGAAATAAAGGGAAACACTAAAATATGGACAGCAGACTATAACAGAAATGTAGAAAGAACATTTTAAAAGCAACAGTGCAACAAAAAGACAAGAAAAAATTAAAAGAAAAGACAGCAATGTAAAGAGTGCATGGAATAAAAGTAGCAAAATTTTAAAGCAAAAGGGATTAGGAAAATTAACAGAAAAAAATAAAAACGAGTGACAGCAAACTAAAATGGAGACATAGAAAAAAATTTAAAAGCGAGGGCACTAAGAAAAGACAAGAAATAATTACAAAAAACAGCAAAGGGAATAAAAGTAGCCAAAGAAAGAACTTTTAAAAGGCAAAAGGCATTTTGGAAATAAAGGAAAAAATTATGAAATAGGGACAGTGAACTAAAACAGATGTAGAAAGAAAATTTTAAAAGCAACGGCACTGAGGAAAGACAAGAAATTATTAAAAGAGCAGATAGTGAAATAAAGACAGTGAACAGGACAAAAGTAGACAGAAAACTTTGAAAGCAACAGTTATTAAAAAATAAGGAAAAAATTAAAGTTAGTGACAACTAAAATGAAAACGTAGAAAAAAAATCTAAAAAGTGATGGGAAAGAAGCAAGAGAAGAAATAATTTTAAAAGACAGCAAAGAGGAAAAAACCAGGCATAGAAAGAACTTTTTAAAAGCAAGGGGTATTAGGGAAATAAAGAGAAAAACTAAAAAATAGGGACAGCAAACTAAAACAAACGTGTAGAAAGAATATCTAAGAAGTGAGAGCACTAAAGAAAGACAAGAAATAATTGAAAAATAAGGGTAGGCAAATAAAGACAGTGAGTGGTAGAAAAGATGACAGAACATTTTAAAAGCAATGGTGATTAACAAAATAAGGAAAAAAGCGACGATGAACTGAAACAGAGGCATACAAAAAAATTTTTAAAGTTATGGCACTAAAAAACACAAAAAATATTTAAAAAATTTAAGCGAGTGAGATAAGAGTAGAAAATATGGAATGCAGAGGGATTGAGAGAAGAAAGAACTAAAAAATAGAGATAGCAAAATAGAAGGCAAACAGATGGAAAAATTTAAAAGCGATGGCACTAAGGAAAGAGAAGATAAGATTTTAAACAGACAGCCAAGGGAATAAAAGTAGGCATAGAAAGAACATTCAAAAAGCGAGGGAGATTAGGAAAATAAAAGGAAAAACTAAAAAATAGGGACAGCAAACTAAAGCAGATATAGAAAGAAAATCTAAAAAGCAAGGGCACTAAAGGATGACAAATAATTAAAAAAATAAAGACATCAACAGGAAAAAGTAAGCATAGAAAGAACATTTTAAAAGCAATAGGAACTGGGGAAATAAAGGAAAAAATTATGAAATAAGGACAGCAAACTAAAATAGATCCAGCAAGAAAATTTACAAAGTGAGGGCACTAAGGAAAGACAAGAAATAATTAAAAATAAAGACATCAAAGGGAAAAAAAGTAGGCATAGGAAGAACATTGATAAAGTGTTGAGCATTAGGGAAATAAAGGAAATAAAATAAAAAATAGGGACAGCAAATTAAAATAGATGCAGAAAGAAAATTTAAAGAGTGAGGGCACTAAGGAAAGACAAGAAATAATTATAAAAAAGCCAGCAAAGGGAATAAAAGCAGGCACAGAAAGAATGTTTAAAAAGTAAAGGGGGTTAGGGAAATAAAAGAAATATTAAAAAAAAAGAACAGTGAACTAAAACAGACACTTAGAACATTAAAAAAGCGAGGGCACTAAGCAAAGATGAGAAATAAATAAAAAAAGGTAGGCAAATAAAGACCACATTTTTAAAAGCAACTGTGATTAAAGAAATGTAGGCAGTTAGGGCCAGGCAGCCGGAAGATATTGACAGGGCCTCTCTCCTGATAGCCAATGGCACTTAGTTTATGATGTAAGCGGACGGAAGTGACGTTGTAAACCCAAGCTATATAATGCCGTGTCACTCACCAATAAACGCCATTTGCCGTCTACCACATTGGTGTCTGCGAGCTGATGGACCGAGCGACCTTGGGGTGGTCGCCGTGCCGTTCCTGAACCAGGTCGCCACGCCTTACTGAGGCGACAAGTGGTGCCAAAACCCGGGACTCGTCGCCTGGACAGGTGAACGGCGGCTGGAGCGGCAGGACCAGCCCAGCGGGGAGGACGCTCCCGGACCAACGAGGACGATGGAAGCCCTTGTGCAGGTCGTATCACAATTACATAAGCAGTGGGGTATCGATTGTAAACCCAAAGATTTCACTCTCGCAGTTGCGAGGCTTGTGCAAATTGGGGTCATTGATGATCCGGTGGATATTCTCCACCCCGAAACATGGGATAAATGCACTAAAGCATTAGCCGAGGAGACGATGTCCTCAGGTTGTGCAAAAAATCTTAAATCGTGGGGGAAAGTCATACAGGCCTTGCGAAAGGCCATACAAGAACAAGATACCTGGAGGGCGGCGAAGAACTGCTTGCCGGTCACCCCAAAATTGGGAGTCGGGGCAGCCACGCAGACTTCTCAGCCCCCAGACAATGATGATTCTGTTAAGCCTAAAGATCTACAAGAGGGTGGTGTGTCCCCTCAGCTTCCGAACCCCGACCCACTAACGGAGGGACAGAAACGAGCTGAATCTTTCTGGGGTGGGTTAGCTGAGGAGGCCAGGGGCGCTGCAGAGAAAGCAAAGTCTGGGGAAGTCTGGGCTAAACCACTGCCTTACGCACCCCAAAATGCACCGAGCACAAAGAAGAAGGGCGGGGCGAGGATGCCAGTGGCGGGAACAGGGAGGACGCGCTAGCACTAACAAGCACACACAAATGGGAAGGGGAGGAGAGTCAGAACAAGAAAGTTAGTGAAAGTGACCAGGAGGGGGAGGGGAGCGCGAGCAAAGGAAGGAAAGCCAATCAGAGTAGCTATCAGAAAAGAACCACCCCACCAAGCAGAGGGCGGGGTGAACCCAGAGGGAAGGACGAACCAAGGGGGTGGGGTAAACCTAGAGGGAAGGGCGAACCAAAAGGGAGGGGCCAGCCAAGAGGGAGGGAACAGCCCGCCCGCAAGGGAAGCGGGCAGGGCCGGAGCCTGACAAAAAGGTACTGGGAACCGGAAGCAACTAGTCAGTCGAGTTCCGACTTCGGATCAGGCACAAGCTCGGACGAGTGGCTCGCAGCTGACTCAACCTCAGAGGGAGATGAAACGGAAACAGACAAAGTTAAGAGCCAAAGCATCCCAATCCAAATTAAAGACAAACCGCGAGGGGGAGAAATCCCTCTCATGGACTGGAGGAAAATAAAGAGCGCATGTGCCGACTGGGTCGACCAGCTGCATTAGTGTTCCCGGTCAGGGTGACAGATGGAGGACAAAGGGTTCACTCGCCCATAAACCCTAAGGATATACAAGCGATTGTTAAGGAAATTGCGGATAAAGGGCTTAATTCTGCTATGGTCTCCACTCTCATAGATGGTGTTTTTGGGGGAGATGATATGCTCCCGTTCGATATAAAGCAAACTTGTAGACTGATCTTTGACAGGGCAGGTATGATTGTTTTTAAACAAGAATGGGAGGAGAACTGCGCAGGAAAACTGGCCCAAGTAGCTGGGGCGGATCACCTGCTACATGGCTCCAGCCTGCAGCGACTGATGGGTACAGACCCAACAATGATCACCCCTCAGGCACAGGCACAGGGCCTGCGGGCCCATGAAGTTATGACAACTACTCATGCGGCCAGAGAAGCCATCCGCACAGCTTCTAGAGTTATTGCCAAGCCATCGCCATGGTCCACAATAAAGCAAAGTGAAAGTGAGAGCTTTACGCAATTTGTAGATCGTCTCCAGGCAGCGGTCGACTCTTCAGCCCTGCCTGCAGGGGCAAAAGGCCCGGTCGTAGCAGAATGTTTACGTCAGCAATGTAATTCAGCAACCAAAGAAATCCTACGATCATTGCCGGTGGGGTCAGGTATTGCGGACATGATTAAGCATGTCGCAAAGGAAGAGCAGTTAGCCCCAATTCAGGCGGCCATTCGTACCGCAATAGCTAGTGTGATGGCTTGTTTTAAATGTGGCCAGGCGGGCCATGTGGTAGCAAACTGCCCTCAGTTGGGGGATCAGCCAACACGGCCCCCCCCCCGAGGCCAAAGTCGACCCAGAGGACCGTGTTGGGCCTGCGGAAAGAAAGGACATTTTGCTAAGGAATGTAAATCTAAAACTCAGGGAAATGGGAGGGGGAGGGGGCATCCGGGCCGCACACAGCCCTCTCCCACTTGGGATACGAGGCGGCCCAACTATGCCAACCCCGAATGGGGCAAAGCACTCCCGAACCCACTGCCCCCTCAAGAAGCGACCAACTTTATGGTTCAACTGACAATGCAGCAGAACATGTCATCACCTCAGGGACAGCACGGACCACCCTTTGGGGGCGAGACGCCGGGGTGGCCCTGACAGTAAAGTGTGATGATCCACCGGTGGTGTGGGGGATTTGCTCCCTCTATAATACCCTAAATGATATCACCATTAGCGTCCCCTTTTTGATTGATACCGGAGCAGATATTACAGTTATCCCTGAGACGATCTGGCCCCCACGTTGGAAATTAGAAGATGCCCCCTTGGTGGGTGGAGTTGGGGGATTATCCCGAGCTCGGAAGAGTGCTCAATTAATAGCAGTCACGCTTCACACTGAAAAAGGACCAGAGAAAACTATTACTCTCTTCCCATATGTTATGTCAAAGGTCCCACCCCTGTTGGGAAGGGATGCTCCAGCCCTATTAAAAGCCAGGGTGACAAATTTACCATAAGGGCCACTGCCGTACACCCACTCCCGCCAATTAAATTAACGTGGAAATCGTCTGACCCGGTGTGGGTCGAGCAGTGGCCCCTATCAAAGCCTCGAGTGGACGCTCTTCTTGAGCTACTCGACCGTGAATTACAACGAGGTCACATAGAGCCTTCCACTAGCCCATAGAACACCCCGGTTTTCATAATACCCAAACGAACTGGTGAGGGGTTTCGCCTCCTCCATGACCTGCGCGCAGTAAATAAGAGAATTCAACCAATGGGCCCCGTCCAAACACTATTACCCATGAACTCTATGATACCAAAGGGACAACCTTGTGCTGTCCTTGATATTAAGGACTGTTTCTTTTCAATACCCCTGCATGAGGAGGACAAGGAGCGGTTTGCTTTTTCTGTTGTGTTCCCCAACAGCCAACGCCCCAACCTGCATTTCCAGTGGAAAGTGCTGCCTCAAGGAATGATCAACTCGCCTACCATCTGCCAGATTACAGTGGATCGAGCGTTGGCACCAGTTCACCGCAGTGACCCAACCGCGACTATAATTCAGTACATGGACGATATCTTGATCGCTGCGCCGTCAGGAAATCAGGTAGACCAACTGGTATTGACAGTTTCAGAAACTTTAAAAACAAACGGGTTTGAAATCGCAAGCGCGAAAGTTAAAAAAGGACCATGTGTAAGCTTTTTGGGAGTAGGGATCACGAGCTCTTACATAACCTCCCCCTAAATAAAAATCCGTCGTGACATCAGAACACTCCACGATATGCAACAGTTAGTGGGGTCTTTGCAATGGCTCCGTAACATTGTCCTGGTCCCTCCCGAAATCATGACCCCCCTGTATGACCTTCTGAAAGGAAAGAACCCATGGGAACAGAAAACTCTGACGGCGGAAGCGATGGACTCTCTTGACTTTATTGAGCAACGAGTATCGTCGAGCACGCTCGCCAGATGGAATCCAGACGTACCACTCGATCTGTATGCACATTTCACAGAAGGAGGGGGAGTAGGGGCACTAGCCCAGGGGCCCCCTGAAAAAGCTCAGCCAATACAATGGATAGTCCTGGGAAAACCATCACGTGCATTCTCTCCAGGAGTAGAGTGCCTGAGTAACCTCATTATGAAGGGCAGAAAACTCGCCCTAAGACACCTAGGTATCGAACCCGCCAGGATATATCTACCTTTCTGTAAACAGCTCCCAACACAATCAGTGGCAATATCAGAATACCTGGCAATAGCCCTTGTTGGATTTGGTGGGGAAGTCCAATATGCCACAAAAGCCCCTTGTACTCAAATGCTGACAATTGTCAACATTGATCTCCCACAAAAGATCATGGATCGACCCCAACAGGGACCAACAGTCTTTACGGATGCATCCTCGGCGACTTCAACTGCGGCGGCAGTGTGGCAATCGGGAGGGGGATGGCACTGTGTTAAATTGACTGATCATGCGCTTTCAGTTCAGCAATTAGAAGCTATGGCCATAGTACTGGCCTGTGGACTGTTCCCAATGGATCACCTTAACATAGTGACCGATTCGATGTTCGTGGCCAAACTTTGTTTAGCCATGTCAGGACCCGGTGTATCTACATCCACAACTGCGCTCATGCTGGAAGAAGCACTTTTCTCCCGAAAGGGTACCATATCGGTCATCCATGTCAACAGCCACGACCCAATTAAAGGGTTTTTCCAAATCGGCAACGACAAAGCAGACGCCGCTGTGAAAGGATTGTGGACGCTAAGGGACGCCCGTCAGCTACATGAGTCTTTACACATCGGAGCTAAAGCGCTAGCAAAGAAATGCGGGATTTCAGTTACTGACACAAAACACATAGTAGCCACGTGTCCCCACTGTCAGAAAGCACCATTGTGGTCCAGTGGAGTTAACCCCAGAGGCCTTAAGGCCTCCGAAGTGTGGCAGACAGACTTTACACTTTGTCAGTTGTTAAAACCCTGAGCGTGGCTAGCAGTGACTGTAGATACATATAGCGGAGTGATTGTAGCCACACAGCACCTTAAAACAGACTCCAAAGCAACCATCCAACATTGGTTGACGGTCATGGCGTGGCTCGGCATCCCTAACCAGATCAAAACAGACAATGGTCCAAACTTTGTCTCTAAATCAGTCCAGGCATTCGATTTGAAATGGGGTATCACCCAACACGTGGCATTCCATATAGTTGAACGGGCAAATCAAACTCTGAAATCCAAACTAGAGGTGTTGGCAAAAACGGAAGGTTTTGTCAACACCATTCCCCCAGGAGACCAAACACGCCTGCTAGCGACCGCTCTTTTAGCACTAAACCAATTCCCCAGAGGGGAAGAGGTGAATAGCCCCACCCAAAAACATTGGGCCACCCGAGCACTAGAAGGCAGCCCGCTGGTCATAATTAGAAATGAGCTGGGAGAATGGAAGCAAGGGTGGAGACTAATTCTTACAGGACGAGGGTACGCCGCTGTTAAAAAAGATGGAAAAGTTAAGTGGTACCCGCTTAAATCCACCAAACCAGACCTCCAGAATAAAACTAATGAAAACTGTGAGTTTCTATCCACAGGACCAGATCATCGGACATCCTCGTAATCCATACACCCCGGTGGCAAGTCAGGACGACAGGCCAACAAACACCCTGTCCGTGCCTGAGAATTCCACACTGGCAGAAACCGGACAACGGCAACGCGACCGCCACGGAGGAGGGCTGCGGTGCTTTTGTGTGATCCTGATCTTAGAACTTCTCACTGTAGGACAGGTAGAATCAGGCCACTCTCATCACCAGCCATTTAAATGGTCTCTTCTTCAATTTGAGAGTCACCAAGTCATCGCAACTCAGATAACATCAGGTGCACCGAGTTTCAATGCTTCTTTATGTCAGCTAGTCCCGAGAGATCGGTGTTGGGAATACCTAGGGTTTTATATGTGTCCCGGTTCTAATCCCGGGAAGGGGTATTGTAACCTTCCCAACCAGTACTATTGTGGTTACTGGGGGTGTGAGACCATAGCCCCTGCTTGGATACCGGGTAGCGGTAGAGACAGATACCTAAAAGTTCAGTGGGGTCCATATGGATGCATCCCACCGCGAGGATGGCAAGGACGTGGGAAGTGTCAATACCTCTTCTTGAATGTTACCAGACCCCATGAAGATAGTTGGTTGCTTGGGAAAGTTTGGGGAGTCAGATATACAGAACCGGGATCAGACAAGGGTGGCCTAATCCTCATAAAAAAGGAGGTTGTCCCAAACGATCCACCACCAGTAGGTCCCAATCGAATAGTTGTCAAGGAAGCAGCCCAGATTACTCCTAACCAAAACTATGTGACTAAAAAGACCGACAACCAGGAAGTAACAACAAAAAACTACATGACAACACGCATCCTAACAACACGCACCACAACGACACACACCCCGACAACACACATCCCAACCACACGCACCACAACAACACATATCACAACACAGCACTAACAATAGCTACACTAATGATCATAGG
This sequence comes from Astur gentilis, assembly GCF_929443795.1. Lineage (NCBI taxonomy): Eukaryota > Metazoa > Chordata > Aves > Accipitriformes > Accipitridae > Astur > Astur gentilis. The sequence continues at coordinate 143,940 of NC_064888.1, forward strand.
GGGTGCGGGAATAGGCACGGGAGTAGCATCCCTGGTGCAACAGAATAAAGAATTCAGTGCCTTGAGAATGGCAGTAGATGAAGACCTGACTAGAATTGAACAATCAATAAGTGCACTAGAACAATCAATTAGATCACTTTCTGAAGTAGTGCTGCAAAATTGAAGAGGATTAGACCTAATGTTCTTACAGCAAGGGGGAGGGTGTGCTGCACTAAGGGAGGAATGTTGTGTGTATGCGGACCACACTGGAATAGTAAGGGATACCATGGCCAAATTGCGAGAGGGAGTGGAAAAACAAAAAAGGGAACGAGAGGCACAACAAAGTTGGTTCACATCATGGTTTAACCATTCTCCATGGCTGACCACTCTGATATCTACCCTGATAGGGCCAATCACAATGATCGTGGTGGCATTGATCTTCGGACCCTGTATATTGAATAAGCTCGTGTCATTTGTTAAGAGCCGGCTAGAGCAGGTTAACATCATGTTGGTAGAACGCCGACAACTTCTTCAAAAAGCTTTAGTTCAAAGTTTCCCTTAACTGTCCCCGATTACACCCTGTTACTTCCAGTCACACCCCCCCTCCAGCTACCTCTTGCTTAGTGTGCCTTACATTTTCTATTCAAGTTTGTGATGTATATACTTTTTAGATTGTTTTCTACCTAAGATTATGATATATATATTCTTTTAAGATTGTTATATTTTAGCTAATTTAAATACGCATAGGGAGGGGGGAAAATGTAGGCAGTTAGGGCCAGGCGGCCGGAAGATATCGCGCTGTACGGAAAGACAGGGCCTCTCTCCTGATAGCCAATGGCACTTAGTTTATGATGTAAGCGGACGGAAGTGACGTTGTAAACCCAAGCTATATAATGCCGTGTCACTCACCAATAAACGCCATTTGCCGTCTACCACATTGGTGTCTGTGAGCTGATGGACCGAGCGACCTTGGGGTGGTCGCCATGCCATTCCTGAACCAGGTCGCCACGCCTTACTGAGGCGACAAAGAAATAAAGAAATAATAAAGGCAGTGATTAGGTTGAAGTAGACATAGAAAGAAAATGTAAAAAGCAACACAGTAGACAATAGTAAGGAAAGAATTAAAAAACAGCAGTACGCAGCTTGATAGAAGTAGACAGAAAGAAAATTTTAAAAGCGAATGGGCACAGGACAGTCAGGAAAAATTTAAAAACTAGTGACAGTCAACTAAAACTGAGATATACAAAAGAAATTTAGAACCAATGGGGTGCAGAATAGAGAAGAAAAAAATGAAAAAATAAAGACAGTGAACTGGATAAAAGTAGACATAGAAAATTTTAAAAGCAATGAATTACATGACAGACAGACAATAATTAAAATATAGCAATAGGCAGCTTCATAAAACCAACCTCCACTCCCAGTTTTATTGCTGAGCACATCATATGGTATGGAATATCCCTTTGGTCAGCTGGGGTCAGCTGTCCCAACTGTGTCCCCCTCCCAATGCCTTGTGCATCCCCAGCTGCTCACTGGCAGAGCAGGGTGATGAGCAGAACAGCCCTCAGCACTGTTAGCACTGCTCAGCTATAACTAACACATCCCTGTATCATCAACACTGTTTTCGACAAATCCAAAACAAAGCTCCATACCAGCTACTGTGAAGAAAATTAACTCTATCGCAGCCAAAACCAGCACATTCTCCACACCTTATTCCACACCATTTACGCCATGCTTAGGTTCACACTATCCAACACATCCTCACTAACCACCACCACCCCCTTCCCATCCTTTGATACAATATACAGATATCATTCTCTTAGTCTATGGACCACCCCTCTAAAATGTCCACAGAATGTCCATTGAGATCATTTAGTCCATGACTTCGGGCTCCATCTGTTACAGTGGTCACTCAGGACAGCAGAGGTGGTGTGTTGCATGGAGTTACTGGGCACCAAAGGCATCTCAGGTCAGGTCACTGCTGCGCTTGCACTGCTTCTTGTAAGGCTCGGCCTCCGTTGGTTTGTTGATGTTTTCAGTTGTTGCTAAGTAGCATTTAGACTAAAGTCAAGGATTTTTCAGCTTCTCATGCCCACCCAGTGAGAGAGCTGGAGGGGAACAAGAAGTTGGCACAGGACGCAGCCAGGGCACCTGACCCAAACTGGCCAACAGGGTATTCCAGACCAGGTGACGTCCCATCTAGTATAGAAACTGGGAAGTGGGGGCAGGGAATCGCCACTCGGGGACTAGCTGGGTGTTGATTGGCAGGTGGTGAGCAATTGCACTGCACGTCATTTGTACATTCCAATCCTTTTATTATTGCTGTTGTCACTTTATTAGTGTTATCGTTATTAGTTTCTTCTTTTCTGTTCTATTAAACCATTCGTATCTCAACCCACGAGTTTTGCTTTTTTTTCCCCCCCGATTTTCTCCCCATCCCACTGCGGGGGGGGGGAGGGGGGGGAGTAAGTGAGCAGCTGAGTGGTGCTTAGTTGCTGGCTGGGGTTAAACCACAACATCCAGCTTGGACTTATCCACAAACTGCAGTCCCTTAGGGGTGTACCTGCTCTACATGGAGCCTTAACTATGAGCCACAGCCTCTTCAGGGGTATACCTGCTGTGGCAGAGACTTATCCACAGCCACAGTCGCCCTGAGGTGGGCCTGTTCCAGCATGGCCTTATCCATGGGCCACAATGCCTTCAGAGATATACCTCCTCCAGCATGGCCTTACCCACAGCCATAGTCCCTTCAGAAGTAAACCTGCTCCAATACAGCCTTAGCCATGGCTGCAGTCCCTCCAGGGGTGTACCTGCTCTGTTGTGTGCTTATCCATGGCCACACGCTTTGAGATGCTCCAGCATGACCTCAAGCACAGCCACTGATGCTTCAAGGTGTAACTGCTGCAGTGTGGAGTTATCCTTGGGCCACAGTCCCTTCAGCGGTATACCTGCTGTGGCACAGACATAACTACAGCCACAGAGGCTTCAAGATGTACCTGCTCTGGCATGGGCTTATCCACAGCCACAGACACTTCAGGGTGTCCTGCTCCCACATGAAGTCATACACAGGTTGCAGTCCCTTCGACTCAAGTTCACACTGGAGTTCTGGCCTGTCCAGTACAGCACCACAGAAACAGCAGCAGATGACCATAGAGCCCTGGAGGTTCCATCTTTGCTCTGTACAAGAGTGCAGCTCTGCACTCCTTGCCACTCCCTGCCAGCAAGCATCACAGTTGCACTTTACTTGCACTTTACTGCCTGCAACACACAATACTTTAGTAGGCTGGATAGACTGTTCTGCCAAGGTGTCAGGTGAGCATCTCAGTTCCTTTGGCTGCCTAATTTGCCTCCTTAAAACAAACACTTCAACACTCAGTTTCTGTAATTCAGACTCCCCTAAAGATCTCCTGGCCTGCAAGCCATTTTCAGCTAGCAACACACCTGAAATACAGCACTGGTAGAAATCTAGCCATCATCGTGCTTCGATATCAAAAGGCTTTTGTAGAATCCCTAATTGTTTTGGCATCAAGACTGCAAGGCAAGAAATACACCTCTCCTTGAACAAGCAAGACACCTGCCAAAAACCTGTGCACAGTGATACATGGCAGCCTGTGACCGACGCCTTTTTCTGCTAAAACCAGAGCACTGTTCCCTTGCAAAGAGCCATGGGCAGTGCAGAAAGTACCTCAGCTTTCCTTGCACTGGGTCCCCAGAGAACAGCATCTTAGTCTGACTGGAGCATGCAGCAGCCTGTTTTCATCCCAGCCCCTCGCCCTTGAGCAAGCTGCTGCCCAAGGGGAAAGGAATGGCTTGGTGTAAAGCTCTCCAGGGGTGCCTGTCTCCTATACAGAGTCGATGACCATGGCAGCCTGTACACAGGGGCAAGCTGACAACCTGAGGAGGCACAGGGTGTAGAAGTTTCTGCAACAACCATACATTCCAGACTAGCTAGACAGAGCAATAGGTGAGAGACACGGGCTGGCAGGAGAGGGGAAGAGACACATCCACGGATGGGGGAGGCTGGGAAGGGGAGAGAAATGCCAAAGGGCGGGGAGGGGGGGGATGGGACGACACACACCCACAGACATGGTAGAGCAGGAAAGGAAGAAACATGCCCATGGATGATGGGGGGGGGGGGGGGGAGGAAGAGACACGCCCACAGACACAGGGGGCTGGGAAGGAAGAGACACACACCCCATAGATGCAGAGTGGGCATGGGTGGTAGAGACACACCCATGGAGACAAGACAGGCGGGGGAAGATACATGCCCACAGATATGGGGGGCTACAGGGAAAGACACACACCCATGGAAATCAGATTAGACACACCCACAGACTGGGGGAGGAGGGGGCAGCGGGAGGGATGCCCACCCACAGACACATGAGAAGAAACATGCCAACAGACATGGGAGGGAGAGGGGAAGACACACCCACGGACACTGGGGAAAGACCCACAAACACAGGGAGGTCAGGGGAAGACACATGCCTGCAGACAAGGGGAGGGACAGAGAAGACCCATGCCCACAGACACAGGGGAAGACACACACCCACAGACACCGTGGGGAGGGGAGGAAGACAAACACACGTGGAGAGAGGGGGGACAGCAGGGGAGACGCCCACCCACAGAGGGGTGGGGACAGCTACATATGGACATGGCAGAAGCTGGGGGAAGCACCAACCGATGGGCACGCTGGAGCGGGGCGGGGGGAGACAATGACCACCCATGGTCATGGCAGGGGGAGATGCATCCACCCATGAGCACAGGGAGAGGGGGAGCACAGGGGCACGCCCACAGATGCGCCACAGGGGGGCAGGGTGCAAAATAATCCCAAAAAGACCTCAAAAGCACAAAACCCAAGCAAATAGACCTCATCCCCCATCATAGCCTGCACCACTGTCTGCTCACCTTTGCTTTTGGACCTCACTTAACTGTCCTGCTTAGCCTAGATCTATTACTTGAACTGCAAGAATAAGTCAAACCACTCACTGACACACAAAAATTACAGTTAACTGCCACATGATTCAAATACAGGTAGAGGCCAATAGAGCTCAAGAACTCAGCCTCACAAATGCCAAAAGAAGTACAGGTAGCAAACAACTGTGGCTGGTGTAACAGACTTCCTTTACAGATCAATACTTCTTAAACAACTCTATGAACTGCAGCACGGAGAACCCCTCGGTAGACAGCAAGCTCGAAAAAGAACGCCAACATAAATGGGACATGAGACTGGGCTGCCAGAAGCTGCTCACATACGGAATGCTACTAGTAGATAACACTGAGTTATAAAGCCTTAAACCAAAACTGCACAGTAGTTACAGGACACGCGAGTGCAGACAGATGCCGAATATGACTTGATGGTCCCAAAATCTGACAGACCCCTCAGATGCAAGTGCTTTATGAGAGCCACTTCTTCCCAACATATGAGCTCTGTAAGAAAAAGCCAAAGGTGATGCAGACTGATCTATTAAAAGTCCTGGTGCAGAAGCATGTGTTACTTCAGATGGCAGGATGGTTCTGCCAGGTTGGTCCGACCCAAGCACTGGGTTCTAATGCCTGTCCAGTGGTGTCCGTGAGATCCCTTGTAGCCTCAAATGCTATAGACACTCCCCCACCCAGGACCATGTTCTGCATGTCTGAGCCACCACCCTGCCATGACCATGACCATGCCCCCCCATGATCAAAGTCAAACAGAACAAATAAACACTCTGCTTCATCACCTTGGCCTCTGAAAGAAGCTTCCTTCCTTTGCTGACAGTCAATGCAGATATCCTCATGCTATTCCTTGAGTCTGGGCTAGCCCTTGGGTGCCTGTACTGCCAAAGGAAGAGAAAATGACTACGCGCCAATAACCTGCTCCATCCTTCTCTTGTTCTTCAAGAAATATAAAGAAAGCTAACATCCCCATCATTACCTAAGAGAAGAAGTTCATGCAGGAGATGACAGAGCCCATCCCCATCAACAGAAAACTCTGCTATGGCCCTGCTTTGCCTTTTGTCAACAGCACCCGCCATCAAGGAGCCCCAAACCCCTTTGTGAGTTGCTAGGAAAGTCAGATACACTTAGTTCAAAACATCTGGCAAAGAAGATATGAGCTAACAACTTACATGTACCCTACCTTATCCCAGAATGAGGCAGATAGCTGGCTTCCTCCCACACAAAACTCACATAGTCAGCAAACACACAAACCAGAACAACAGTACGCTAAACAAAACAAAATCCTTACCCTCTGGCATGCTTTGAAAGGGATTAGCGCACCCACCTTATATCTACTCACACAATTGGCCCATGTACAGGACTTCCTCAGGGTCAGCCCTGCAAAGACAAGAGGAAGCCTTACATTACATCCCTGGATGCCCTGGTGCTCTGCTCCGCTCCCCTCTCCGCTGCTCCAATCATGGGAAAATGCTGGTGAGGGTATCTGGCAAAACGAGAGGACAGAGCACTACGGGGACCTGGATGCCAAAACACCACCTGACTTCACCTGCAGGAATAAACAAAAGAAACCCTGCCAAAAAGAATTCTAACAAAAAAAAACAGAAAGCTCAAATAGACAGGACACTATACCATGCAGCAACCAAGACCACCTGACAAACAAAGCTCTAAGGAAGAAAGACCTTAGCCAGCTCAACAGCTGCAAAGGACTCAAGGAAGAGCTGAGCACCAACACAAGAGAAACCCAGGAGCACAATGAGCTCCCCCAGCAGAGGCTGTGGCTCATATACCCCAGGCCCTGCCCGCCACCCTTCCCACAATCACCTGCAAAAAGGGAAAGGCAAGCCACCACAAGGCATGAAGGCAGACACAGGAACAGCTGTGGGTTTTCTCACCTGCCTCCAATTTACAGAATGCAAAGCCCTGAACAGAGAAGGCAACCCTTCCTGGAAACAACAATACCTGCTCTTGTACTACAGCTACACCTATTGCATCGGCAATGTGACCAGGTAGGGAATTAAACTCAATTCTTCTGGGGCACAGATAGAAAGAGATAGATGTCCTTCTAAAGTAGGTAAGAAACTAGCTCATTAAATGCAATAACAATGTTATCAAAATTGATGTGCTTTAGTTTCCTGTAAAAAAGCCAAAATGCTCTGGGGTTACGCTGCATTTCTAGCAAGACCACGCGTACCACCTAACTTCTACCATAACTACCTTCTAGATAGGACTGAATCAGAAAGCAGAATTAGATCCCTTAAGAATCCCTTCTCAAAAATATCTCTGGTTGCAAGATAGGTGTCATGGTTTAACCCCAGCCAGCAACTAAGCACCACGCAGCCGCTCACTCACTCCCCCCCCCCCATCCAGTGGGATGGGGGAGAAAATCGGGAAAAAAAGTAAAACTCCTGGGTTGAGATAAGAACAGTTTAATAGAGCAGAAGAAACTAATAATGATAACAATAACACTAATAAAATGACAACAGCAGTAATGAAAGGATTGGAATGTGCAAATGATGCACAGGGCAATAGCTCACCACCCGCCAACCGACACCCCGCCAGCCCCCGAGCAGCCATTCCCCGCCCCCCCCTTCCTGGTTCCTATACTAGATGGGACGTCATATGGTATGGAATACACCATTGGCCAGTTTGGGTCAGGTGCCCTGGCTGTGTCCTGTGCCAACTTCTTGTGCCCCTCCAGCTTTCTCGCTGGCTGGGCATGAGAAGCTGAAAAATCCTTGACTATAGTCTAAACAATACTGAGCAACAACCGAAAACATCAGTGTTATCAACGTTCTTCGCATATTGAACTCAAAACATAGCACTGTACCAGCTACTAGGAAGACAGGTAACTCTATCCCAGCTGAAACCAGGACAATAAGTTATTTACTGTGAATCGCTGATGATTCAGAGTCACCCTGACTGTGTCTCCAACTGACTCCCTTAAGAGAGGCACAACAGTCCCAGAGGACAAAAGAAACTGAAAAAACATGGTACTACAGGGGCATGGGGGGCAGCAGCAGCCATGCCTGACACACATGGGGAGAAAAAAAAAAAAAAACCACTTGCATGGGGGAAAGCCATGTTAAATGACAGGAAAAAATTAAAAACCAAGAATAGGCCTGTTGATAAACGTGGTCATGGAAAGAAAATTTTAAAAGCAACAAGGTACAGAACAGACAGGAAAACATGGGACACCAAAACTGATAAAAGTAGACATAGAAGCAAAATTTTAAAAGCGAAGAGATTAAGAGATTAAAAGATTAAACATAGGGACAGCAAACTAGAACAAACATAGAAACAAAATTTTCAAAAGAAGTGGCACTAAGGAAGGACAAGAAATAATTTTAAAAGACAGCAAAGGGGAAAAAAGTAGGCATAGAAAGAACATTTTAAAACCAATGGGGATTAGGGCAATAAAGGGGAAAATTAATAAATAGGGACAGCAAACTAAAACAGATCTAGAAAGAAAATTTAAAAAGTGATGGCACTAACGAGACAAGAAATCATTAAAAGAAAACAGCAAAATAAAGACAGTGAATGGGGTAAAAGAAAATTTTAATGGCAACAGGGGTTAAGGAAATAAGGAGAAATTAAGAAATAGCAACAGTGAACTAATACAGACATAGAAAAACCTTTAAAAGCAGCAGGGTACAAGACCGGAAAAAATAAAAAGCAGAGACAGCAAACTGGATAAAAGTTGACAAAGAAAATTTCATAAGCAACAGCATTAGGGAAAGATAAGAAAAACTGTAAAGAAAAGGATTCAAGGAGAAAGAGAGGAGAATGGAAAGAAAATTTTAAAAGCTGTGGGGTAAGGGACCGACAGGAAGGAATTTAAAAGGGATAGGGAGCTTGATAAAAGGAGAAATGAAAATTTCAGAAGTGGAAGGAGTAAGAGGAGAGACAAAAAAATAGGGGCAAACTAAGTCAGAGACATCAAAAGAAAATGTAAAAGCAACAGCATAGAAGAACAGAGAGGAAAATTAAAAAGTAGGGAGCGCAAACTGTATAAAAGTTGACAGTACGAAAACTTTAAAAGCGACAAGATTGAGAACAGGGATGGAAAAAATATAAGAAATAGGCTCAGCTAACTAAATAAATGAAGACATGGAAACAAAATTTAAGAAGAGATGAAGTAGAGGACAGGCAGGAAGAGATTAAAAAAAAACAGAGAGAGAAAATTCAGAAAGCAAGGGGGTACTGGCCATACGGGTAAGAAGTATCAGGAGAGGGAGCCAGACAGACAGCCCCAGGGAAAGTACATTGGAAGAGTGATGGGGTGCAGAGCAGCGGGAGTCACTGAAAACAGACATAGGTCACTGGGCAGAGGAAGAACTAGAAATGCAATTTTCACAAGCAACGGGGGAAGAAGGTAGTGTGGGAAGAATGAAATAACAGCAGCTGGGGACCCAGAAAGGGAAAGGCATAAAAAGGAAACAAAAGATAACAGGGTAAAGGGCAGCATTGACAAGAGAGCAGAAAGCTTCAGGGAGCAGGACAGCCCAGAAGGGAGATGGAGGCAGGGACGGGCAGGGATCTGGAGAAGCATGGCCATGACAGGCTGGAACGTGCAACTCACCACAGCTCCTGGTGTCAGCAGGAGACCCTCACCTCACCGCCCCGATGCTCCTCCCTCCTCCACAGTGCCAGCTGTCTGACTTTCACCCACCCAGGAGCAGACGGTGGGTGCCTTCATACTCCTCTCCCAGGAGGCTTCCCACAGGAGCTCCCCTTGGAACAGGAACCTCACCAGCTGCACCTGGAGCTGCCCCAGCCCATCCCCACCCGCAGCCTTTTAAACCACCAGTGCAGCCCCATCATCACTTCATGGGTCCCTCCTGGGCTGCCCCAGCCCACCCCACAGCCTCCAGCTGTGGGGAGCAGGGCCCATGGCCCCAGCCCCCCAGCTCCTCAGCCCCCAAGACCCCACCCAGGGACTGCAGACCCATCCAGGGGTACAGAGGGACAGAGAAATGTTTATTCATCCCAGCAGTGAAGTGAGCAGCTCAAGGTGCATTGCCCCCAGGCAGCAGGACAGAGGAAGGGAGGAGGGATGCCAGAAGAGGTGGGGGAGGGAGCCAGAACAGGGTAAAATTAAACACAGGAAAAAAATTTAAAGTACGGGTATGGTGCCAGATAGAGGCAATGTAGTAAAAATGTCAATGGTGATGGAGTACAGGGCAGTGTTGGCAGAAGAGGAAAAGGTTTGGGGAACTGGGCAGATAGATGGGCAGCTGGAGAGGGAGACGGAGGCAGGGAGTGGTCTGGAGACCTTCTGCAGACCTGCTGTGGTCACCGACCCCACACACGCACTGTGCAGGGCAGCTATGAGGAAAAAAAAAGCCAGGACCACTGCAGTCTGCACCCCACCGCAGCAGGGTCCTGCTCATTCCCACCCTGTGCGACACCACTAGCCACCACCTCCTGCCCATCCTGCGACAGCTATGCAGCTATTGGTCCCTTCATCTGCAAAAATTGTCTTTCCAATGTCCATAAATCGTCCATCAAACATCGACCGTGGTCAGCCAGCCCCTGGCTCGGGCTCCACCCATTGTGGTGGTTGCCCAGAACTGGAGAGGCGGTGTAGGACCACCCAGGCTGGCACCAGTGGGGGCACGGCAGCAAGCCCACAGCCTCCTGCAGCTCCTCCTCCAGCAGCGTGGGTGGCTCCTGCAACGGTGCGTCCTACCACAGGTGGAAACGTGGGTTGTGGCACTGTCGAGGAATCTCCACCGCCGTGTCCACGCAGCGTCCATGGCACCAGGCCCTGGGGTTTGACATTGCAGCAAACTCCTCCCCTGACCTCTTCTCGGGGGGGGGGTGGGGGGGGGGGGGGGGGGGGTGTCATCCACAGGCCACTGGCCCATCGGGGTGTGCCTACTCTGGTGACCCCCCCACATGACACACACACACACACCCCCCGTGGCAGCAGCGGCGGTGGTTTGGGGGTGGCGCTGCAAGTGGTTGCTGGAGCTGGGGGACAGTGAGGTCGGGGGGGGGGGGAGGGGAAGGGGGTTTAGAGGGGATTTGGGGCATCCCCCATCTCCCCATGGCTGCCCCGCATACCTGCGGTGCTCCCCTGCCAGGGATGCTGCTCTGTGGCCATCAGCCCACACGCATCCCCCGACAGTCAGCCCTGCACCAGTCGTCCCCAAAGTCCCGAGAGTCAGCCCTATGACATCCCTATGACAGCTGAGACACACCGACGGGCATGGCGGGGGGAAAGGGACGCGCACGCACCCACAGGCATGGCAGGGGGAAATGCACGCACCCCGTGGGCAAAACCCCATGTGCTGCACCGACAGGACAGTTCTGCACTGTCCCCTCCTGGTACCGCCTGTCAAAGCAGACTCTGAAACATACGTTTACTTTGAGCTTTTGCTGTTTATTGAGAACATAAAATCAGGAAGAAGCACTGAGAATAGAACCCACCTTATCTTTAGGTTTACATGGTTTTATCCATTCAGACAAACCATAAATTATCTAGATAAGGGAAAACTCACTATGGGACTAGAATCTTAGTAGATTGGTAACTAAGGATACAGTTCAGGGATAGAGGAATAGAAAGAGAAGAGATGAATAGGGAGCAGGACAGAGGGATACAGAAAAAGAAACAAAGGAAGGAGAGAGAAACACAGGGACAGGGAGCAGAATGTAGAGAAAAAGACAACGGGGAATGTCATGGTTTAACCCCAGCCAGCAAGTAAAGACCACATAGCCACTCACTCGCTCCCCCCAGTGAGATGGGGGAAGAGAATCAGAAGGATGAAAGTGAGAAACTCATGGGTTGAGACAAAGACAGTTTAACAGGTAAAGCAAAAGCCACGCACACAAGCAAAGCAAAACAAGGAATTCATTCACCACTTCCCATCAGCAGGCAGGTGTTCAGCCATCTCCAGGAAAGCAGGGCTCCATCATGCGTAACGGTTACTTGTGAAGACAAATGCCATTACTCCAAACGTCCCCCCTTTCTTCTTCTTCTTCCCCCAGATTTTTATTGCTGAGCATGACGTCATGTGGTATGGAATATCCCTTGGGTCAGTTAGGGTCAGCTGTCCCATCTGTGTCCCCCTCCCAACTTCTCACCCACACCCAGCCTACTCGCTGGCGGGGCAACATGAGAAACAGAGAAGGCCTTCATGCTGTGTAAGAGCTGTTCAGCAATAACTAACACAGCCCTGTGTTATCAACACTGTTTTCATCACAAATCCAAAATGTAGCCTCATACAAGCTACTATGAAGAAATTAACTCCATCCCAGACAAAACCAGTACAGGGACAGACAAAGAGAGTGGTAGGACCAGGACACAAAGAAAGAAAAAGAAAAATCAGCAGTAGGCAGCAGGACACAGGCAGAGGGGGAAAAGGACAGGAGGACAGTCAGAAGGATGTAGAAAACCAGTGAGGGACAGGGAGCCAGAAAATGGGATTCAGCAAACAAAAGAAGGACAGGCAGCAGGACACTGGGACAGAGAGAATAAGAGTGATGGAGTAACAATGGAGAGATGGAGCAAGAGAAAGACAGTGACAGAGAGCAAGATGAAGATAGACCAGTAAATAATAGGTAGACAGGGATAGAGAGAAGAAAAAATAGGGACAGAAAGAAGAGCAGAGTAAGCAAGAGATTAAAAAAGGGAAGGAACAGGACAGAGATGCACAGCTGGACAAGATATGGAAAAAGTAAAAGTCGGGATGGGGAGCAGGAAAGAGGAACAGGGAGTCAGCAAGATGCAATGATAAAGACAGGAAGGAGCAGAGAGGGATGAAGAAGGAAAGAGGAATGGGGAGCAGGACAGGAAGACAGAAAAATAAGAAGGAGAAGGACTGAGGAACAGAGAGAAAAACAGCAGCACCACTGCACAGGCGCTTCTGGACCCTGCAGAAAACCCCATGAAATAAGCTCCTGGTATGCCCAGGAGCCATCATGGCTGACCAGAAGCCCCATGCCACAGGAGTACAGCTCCTGCCATGCCAGCAGACACAGCATTCCCTGCTTTTTGACCCTGCAGGGATGCAGTTCCCCCCACTGCCTCATGTGGAGCTCTACCCAGCCCCCAGCAACCCCCACCCTGCCTTGGCACGAACCCCCCGCACCTCAGCCACCACCCCCAGCCTCTGCCATGATCTGCCCCCCCACCCCCACCCTGGCCTTCCCCTGGACCCACCCATCGATTGCTCAAGCAACCCCACCACCAGACCCAGAGCCCTGGACATGCAAAGCAGACAGTGAGTGTTTATTCATTCACGCATATAAGTCGTCCCAGGAGTGAGTCTGCTCAGGGGCTCAATGCTCATGCACTCCCCTGCCCTGGGAGATCTCGGCAACCATTACTGGAGCAGAGCTCTTCGATCCCGCAGGAAATGGGTCAGGTCCCAGAGCAATGCGCTGCAGGACAGAGGTGAAGATAGCCACAAGGGAAAGGGCCCAGAACACAAGAGAGGACAAAAGGGACAGCCAGCTGGACAGGGGATATAACGAGTCAATGGGACAGAAGGTACAACAGAGGGATCATCAGAGAAAGGGACAGGGAGCAGGACAGCACTGGGGAGAAAAAACAGCTGTGATGAACAGCAGGACAGAGAGAGAGAGAAAGAAAGATTACTGAGGAAGAGAGAGAGGAAAGGAGAGCCAGCTGGACAGGGGGATATAACAAGAGTCAATGGGTCAGGGAACAGGGCAAAGAGAGAAAGACAGCAAAAATAAGAAAAAAGACAGAGGGGACAACAAGAGGCAAAAAAAGGGACAGGGATTTGGCCAGAGATAGAAGAAGAATCAGTAGGAACAGAAGAAAAGAGATAAAAAGGGAAGACAGGGAGCAGGACAGAGCTGGAGAAAGCAGCAGTAGAGACAGAAGGGTAGAGAGAAATAAAGACAGAAGAAAGGACAGAGAAACAAAAATAAGGACAGGAAATAGGACAGAGATGGAGGAAAAAAACTGGGATGAGCAGTATGACAGAGGGAGTAAAAAAAGATAAGGGCAAGGAGCAGGACAGGGAGATATAGTGAGAAACCATGGGACAGAAAGGACAGCGACAAGATAAAAAGCAAGAGGGAGCAGGACAGAGAAAAGGGGCAGAGGGGGGAAGGACAGAGAAACAGGGAAAGAGGGTCAGAGAGCAGGACACTGGAATAGAACAAGAAAAAGAAGGACAGGGAGCAGGACATACAGAGAGAAAGAAAGGGAACGGGACAGGGGGACTGGACTGAATAAGAGAGGAGGGTGCAGATCAGGACAAAGACATGGAGAAGGAGAAAAAACAGTGATGGAGAAAGAAGAAATAGGGACACAGAGCCCTACAGAGGCATTGAGAAAACAAGTGGGAGACGGAGACAGAAAATAGGACAGAGAGAAAAAGACCAGAAAAGGGAGCTGGACTAAGTGAGGGGCAAGGGGGCAGGGGGGATTAGGACAGATTATCAGAGGGAAACAGAAGGATGGGGACCAGGACAGTGGGACTGAAAGACAGAAAGAAGGGGAGCAGGACAGCAAGGTAGAGTGAGGAAAAAACACAGATGGGAACGGGCAGAGGAAAAAGCAAGAAAAAGCTGAACAGGAAGAAGGATAGTGAGATATAGATATAGAAAGAAAAAATAGCGACGGAGAGCAGGGAAGAGGGATAGAGAGAGAAAAACAAGGACAGGAAGAAGGACGGAGGGATAGAGAGAGAAAGAGAGCCATTGGGGGACCAGGACAGTGGGACAGAGACAGAAAGGAACAGGGTGCAGGACACAAGAATACAGAGAAAAAACAGGTACACAGGGAAGTGGGGAAAAAAAACAGAAAGAAAGGGACAGTGAGCAGGACAAAGGGATGGAGAGAAAAAGAGAAGGATGGAGAGCAGGGCAGAAAGCTGGAAAGAAAAGATACTGCCGAGGAGCACAACAGAAGGACAGAGCACAAAAGAGAAGAATGAAAAGCAGGACAGTGGGATGCAGAAATTAAAAATAGTCATAGGGAACAGGACAGATGGATAGAGCGGAAAAAAGGAAGGGCAGATGGATTGTCAGAGAAAGAGAGGGACAGGGAGCAGGTCAGAGTGACAGAAAAAAGGACAGAGCAGGACAGACGAATAGAGGAAATAATACTGACGGGGAGCAGGACAAAGGGATGGAGACAAAAATGAGGGGAAGGATGAACAGGGGATAAGGAAAGAGGGGCTAGAGAATGGGACAAAAAGGACAGGGAACAGGACAGGGGGACTGAGAAAATAAAAGAAGTATGCAGATCAGGACAAAGAGATGGAGAAAGAAGAAACAGCAATGGGCTACAGGACGGAGACAGAGGAAGAGAAAAATGGGTTGGGAAGCAGGACAGAGGAAGACAGAGAGGGAAAAAAGGACAGCCAGCTGGACAGGGGGATATAGTGAGAAACTATGAAACAGGCAGGAGGACAAAGGCAGAAAAAATAAGGAGAGAAAGCAAGACAGAGGGACAAGGAAAAAAAAAGGAGGAGGGAGCAGGACAGAGATGGAGAAAGAAGCAATAGGGACAAAAGAATAGAGAAGGAAAAAGACAAACTGGATGAAGGACAGAGGGACAGAAAAAGAGAGTGACAGGACCAGGACAGGGAGGTGGAAAAAGTAAAAAATAGCAATGAGCAACAGGACAGAGAGACAGACCAACAGATGAGGAGCACGACAAGAGGGATAGAGAGAAAGACCAGGACAGGTAATGGGCTGGGGAGACAAGGAGCACAACAGATGGATAGAAAGAAAACAAGAGGGGAGGAGAGCAATACAACACTGTCGTGGAAGAGGGATGGAGCAGGCACAGCAAGAACAGAGAAAAACAGGGGTACAGGAAGTAGAAAAAACATGGCGGGGGGGGGGGGGGGGGGGCGGGGGACGGACACAAAATAGCAATGGACCGAAAAGAGCGACAGATAATTAAACAATATCTCTAAGGAGAGAACAGAGGGACAGAGTGAGAGAAAAGAGGGACAGGCAACAGCATAAACAAAAACAGAAGGAAAGAGCAGGGGGGAAAGCACAAGAAGACAGGGGGTGGAAAGAGAAAGAAACTGGGATAGAGAAAGAGGAACCCAGAGAAGGACAGAGATGGCAAAATAAAAACCAGTGAAGAGTAGCAAGACAGACAGATGGAGCAAGAAAAAAAATAGGGCCAGGGAGCAATACAGAGAAAATGGAGGAAAGAAAGAGATACAGAGCAGGACAGAGGAAAAAAATACTGATGGGGAGCACGACAGAGGGAGAGAGAGAGGAAAAAGGGACAGCCAGCTGGACAGATGGATATAGCAAGAAATGATGGGATGGACAGCGGGACAAAGGCAGGACAGAGACGGACAAAGAAACATTAGTGACAGAAGGACAGAGAAAGAAAAACACAGACGAGAAGGACAGAGGAATAGACAAAAAGAGTGACAGGACCAGAACAGAGAGAGGGAGAAAGAAAATCCAGTGATGAGCAGCAGGACAGAGGGGGAGAGAGGGAAAAAGAAGGGCAGGAGGACAGCCAGACACAGAAAACCAGTGAGGGACAGGGAGTGAGACAATGGGATTCAGAGAACAAGAGAGGGACAGGGAGCAGGACACTGGGACAGAGAGAGAATGAGAGTGATGGGGAGAACAACAGTGAGTTGGAGCAAGAGAAAAACAGGGACAGAGAGCAGGATGAAGATGGAGCAATACATAATAGGGACATGGAAAAGGACAGAGCAATAGAGACAAAAAGAGAGGAACAGGTAGGACAACAGAGGACTGGAAAAAGAAAAGACAAGGGACAGGGAACCATACAGAGAGAAAAAGAAAGTGACAGGAATATAAAGAATAGGGACACAGAGCAGCACAGAGGCATAATAAGATGCACAAGGATAACAACAAAGCGACAAAGACAGGGACAGGGAGCAGAAGAGAGGGATGGAGAGCAGGGCAGAGGGACAGAAAGAGAAAAATAAGAAGAGGAAGGAGGACCAAGGAACAGAGAGAGAAACAAAGGTACAGGGAAAAGGATGAGAGATGGAAAAAACAGTAAAAATAGGGATGAAGCGTCCTGCAGAGAGATGGAGAAATTTAGAAAAAACTGACAGGGACCGCGATGGAGGGAGAAAGAGAGGGACAGGCAGAAGGACAGAGAAATATGGGGATGGGGAGCACAACATAAAGACAGATGGAGAATAAAGACGACAGGGAACAAGCCAGAGAGACTGAGAAAAAAAGGAATGCAGATCAGGACAAAGAGATGGAGAAGGGAAAAGTGGTAATGGGCTGCAGGACAGAAATGGAGGTAGACAAAAAGAGGGACAGGGAACAGGACACGAGAACAGAAAGACAAAGAGAGCAATAGGGACCAGGACTGAGGAGCAGAGATGGTCAGGGAGCAGGATGCAAGAATAGAGAGAATAGCAGAGATAGAGGGAAAGAAAAAAAGACAGAGGAAAAGAGAGGCTCAAGAAGCCACACAGAGGGACAGGGAACCAAGCAGACAGATGGACAGGCAAAGAGAGATAGAGGGATGAAGGACAGAGAGAGATGGTGGCAGAGACAAACAGAGAGATGGGCGGGGATCTGGAGGGGTGGCAGATGCAGAGGGGGCAGGGAGGGACCAGGACGCAGATGAGTGAGACATGGCCCTAAGGGCCGGGGACTCACGACAGCTCCTGCTTTCAGCACTGCCCACAGAATTTTCCAGTTCTGATGCTCCTTTCTCTGTCTGTTTCTCTCTCTCTCCCCCTTCCTCTTCTGCAGCTCAGTCACTTGACTGTCCTCCACCTAAGAGAACACAGTAGTACCTTATAGCTCTTGCAATAGGAGGCTTCCTAGATGCAGAGCCTTGCACGCACACACACCCTCCCCATGGCTGTACCATGCTTTTGGATACGCATACAGACCCTGCAGTGCTTGTCGGCAATCTGGTCTGCTGAGGACAACTCAGAGGGACCCTTCCTCACTCAGAAAGGCTGGCTGTCTTTTGTCTGTGGCCGGAGGCACCTTCTAGCTCAATCCCCTTGATTTCATTCTCCAGCTGCTTTACCGTTTTCTAGCCTCTTAAGCTTCATCCACAGCAGCTCCTGTAGGTGGTCCAAAGCTAGTAAGTGTCCACCAGTCCCTGGTCCAAACAGGGGCAGCCCACACAAACCTGAGGCAAATGGAGTCAACAACAACCACAGGGAGGAACAGACAACTGAGTCCTCAGCACAGCCTCTGGGAGAGGAAGAAGACAGGCAGCCATTACCTGTAGGGTCCATCACAGCTCACACCAGCAAAAGCTCCCAGAGATGGCGCTTTCCCCACACGGACGCTCCCAGCACCTGCATTAACGAGTGATAAAGCGCATTCAAAGCAGCCGGCTGCTGTCAGCAAGGGGCCGGGCGGCGGGGGGGGGGGGGGGCGTCGTCGCCTGGCAGTGCCCTTGACTGGGGGACAGAGGGTTGGGGCCCTTCTCCTTGCAGCGGGACGAGGCGCGGGAAATCCCCCTCCCCGCCCTCTCCTGCCCGTGTCTGCCGCCCCATGGAGCGGCCAGGAGCCGGCCCTCACCCGCGGCCGCCGAAAGGTTCCCGCTGACTGCCGAGGACGGGAAACGGGCCCGGCCGGCGCCAGCAGACTCCCGGCGCGCCTCTCGGCACACGTGACCACCCGGAAGCGCCTCCCCCTCCGTTCGGGAAGACTACGGCTCCCGGCGTACCCCATGCCCCACGTGACCACCCGGGAACCCCCGCCGCCCCGGGCCGTCCCCCCCGGCGGACTGGCGTGGTCCCGGCCCCGGTCTCCTGGGCCCCGCTTGGGGGGCCGGGAGGGCAGTGGAGGACGGGTGCCCCCTGCTGCGGGGGAGGGTCACATCCCACGGGGCCACACACACCTCCTGCCCGCCACACACACACAAACACACAAGACAATTTCTGAATTTTTTTATATTTTATTATTTCTGCCATGAAAAGTACAAAGAGTCGAGTCCGGGGGTGGGGGCCTGCAGCCTGTCCCCTCCGGAGGCCACGCTCTGCCACGGGGGTTGGCCCTGTTCACGGTCAGGAGGTTTCTCCCCGTGTTGGGTCCCCCCGGACAAATGGTGGGGGGCTGAGGCGGAGGCCCCTGGGGTGCAGCTCTTATTGCTACTGAACCGGGGGTCCCCTCGGCCCACTGATCCTGCTGGGGCTGGGGCTGCCTGGAGGCCTGGGGTGGGAGTCCCCAGGGTGGAGCCGCCCGGGGTGGGGTCAGAGCTTGGAGGGTGGAGGCAGCCCCAGAGGCCTGGGTCCCTTGCCCACCCCCAGGGACGTGCGCACACATAGGCAGGGGGAGTAATAAATATTTACATTAACAATAAGTTAAAACTACAAGAAGCTGCAAACGGGCACGACACGACGCAACGCAAAAAGCGGGACCTGGGAGGGGTGGGGTCCCAGGGTACCCAGGAGGGACAGGGGGTCCTAGGGGCCCCAAGGCTGGGGAAAGCCAGCGAAGAATCGGAAATAAATAGGAACCGAAACCACTGAAAAGCAAGAAATTATCCCGACGGAGAAGAGAAAATAAATAATAATAGCAATAGTAATAATAACAACAACAACAAGAACAACAACAACAATAATAATAATAATAATTAATAATAATAATGAGGATGGGGCTGCTATGGGGAAGACAGCCTGTTGGGAGGGTTGGGGGTTTCGGGGGGGGGGGGGGGGGTTCTGCCCTTTTCTTTGGCCACGACACTCAAACTGGCCAAGCAAAAGCACCCACCCCAGCAAGCTGAGGAGGTTGGGGCAAAAAAAAAAAGCCCATTTTGGGGTATTTGGAGAAGGATGGGGACAGGGCAGTGTGGACAAGACACACACACCCCCCACCCACACCCATTTTCGGGGTGCCGGAGGCTTGGGGCAGCAGGACCCCCTGGCAGCCTCAACCTGATGACATTTTAGTGCCATCAACCACCACCACCCCCCTAAAACATGCTGTGACCGTGCTTGGGGATTATAACGTCTGGCCCTGCCTCCAAGCAACTGGGGTGGCACATAAAAGATTCTCACATACACCCCCAGCCCCCGCAACTTCCCTCCAGAGGGTTGGTTTTGGGGGACTTCAGGGGATTTTTTTTTAATTTTTTTTTTTTCTTCTCTTACAAAAATAGATGGTTTTGTGTCTGTCGCTCTGGAGGAGTCACCGCGTGCTGTGTCGGTCTCTCTCCTCGCTACCGTTAGCACTACCGTTAGCGCTACCGTTATTGTTATTATTCGTTATTGTTTGTTCTTTCTCCCAAAAAAATTTCCCCCTCCAAAAAAAGAAACAAATTGGGAAAAAAAAAAGGAGAGAGAGCAGACACCTCCCCCGGACTCCTGGACCGGAGGGGAGGGGGGCACGGCCCCCATTTGGCACCAGCCTGGGGACAAAAATGAGCCGAATCGGGTGCTCTGATGGCGGTCCCTCCCCGGGGCAGCGGCCGGAGCCGGGGCTGGAACCCACGCACCGCAGGCGCCGCTCCGGGTGGTCCGGCCACCGCCAGAGCGCGCCGCCGCAGGCGGGCGCCGCGCCGGAGGCGTGGTCTCCCAGCTGGGGGCGGGGTCAAGCCCCAGGACATTGGGGGAGGGGGGGGGGGCTTAGCTGTAGGGGCGGGCCCTCGCGGAACCCGGGGCAGGACTCCCCGCTTTCCCTCCCCCACGATATCCCCGGGAGCAGCTCGGTCCCGGGGGACCCTGTGATCTCCACAACCCACCCCAGCCTCGCGCCAGTGGGGGCAGGACACCCTAAGGGGGGGGGAGGGGGAAGGATCCCACTTCTCTCCATTTGGGGGTGCATGACCCCCCAGAGGAGGAAACAAAGGGGGGGGGGGTGTTGGTCTGGCACCTGCCCCAGGGAGTGCTGGGGGTCCCAGGGATCCCCAAGGTACCTGGGCTCGCTGGGGGTCGCCACAGCTTCCAGGTGCTGGGGGAAGGGACAGGGGGCCCCCACCTCCAGGGTCTCCGCAGTGCCCATGGGGGGGTCCCCCAACATCTCTGGGTGCTGGGGGCTCCCCAGGGTCTTTGGGGTGCCCATGGCACTCCTGGAGACTTGGAGGTGACTCACCTCAGGTGTCTCCCCAGACTCCTTCACAATTCCCAGGGTTTTTGGGGTGCCTGGGGGGGTCCCCAGTGTGTCCTGGGGGTTCTCCAGTCTTTCCAGGTTGGTCGGGCAGGAGAATCTTCAGGGATGCTCCCAGCATCTCCATGCCCCCACAGTGTCCAAGAGCTCTGGGGCACCTGGGGGAGTCCTCAGGGTGTCCACGGTGCCTAGGGGAGAGATGGGGTATCCATGGTATCCAGGCTGTCCTTCAGGCGTCCCCATGGTGTCCTTGGTGCCCATGGAGGAGGTCCTCTAGGTCTCCAAGTGTCTGGGGGAGTTCTCCATGGTCTCCAGGGCGGGGAGGTCCCCACAGTGTCCTTGGTGCCTGGAGGGGGTCCCCAAGGTCTCCAGGTGTCCAGGGGGGTTCTTCATGGTCTCCAGGGTGTCCTTGGTGCTCATGGGGGTCCCCATGGCCTGGTGGTGCCAGGGGACACAGTCCCAGGGACTGGGGGGCCAGCAGGGTGTGGCTCAGGCCTTGTGCT
This sequence comes from Astur gentilis, assembly GCF_929443795.1. Classification (NCBI taxonomy): domain Eukaryota; kingdom Metazoa; phylum Chordata; class Aves; order Accipitriformes; family Accipitridae; genus Astur; species Astur gentilis. The sequence continues at coordinate 165,377 of NC_064888.1, forward strand.
GTTTGCTGGTCTTGAAGGAGACCTGGAGCACGCGGTCACCCAGGCGGTAGCCATTGAGGCTGGCGATGGCCATGGCCGCCTCCTCGTAGTTGGTCATGGTGACGAAGCCGAAGCCCTTGCACTTGTTGGTGGCGAAGTCGCGGATAACCTTGACATTGGTGACAGCACCAAAGGGCCCGAAGAGCTGCCAGAGGACACTCTCATCCGCCTCGGGTGCCAGGTTGTAGACGAAGATGCACCAGCCAGTGCCGGGGGCCCCCAGGCCCACCCCGGCCAGCCCTGGCACCGCCTCGATGGCCAGTGGGGAGAACCTGGGCAGCAGTGACAGCGGGCTGGCCTGGGGTCAGGGCGCCTGGACACCGGGTTCACCCCCAGGACACATGGGTCCCCTCCTGCCAGGGTCCCCAGCATGTGCATGGGGCTGGGGGTGCAGAGCTGGACTGGAGGGGGGGGGGGGTCTAGGGGGGGGGGAGGGGCTGTTACCTCTTCACGCCGTAGGCCACGTTCAGCAAATTGTCAAGCCTGGAGGGGACAAGAGGCTGTTAAGGGGGCACAGGGTTGTGCCCATGTAGGTTTCTCTCTGCCATGGGGGTGTCCCTTGCCCTGTGGTGACCCCATCCCCGGGGGAGCATTCACATGGTGAAGGGGACATCCCCACACCCTGTGGTGGCCCCATCTCCTGGGGGGGTGCCCCCCTTCCCAGGGATGCCCCACTCCCCCAGGGTCCCCAGCATGTTGGGCTCACCGGAAGCGCTGGGGAGGGTGGTGCAGGGCACCGTAGCGGCGGGCACTGGGGCAGAGGCTGAGCAGGGCCCCCCCTGACTTCTGGCCCGGGCTGTTGGCGAACTTGACGGTGATGGGCTCAGCAGCGCCCAGTGGTTTCTGCCCATGCAGGCCCCGCACAGCCTCCTCTGCCTCCACGCGCTTGTCAAAGCGGATGAAGCCCACCCCCCGTGAGACACCTGTGCACAGAATGTCCAGGGTACAGAGCCCTGAGACTCTGCTGCACAGCCGCAGGACCCAGGCATCCAGGGAATCCCCCCCCCAGACCCACCCACAGGACCCAGATGTCCAGGGAATCCCCCCCACGGGACCCAGGTGTCCAGGGAATCCCCCCCACAGGACCCAGGTGTCTGGGGAATTCCCCCCACGGGACCCAGGCATCCAGGGAATCCCCCCCACAGACCCACCCACAGGACCTAGGTGTCCAAGGAATCCCCCCAAGCACCCTACTGCCCACCCCACAGGACCCAGGCATCCAGGAAATGTTCACCCACTCCATAGACCCTACTGGGAACCCAGGTGTCTGGGTGGGTGGCCTCCCCTTCCCCAAGGGACCCAGGCACCCAAGCACACCTGTGACCTGGTCAACGAGGATACGGGAGGTGATGATGCGGCCATACTGGGAGAAGAGCTGCTCCATCTCCTTCTGCCCCATGGCCTTGGGGAGGCCGCTCACGTAGAGGTTGGCATCACGGATGGAGGCCGAGCTGGGCCGAGCATAGGACACCTGGGGGGGGGGGGGTCAGCCCTGGGGACCGAGGTGTCCGGGTGCCAGAGCTGCCTCCCACCCATGGCCCACCCCCCCCACCAGGACCAAGGCATCGTCCCTCCCTCACACCCTCACCCCTGCCAACAACATCTCTGGTGTCCACCCTCCCCAGGGGACCCCCTGGTGCCCACCCCCCCAGAGGGACCCCAGCATCTGCCTGCTCTGAGGGACCCCAGCATCTATCCCCTGTCCCTGAGGGAACCCCTGGTGCCCACCCCCCTCTCTAGGGACCCCAGTGTCCGCCTGCTCCAAAGGACCCCAGCATCCACCCCACCCCCCCCCCCGAGGCACCCCTGGTGCCCACCCCCCACCCCCCCCCGAGGGACCCCAGCATCTGGCACCTTGATGGTCTTGGTCTGCAGCTTGAGGCCGTTGAGGGTGCTGATGGCCTTGTCAGCGTCACCCGCCTCAACGTAATTGACAAAGCCATAGCCCAGGCTCTGCCCTGGGGCACAGGGTCAGCACTGACAGTGGCCCCAGCACCAGGGCCAGTCATGCCATCCCCAGTCCCCATCCCCTCCCCACCCCTGTCCCCAAGACCCATTTCCATCCCATCTTCATCTCTGTCCCTGTGGGTCCCCATCCCCATGTGTCCCCATGTCCCTGTACCAGGGATCCTGTGGTCGAGCTTGCAGGACCTGATGTCCCTAGAGAGGTTCCTGAAGCTGTTCCTGTTTCCAGGATTCCATCCATATGCCCATCCCTGTCCTGGTCCCCATGTCCTATCTGCCCGTGTCCCATCTCCCCATGCCCCATACCCCTGCGTCCCATCTCCCCATGTCCTGTTTCCTCATGTCCCATGCCCCTGTATCCCATCTGCCCCCGTCCTGTCTCCCCATGTCCTGCCTCCCTATGTCCAGTCTCCCCACGTCCCACATCCCCATGTCCCAACTCCCGACCCTGTCTCCCCATGTGCTCCTGTCCCTGTGCCCCACCTCCCCGTGTCCTGTCTGTCTTCATGTCCCATCTGCCCACATCCCATGTCCTTGTCTCCCCGTGTCCTGTCTACCCTGTCCCGTACCGGTGACCTTGTCACGGACGAGCTTGCAGGACTCAATGTCTCCAAGGCTGCCAAAGAGGCTCCGCAGCTCCTCCTGGCTCATGCTCTGGGGCAGGTAGTTGACGATCAGGTTAGTTTTGCTGTCATCGGCCATGGGGGGCCCTGGGGGGGCCCCATTGGGCAGTGCTGCCGCCACTCCTGGCCCTGGCACCGCCACCACCGGCACGGCCATGGGGACAGGGCCGCAGCCCGATGGCCCTGGGGTACTGGGAGCCTGGCCCTCCACCGTGCTCAGGATCTGCTGAGGGGACGGATGGGTGTCACCATCATGGGGACAGCGGAGGGACAGGGACACTGGGGTCACAGGGACAGGGAGACAGGCACAGGGAACCCCAGGTGGTGGGGTCATGGAGTCATCACTGAGGTGAAGCAGGGATAGAGCCATGGGGGGACACAGCGATGGGGACAGCGGGACATGGCAGTGGGGATGAGGACAGCAGGAGGGGGGAACAGGGACATGGGGACAGAGGGCTCTCAGGTGGGGACATGGGGACAGAGGGCTCTTCGGGGCCCAGATGCCTGGGTCCCACAGGCTGCCCCTCCTCCCCAGCAGGGCAGGAGGGGACCCAGGCATTCACGCTCCCACAGCACCCCACCACCCTAAGGCGGGGGAGGGCCCTCAGGCGTCCGGTGCGCCCCTCCCCGCGGGGGATAATCTCCCATTGTGCAGCGAAGCCCCCGCCCCTCCCCCCCCCGCACAATAGCAGGGGACAATGGGCCTTTGTCACCGGGAGACGGGACACCCGGGGCCGCCAGCCACGGCCGCAGGACCTGGGCATCCGGGCGCTGCCCGCCCCGCCCCCGGCGGGATGGGGACCCGGCGTCAGGGCCCGCCGGGAGCTGACCAAGCGCTGAAACGGGGCGGAGGGGCCAGACGCCTGGATCCTTCGCGGGGGGGGCACTGTACCTTTAAGGGCTGGGGGGGCCGAGGGGGGCTGGGGCGCCCGGCATGAGCGAGAGGGTGTCTGTCCGTCTGTCCGCCCGCGGGGCAGCGACAGCCCCGAAATTGGCCGGTGGGAAAAGTGAAAGCGGAAAAGCCGAAAATCACCAAATCGGATTGAGAAAATGGGATTTACGGGCGATGCAGGCGGACACACACACACGCGCGCGGACACGCAGCCAAGGCAGCAACACACGCCTCTGCCGCGCACACCCGCGCTGCACGGGGACCGGACTGCGCGTGTCCGCGTGTTGTGTGTGCGCACACATCTCCGCCCCATACACGCATCCCTGCGCCCACACGCCAAGGTGGAGACGTGTGCGCGCACCACAGCACATGCGTGTGCACCTGTGTGGGGGCCCCTCTATGCAATGCACATGCATGTGCGTGCGGCAGGGGCTCTACACGGCCCTGGTGCCAAACGGAGGACTGAGAGGGGAGCAGGGGACAGCTGGGTCCCCACCCCGCCCTTGCACACACATGTCCCACACGAGCACACAGGACACACCCGTGTCCCAGCGTAGCAGATGCACGGGGCATGGAGGGTGTGGCGGCCCATGTGGCGACACACACATGCCCCCACTGCACGTATGTATATGCGCCCCCAACATGTGATGCACATGCATGTGCATGCAGCTCTCAGGGCACTCCTTTCCCCGCCCAAGCGTGTCACACGCTCAGAGAGCCATCGCATGGGGGGTGGGGGGGGACACGGACACGACACGAAGAGACGATGGGGTCACGGGGGGGGGAAGCAGGAATGGTGGGGGGCTGGAGGAGGGGGGGACAGGGGAATAGGGGGACAGCGGGGGTGAGGAGACATGGAGAGCAGCGGGTGTTGGATGCCGGGGAGCAGGGATGGGGGCCACGGGATGGGGCTTTCAGGAGATAAAGGACGCTGGGGGTGCCGGCCGCGCCCCCCCCGACGACACCCCCAACCCCCGCGGCCCCTCCCCCCCCACTCCTACCGTCACCATCGTCGCGGTGCCGTGGCCGCGGGGGCTGCTCGGGGGGGCCCCCGCACGGCCCAGCGGGCTCGGGGGGCTGCGGGGGGCCCCGAGGCGGGGGGACTCCGGGGGTCTCGGTCGCGGCGTCGGGCGCTGCGAGCGGCGGCCCCGTCGGTCCTTTAAACGTCCTTGGGCGGCCGCGGGGCGGGGCCCCCCCAAACCGCGGCGGTGGGCGCGGCCCGGCCCCCCCCGCTCCGCGATGGCTCCGTCCGCCCCCCCGCCCGCAGGTGGGTCGGTCCGGCCCCCCTGACACCCCAAAATGGACCGGCCCCCCACGGCCCGCTCCGGCCCCCCCGGCTAAGCCCATTGGCTGCCGAGCGGGCGGGGCCCCCCCGAACGCCCCCCGAGACCCCCTACAGTCACCGCCTATAGGCCCCCCCCGACCCCGCCCACGTGACCCGGGGAGGAGGGGGGGGGTGTGAAGGAGGAAGTGGCGGGGGGGGGGGGGGGGGGGAAGGAAGGATTGGGGGGGGGGAGAGGAGGAGGAAGGACAGGGGGAGGCGCAACGAAGACACCGCAGCGGCACCACCAGACACGGGGAGAACCCGGGCGTCCGGACAGGGCGGAGCCGCCGCCAGTTCAGCACCGGGGACAGCTCTCGGGCGGGGCCGTGGGTCGCGACCCCTCCCAGTTCGCCCCAAAGACCAACTGGGGAGGTACCGTTCTGCGAGGGCCGCGACCCCCAGAGCTGGGGGGGCCAGGTGTGTGCCCCCCCATACGGGGCCCTGGATAGCCCTGCTTCTCCCCGAGCCACCACTGCCCCCCCAGCTCCCCACGTCCCCCCCTGTCTCACCCTGGGGCTCCCAGGCAGAGAGCAGGAGGCAACAAGTAAAAGCCAGCACTTTAATGGGACTGGGGAGGGTTTTGGGGCCCTGGGGGGATCACACACCGCCCTCTCCCCCGAAGACAAAACCAGGCTCCCCACTAGTCCCCCTCCCCCCCCCCAAGACCCAGTTGCCCCGGGGGAGGGGGGGATGACAACCAAGAGTCAGGAAATAAATAAAGAGTGACTGGGGGTCCCAGGGCAATGGGGGAGATCCTGGGGATGTCAGGGTGCCCCAGCGCTGAGGGGGGTGGCTCCAGGGCAGCTCAGGCAGCCCAGGGGGATGAGGGACTCCAAGCGCATGGAGCTTAGGGTGCCCCATGGAGGGGGCAGGACCCCCAGGGGGTACTTCCTCATCTCCACGTGCCCCCAGGGAAGTCAGGGCAACCCCACGGGCGGGGAGGGGAAGGGCCCCTAGGTGCCGCGGGGCTCAGGGTGGCTCTTGAGAGCGTGGAACTTGAGGCCCTCGGGGCGCTCGAAGCACCTCCCGCAGCGCTCGCAGGGGAAGGGGCGCAGCCCTGGCCCCCCGTGACGCCTCATGTGCCACGTCAGGGAGGCACGTTGGCGGCAGCGGTACCCGCAGACCTCGCACCTGGGGGGGGCAAGGGAGGGGTGAGGGGTACCCGCAGACCTCGCACCTTGGGGAGTGGGCAAGGGAGGGATGAGGGGTACACGCAGACCTCGCACCTTGGGGGGTGGGCAAGGGAGGGATGAGGGGTACGCGCAGACCTCGCACCTTGGGGCAGCAGGGTGGACACGACAGAATGGGGGGGGGGGGGGAGTCGGGGCGGGGGGGGGGGGGGTTCCCTCCCCTTGTTTCTCACTCAATGCAGCAGTGATCCTACCTTATCACTAACCACAAGCGCGGGTTTCCCCCATGCACCCCCTCAATGCTGCCCACAGGGGATCTCGCCAGTGCCCCCCTGGCTCAACACTCACTGCAGGGGGGTCTCCCCGGTGTGCGTCCGCCTGTGCACCTCCAGGTGGTTCTTGCGCTTGAAGGATTTCCCACAGGTCTCGCAAGTGAACTCCCGCACGCCTGGGTAGGGGGATGTGGGGGGACGTTGGGGGGACACACAGGAGAGACACAGGGAGAAACGCTGGGAGGACACTGGAGGCTCACCAGAGTGGATGACCATGTGCCGGCGCAGGTGGTTGGCCAGATAAAACCTCTTCCCGCAGCCAGGCTGGGGGCACTGCTGGGTCCGGCCCTTGCGGTGCACCAAGTTGACGTGATTCTGGAGGTCGGAGAGGTGAGGGGGGCCCCAGGGCCCCAGGAGGGCACAGGGGGGCCCCAGGGAAGCCATACCTGGAAGCTGCTGAGTGCAACGTAGACCTGCCCGCAGCCCGCATAAGGGCAAGCGATCGGCTCTGGGAGCTCCTCAGGGTCAGGGTGGGGAGCGCGGCCCCGCCTGCTCCGCCGCCGCCTGCGCAGGGAGAAGCAACATCACAGCCAAGGTTGAGCCCCCCCCACCAGAGGCCACAGTACAGAGACGCCCAGTCATTCGGAGCCTTTGTCCAACACACCTTGGCATGCTTGAGAACTTCTAAATCCCAAATACCTGCTCGGCCCTGGGAGTACCCCAAAAAAAGGCCCCCACAGCACCTGGACACTGTCCCAAGCCACTGCCCCCCAGAATAGCCCCCCACCCCTCAAAAGGTCCCCAGAGCCTCACCCCCTGTCCCCAAGGACCCCTCCATAACCCTAAGGTCTCCCGCAACCCTAAAAAAAACCCAACCCCTGCAGCACACCCCATCACTATCTTTTGTAACTCCCACAGACCCTTCCCAGCCCTGTCTCGCTCTTTATGTCCCCAAACACTTAGGGAACCTCACAGTGATGCCCAAAGACACCACCCACCCACCCCAATACCTCACACTTCCCCCGAACCCCCAGAGACACCCCAAACTCCATCAGCCCTCCTAAGCCCTCAGCCTCCCCAGCCTGACCACCCTTGGGCCCCTGGCTACCCAAGTGACCCCCAAACCCCATGCCCGTGACCTCTCAGGCTCTTTGGGGATCTCGTAGATGATGGCCGATACGTCACCACCGTCAGGGTCCTCAGCCAGGGGGGGTGGGGGGGGCTCCCGAGGGGGCTCCGGAGTGGGCTGTGGGGGGGGCTCGGCGGCAGGGAGGGGCATCTCCTCCTGCTTCAGCCCCAGCACCTCGTCTTCCTCTGCCGTCAGTGTGGCAAGTGAGGCACTGCTGCCCCCCTGGCCCCCCAGCACCTGATCCCCCCCAGCACCCTGATCTCCTTGATTCCTGACCCCAATCCCCCTGGCCCCCCCAGCACTCCAATCGCCCCAACCCCTAACCTTTATCCCCCTGACCCCCCCAGCATCCCAATCCCCCCAACACCTGAGGTCCCAGCACCCCAATCCCTCTCATCCCCATGATCCCCGCTCCTCCATACCTGTCTTAGGGAGATGGGAGTCCAGGGGGGGTGCGGGGAAGGCCCCCCCGCTCTCCAGCAGAGCACAGGGCACCTCGTCCCCCCCCACATCCAGCTGCAGCCCCCCCAGCGCTTCATAGCCAGGGCTAGCCAGGATGAGGAGGGGAGGCCCCTGCAGCAGGGTGGGGGGCCCCCCATCGGCCAGTGCCCCCCGCCCTGCGCCCAGCCGCAGAGGCAGCGGCAGTGGCACGCAGACCACAGCCTCCAGTGCTGCCCCCCGCCCCTCTGCAGTGCCCTCAGGGGGGCCCGGGCCTGCAGGGGGGGCCACTGCTACCCTCCCTGGTGCTGATGGGGCACCCCCTGGCGTTGCCTCCGAGCCTGAGCTACAGCCCCCTGAGGAGCAGGAGGAGCTGCCAGGAGCTGCTGCTGTAGGAGAGAAAAGATCAAGGGGAGCCCCCAGAAGAATCCACCCGGAGCCCCAAAGGAGAGCCCCCACCCCCCAAAGAACCACCCCCCCAGACCCCAAAGGAGTTCCCTGGGCCCCCCACCCACAAGCCATGCCCCCAAAAGGCGCAGTCAGGTCTCGCAAACCACCCCTGGGCCCCACCCCTGCATCCCCCCTACCAACCTGAGCACCCCCAGCCCCCTCCCCAGTAGGCCGCCCACCGTCATCACTGTCCCCGTCGGAGTCGCTCAGGGGCCGCAAAGGCGAGTGCAGGTCCTGGAAGTAGCGATGCCCGCGCTCGCACTGCCAGACGGCCGTGGTGTAGAGCCCCACCGAGGGGTCCAGCTCCGCCAGCCGCGGCTCGTAGGGGCAGCGCTGCCGGTGGTCCTCGTACCAGATCACCGCATGCCGCAGGCAGTTCACGTTGCGCCGCCGCCCTGGGGGAGGGCTGCTGGCAGCCTGGCACCCCCCACCCGACCCCACCACACCCCCGGCCACCCCAGCCCCTGCCCTCCGCACCCCATGCCCCCGCACCTCCACCCCTATTCCCCATCACCCCCCAGATCCTGCCTCCACCCCTGGCAGCCCCAGGCCTCCCAGCCCCTGGCCGAGTCCCCCCCAGCACCCCCTGGTGCGGGGTGCCCCCACTCACACCCTGGCCCCCACCGGCAAGGGCAGCACCCGCCCACCCACCCCGCAGCACTCACTTTTCTTCCGTTTCGGCTTTTTAGGGATCTGCTCCCACGGCTTCCTGTGGAGAGAGGGCGGTGGTCTGGGGTCAAACGGGCGCCCCTCCCCGCAGGGGGGGTCGTTCCCCGAGAGCTGCGGGAGGGGAAGGGGCCTCCCAGTGCCCCTGAGCCCCCATTCCCCACCGGCCCCTCCAAGCCCCACCCCCCCTCAGCTCTTCAGCCCCGCTCACCCGCGCCGCCCGGCACGCTGCCCCCGCTCCAGCCCCAGCAGGTAGGCCGCCAGTTTGGCATCGCTCCAGCCGCTGCGGCGGCGCAGGTCAACCCAGGGCCCGTGCGCCTCGCCCAGGTACACCCGCCGCACGTCGTACTTCTTCCGCGACTCCAGCCGCCGCCGCGCCCGGTCCGACTCCGTCAGCCGCGGCCGCCCCCGCGCCTTCCGCCCGCCGCCCGGCTCTGCCGCGGGGCCTCGCCCGGGGCCGCCGCCGGTACCGGGGCCACCGCTGTCCCCCGCGCCCGGGCCCCGCTCCACCGCGCTCATGCCGGGCCCGTCGCCCCGCGCCGCGGCGCGCTGCCGATGACGCCAGCGCCACTTCCGGCCCACACCTCCCCCCCCCCCCCCCCCCCGCTCGCGTTGTTTTTCACGCAGGAAGGCGCGGCGCCCCGCGGTGCGCACGCGCGGAGGGAGGCACCAGTCGGACAAAGGGGCGCGCTGGGCCGCGCCGGCACACAGCACGCATGCGCGCCCGCTTCCGCCAGCCCCTGCCCCAAAGGCGTCAGAGAGGCCAGTGCGCCTGCGCGGAGCCCTGCCCACACCCGACTCACGCCGCTGCCTATGGGGCCCGTTCCTCCGCGCCTCCCATGTGCCCCCACCTCACTCTGTACCCCCAGTGCCCGTCCGTCGCCCCCCGCCCCGCGTGCCCCAGGGCACTGTCCCCCCCAGGACCCCCGACACAAGACACCCCTCTCCGTCGGCAATACGTCCTTTATTCCCCCGGGGCTGCGGTGGGAGCACCCGGCCCCCCACCGCTCCTGGTATCACCACTGGTGCTGTGCCCGTGCCGCCGCGGCGGGTCGGGGGGCCCCGGCACCACGGGTCGGGGAGGCGCTGCCTCCAGACGGGGCACAGGGTGACCTCCGGGGGCACCAGCCGTGGTGGGTTCCCCATCCCCCAGGCGGAAGACAACCGGGGTGCACCCCAGGACGGGGTTCGCCTCCTGCAGCCCTGCAATCCACTTGCCCAGCGTGTGCCGGTCGCCCACCCCCGCCATGCACAGCGCAAAGATGGGGCCCTCCTCCACTGCGGGGAACATCCGGTCAAGGGGACAGGGAGGGTACCGGGGTCCCTCCTCGCCCCTGTCCCCCCACCTTACCCTCCTCCACATCGAAGTCATCATCGTCCCAGGGGCCACGCTCCAGGTCCAGGTCAAGGTGCAGGGGGTAGTACAGGCTGCGCTCTGGGTCTGGGGGGTCCTCCTGGTGGGGGCAGGGCGTCTCCTCCTACCCGTACTGGCCAGGGGTCCCCTCCCCTCTGGGGCCACGGAGGTCCCCTCCTGTCTTGGGCCAGGGAGTTTCCTCCCTCCCTCCCCTCCTCTCCTGGGCCATGGGGGTCCCATTCCCTCCTGTCCTGGGCCAGGCGAAACCCTCTGCGGCCATGGGTAGCCCATCCCACCCCCTCCAGGGTCGTGGGGGCCCCCTGCCCTTTCATCTCGTCCCAAGCAATAGGAGATTTTGTCCAGTCCCCTCCCATACCCTCCCGAGCCCCAGGGTCCATTGGGCTCACCCGCAGGTGGGGGGGCAGGGGGTCCCCCCGCAACACATAGTAGCTCAGGCGGGTGCTGCGCAGCCAGAGGGGGAACGGCCCCTCCACAAAGACGGGCCGTGCTGGACCATGGCGGGCCAGCAGCTCCTGCTGGTCCGGGCTCTGGGCACCTGCGGGTGGAGGAGGAGCTGGGGACCCCATCCCGGCACTGGGGACCCCATACCCCCACACAAGAGACCACAGCACTGGGGATGCCACACCCAACACCAAGGGGCTCCCTCTACATCAGGCTCCCCCAAATGCCTGGGTCCCTCACACATGCCAAGGTCCCCAACCCCACACACTGAGTCCCCCTGCATGCCGGCATTCCCCCAAACACAGGGGTCCCCACCCCAGACACCTGTCCCCCTCCCCAAGATGCCCACATGGCTCCCCTGACACCCAGGTCCCTCTGGGTCCTCCAGCGCTCACCGACGATGTAGGGCTGAATGGAGCCCTCGTCGTCCCCCTCATCCGGCACTGGCCGCTGTGAGAGGGAGACAGTCGTCACCAGCGGCCGCTTAACGACCCTGGGACATCAAGGCCTTGCTGGGGCACTGGGACCCCAAGGGGGGGGTCCTGCCGGCCACATCTGTCCAGCCAAAGTGACAGATGGGCCCCCTCTGCCTCCTCAACCTCATGTCTCCTGCCCCAGCTCTGCACCCCCATGTCTCACCCAGCTGACAGTGAGGCAGGTTCCCTGTCCCCCTCCTCCCATCTCCATCCCACCTGACAATAACATTGGTCCCCCGCCCCTTGTCCGCCCACCCCCATGTCCCCATCCCCACATCCCCTGTCCTCACATCCCCTGGTGCGTCTCCCATCCCATCTGTCCCCATGTCCCACCTGGTAGACAGTGATGTGGGCATCGGGATCGTTGGCGATACGGCGCAGGCCCAGGCGTGCGGTGGCCAGGCCAGAGGGGGGCAGGCTGGGGGGCAGGGGGTGGGGGTCCACATGGCGCAGCCTTGGCAGCCAGTACAGCATCCGCTGACACTTGCGCACAGGGCGGCTGTGGGGCCCGAAGACCCCCAGGAGCAGAAACCGTGTCTCCGCGTCCGGTATCACGCCTGCACAGGGACCCGGGTGTCCGGGTGGGCATGAGGACCCGGGCACCCATGCCCCCTCCCCAAGGCATCAGGTGCCTCCTCCCCAGGGGACCCAGGCTCCCTCCCCAAGGAATCAGGCACACCCTCCCCCCGCCTGCACCCACCGTATCGCTCCATCTGCTCCAGGATCTGGAGGCCACATTCCTGCTGTCGGGGGAAGGGGGCCAGCAGGCGCTGGAAGGGCCCGCGGGGCACCCAGACCCCCCGGGGCAGCAGGCGCAGCAGGCGGTGGTAGGCCTCCCGGTCTCGCGCCACCCCCAGCGCCGGCATCGCTGCCAGCGCTGCCGCCACCAGCTCCAGCCGCCCCACGCGCCGCCCTGGTGCCTGCTCCAGCGCCGCCAGCGCCGCCACAAAGGCTGCAGGGCCCTGGCCCTCGCCCTGTGCCCCACGGGGGGGTCCTCGCCACACTGGAGCCCCCGAGGACTTCTGCGAGGCGTCCCCCGAGGCATCCCCCGAGGCCTGCCCTGCTGGGTCCCCCTCCGGACGGCTGTGCTGGCACATGCTCCGAGCAACCTGGCAGGGAGAAAGAGGTCAAGGCTGGGGAGGGCCGGCAGGGCCGGGGCTCCCCGTGCTGCCTCCTGGCTGAGGCACGCCCCCCCCCATGTCGCCCCATCATCTCCCATTGTGTCCACTGTCCCACCCCCTTGCCCCGGCCTCCCCACCCCCACGCCCCCCCGTGTCCCCTCGTGTCTCCCCATCTCCTACTGCCTCCTCCCAGCTCCCCCCCCCGCACCTGCCGGGCTCCCCAGCCCCCCCAGAGCCCCCGGGGCAGCACGCGGGCCCAGGCCAGCCTCATGGCGCCGCGGGCTCAGCGCAGGTTCGGGGCGGGCGGGACAGAGGTCAGAAGTCACGGCCAGACACCGAGACCTCCCCCCGTAGTCGCGCCGCCGGGCGCTGCCATGTGCCGCCGACCCCGCCGGCCAGCGCTTCCGGGTCATGAGGCGGGGCCTGCGGCAGAGCCAATCCCCGTGCGCCCCTCGCCTGGGGGCGGGGCCCGGGAGGTGGTTGGCGGGCGGGCGGGGCTCGAAGGGGTTCCCCATGACGTCAGAGCGGGCCCCACGGATGAGTTCACAGCCGGGGTTACACAATGATGTCAGAGCCGGGCACAGCGGTGGCCCTAGGCACAGCTGGGTGCAGTCAGAGCCTCGGTTTTGCGGTGATGTCACACGGGGCAGGGTGACGTCAGAGCTGCAACGGCTGCTATAAATGGAAACGGCAGCTCCGGCCGCGGGGGGGGGACGGCTGGTCCCGGACGCCTGCGTCCCCCGCATCGACCCAGAGCTGTCCCTTCCGAGGGCGCGTGACAGACACCCCCCCCGAGCCGGGGCCCGGCGGGGCCCGGACGCCTGGGTCCCCCGGCCGCAGTCCCGGCGCGGGGGGGGGGGCGCATTCCCCGTCCGTGACGAACCGTCCCTCCCCCGGCGCCGGCGGAGTCCGATCCGCTGACGGCACCGGGAGGACCGAGGCGTCCGGACCGCCCCGCCCCCACCGCTCCCCCCGGGACTGGGGGGCCCAGGCGGGAGGGGGGGGAGAGAGGGACGGACAGGGGGACAGGAGTAGGGACAGAGGGACAAGAGGGTCGGGCGGGGGGGGTAGGGGGATGGAGGGATGGACAGAGGGTCCTGAGGGACCCATGGACGGGGGAGGCGGGGGAAGGGCGGGGGATGGGGGAGGGATGTTGGGGGGAGGGAGGCTGGGGGGGGCGGCCCGGGGCTCCCCCGCCCCCCCGGGATCCCCCCGCTAAATGTGGAAAAAATGACGCCACCACCCGCCCCGCGGTGGCGTCAGCGTAGCGGGTGGCGCGGATTGGCTGGCGGCGGCCCCGGCCCGGGGGGGCTCCGCGCCCTCCGCCGACTTTTAAAAGTGGCGGCGGCGCCGGGTCGGGGCCGGGACGAGCGACCCGGGAGGAACCGACCCGACGGCACCGACCCGACCCGACCCGACCCGGGCCGAGCCGAGCCAAGCCAAGCCAAGCCAAACCGGACCGGACCGAGCCGAACCGGGACAGACCCGGATCGCGGACAACCGAACCGACCCACCGGGACCCTCCAGCACCGAGCCCATGTCCAACGCGCACTTCAACCGCGGGCCGGCCTACGGGCTGTCGGCCGAGGTGAAGAATAAGGTGGGCGGAACCGAACCGAACCAAAACGAACCGGGCCGACCTCACCCGGGCGGGGGGCGGGCCAGGGTCAGGCCGGAGCGGAGCCGGAGGCGGGGGGGGGGGGCAGGACCCGGCCGGAGCGGAGCGGGCTGGGGGCGGGGGCAGGACCTGGCGCTGTCCCTGGTGCTGCCCCGGGAGGGGGAGACCCGCGCGCCCGGGTCCCCTCTGCGGGCGGGGAGGCGATGGGCGCCCGGGACCCCGCCGTGGCCGGGGACGGGGGGGGGCGACACTTGGCAGCCTGCGTGTGTGTGTCTCCCCTGCCGTGCCTCAGTTTCCCCCTGTAGACGTCCCGCGGGATGGGGGGCAGAGGGCGCCCCGTCCCTCCGGCCCCCGCCGCCGCCTGCGGGGAGCGGCGCGGGAAGCGTTAACCCGGGGGGGCCCTGGGTGGCCCGGGGGGGGGGGCCGCCGCCCCCGGCCCCGCCGCGCGCCCTTATAAGGCGTCGGAGCGCGGCGGGCGGGCGGCCGCGGCCCGGGGCTATATATGGGCAAAGGTTCGGCGGGCCCGGACGCCTGGGTCCTCCCGGAGGGGGGGCGGGGAAGGTGGGGGGCCCGGACGCCTGGGTCCTCCCTGCTTTGCGGGGATAGGTCGTCCCCCCGCCTCCCTTATCCCCCTCCCAGCACCGGGGGGTGGGGGGGACACCCAGGCATCCAGAGCTGTTCTGCTCCCCCACGCCCACCCCCCCATGGCGGGGTGGGGGGGGGGGGCGGAGCAGGAGGGGGGCCGGGTGGGGCTGAGCTCAGCTCGTGTGTTACCCCCGGCCTGACACCCCCCCTCCATGTCCCCCTGTGTCTCCCCTGCCCCCTGCTCAGACCCCCATCCCCTCCTGTGTCCTCCCATCTGACAGCGTCATCCCGACAGCATCCCCCATGTCCCCCAACAGTGTCCCTGTGTCCCCCATGTCCCGCTGACGGTGTCCCCCATGTCCTCACATCCCGCTGACGGTGTCCCCCATGTCCCCACGTCCTGCTGACGGTGTCCCCCGTCCCCAGCTGGCGCAGAAGTACGACCCGCAGCGGGAGCGGGAGCTGCGTGCCTGGATCGAGGCAACCACCGGCCGCCGCATCGGGGACAGCTTCATGGATGGCCTCAAGGATGGTGTCATCCTCTGCGAGTATGACCCCTGACCTCTGACCAGAACCCTCTCCCTGGCTCAGTGACTGGGCTGTCCTTTGGGAACATGGCCCACCCCTGACCCTGGCTCAAGTCTGGGGTCATCCTCCAGGAACCCAGCCCAATCTTGACCCCATACCTTAAGCTTGACCCCATCCCTTGCCCCCCACTGACCTCACCTGGGCTGACCCTGACCAGTGAGGGCTAATGGCTGCTCCAACCCTGACCTTGAACCCTGCCCTGACCCTGGCCCCGGCCCTCTCCCCCACCAGGCTCATCAACAAACTGCAGCCCGGCTCTGTGCAGAAGGTGAACGAACCCATCCAGAACTGGCACAAGGTGAGGGGACCCCGAATGGGGGGGTCGGGGATTGGGGGACTGCAGGGGGCCAGGGTCCCGACGGCGGGACAGGGGGTCCGGGCTCCAAGCTGACCTGTGCACAGCTGGAGAACATCGGGAACTTCCTGCGGGCCATCACGCGCTACGGGGTGAAGCCCCACGACATCTTCGAGGCCAATGACCTCTTTGAGAACACCAACCACACGCAGGTCCAGTCCACCCTCATCGCTCTCGCCAGCCAGGTGACCCTCTGGGGCAGGATGGGGAGCAGGGTCCTTGGGGGGTGGGTGGGGGGGCCCTGGGGGCTCCTACTTCCCCTGGAAGGACACCAACCACACACCAGTCCTCCCCCATTGCCCTTAGCCACTGGGTGATGGGGCCAAATGGGGCAAAGCTGAGGAATCAGGGGAGCCCTGTGGGGGTATTTGAGGTCCTGGGGGCCCAAGGGGGGTGGGGCCTGCGGGAGTTTTGGGGCAGTCCCAGGGGAACCGGGGACAAATATGGGTCTGGGGGGGTCCGGTGGGGCAAGGGCCTGTGCACACCCTGAGCCCCAGGGTCTCACGCAGGCCAAGACGAAGGGGAACAATGTGGGTTTGGGGGTGAAGTACGCAGAGAAGCAGCAGCGGCGCTTCCACCCCGAGAAGTTGCGCGAGGGCAGGAACATCATCGGCCTCCAGGTGCGACGGGGACACACAGGGCAGGGCACAGGGACATGGGGGAGCACAGGGGACATCAGGACACATGGGGTGCCCTGAGGTCCCTGGGGGGTCTCTTAGGGCTGGTCGGTGCCGTTGGGGACACCACCCCTGTCTCTGTTCCTCCCCATGATCCACTCTCCCCCATCCCCAGATGGGGACCAACAAGTTCGCCAGCCAGCAGGGCATGACAGCATACGGGACACGGCGGCACCTCTATGACCCCAAGCTGGGGACGGACCAGCCCCTGGACCAGGCCACCATCAGCCTCCAGATGGGCACCAACAAGGGTGCCAGCCAGGTGGGGACAGGGCAGGGGGAATAGACACTGCCATCCCCAGGGGCATCAAGGATGCCAGCCAGGGATGGGAGGTGGGGGGGATGCAGACACTGCCATCCCTGCGGGCACTCCACTGTGTTGGGCCAGCCAGCCAGGTATGGGGACACAGGGAAACTGATGTTCCCGGAGGACCCCAGCGTCCTGGGTCTGCCAGGTAAAAGGACTTGGGGACATGCCACTGGAGGGAGGGGGTCAGGGAGACACCATGGGCAGTGGGAGGGAAGATGGGGGGGGTCCCCAAGGCCCCCAACATCCTGAGATGTGGTCCCCTGATGAGGATGAAGGACCCTCTGGGGAGGACAAGGGGCCCTCTCTGCTCCGCTAGAGGACAGGCAGACACCCCCCCCCAGGTCCATGGGGAAGCTGAGGGACCCTTGGGGCAGGCCAAGGGACCACCCTCCCCCCCCCCCCCCCCCCCCAGTCCCGATGGGGAGGCCAAGGACCCCTGGGGAGGCCAAGGCCGCTGCCCCCAGCGCTGCCCTTGCCTAGGCGGGGATGACGGCACCAGGGACAAAGCGGCAGATCTTTGAGCCGGCACTGGGCATGGAGCACTGCGACACGCTGACCATCGGGCTGCAGATGGGCAGCAACAAGGGCGCCTCACAGCAGGGCATGACAGTGTACGGGCTGCCACGGCAGGTCTACGACCCCAAGTACTGCGGCGGCCCTGAGCTGCTGGGCGAGGATGGCCTCGATGGCCTCTACAACTCCCAGTAGCCGCTGGCCCGCGGCTGCTTGCACCGCACTGCCCTGCTCTGCACAGGGCTGCACCGCACCGGCCTCACCGCGCCCCCGGCCCTGCGGGGCCGGCTTGGTTGGGGGGCTCGGCCCGGGGGGGCTCGGCCAGGGGGCCTGGCCCCGCCATCACTCCCCCCCCGCCACCGAGGCACAATAAAACCCACATGCAAACCTGCCGCCTTTGTGGGCACCAGCACGGGGGACAAGGAGGCACAATAGCAAGACAGGGGACAACGAGACATGGGGGGAACTACAGGGGACAGCGAGGCACAGGGCTGGGGGGACACGAGGTGGGGTGGGACAGAATGAGCTGGCGGGGGGGCAACAAGGCATGGACATGGGACAAGGATGTGGGGACACCGAGGCACACAGAGGGGACATTTAAGGCGAATGGGGACAGAGGGATACCAAGACACAGAGTGGGCACGGGGGGGAGGACAGTAAGACACATGGTGGCACAGAGGGGATGCTTCGGTGGCCAGACAGCACAAGGGTGCTGTAAGTGGGACAGGGGTGGCCCTGGACACCCAGGTTCCCTGCATCAGGGCAGCACTGAGCCTGGGGTGACCCCCACAGAGCCCTTGAAATGCCCAGCCCCAGCAGCTCCTACTCATGCAGGCACCTGTGACAATAAAGTCAACCCTAAGGAGGTCTCTGGGGGGTAACAGGGTCCCTGGGTTTAGGAGCTGGTGGGTGAGGGTGACAATTTGTCCCAGTGTAGCTGTGAAACCAGAAGAGATTCGTTAGCACCACTGAGCCTCACTAGGGCTTTGGCATCACCTGGCCCCTGTGGGCCCGACCATCCACACAAGGCCATCCCCAAGTGTCCCTGCACATCCCCACGGACCCACAGATCCCTGCATGTCCCCACACATCCCTGTGCCCCCCACAGTGGCACCACCAGTGACAAGGACACGGAACCCCAGCCCAGCCCCACAAGGGTGTTTATTCAAGGGCGGCTCTGCCAAAACATGTCACCTCTGCGCCCGGCCCCTGTCCCCACATCCCAGCAGCCCCACTCCTGCGCAGTCCCTACAGCTTGCTGGTGAGAGGCAATTAAGTCCCTGGGACGGGGACAAGTCCCAGAGGGGCTAGGAGAGCCCCCTGCCTCCCTCAGACCCACCCCAAGAGCAGGAGTCCCATCCTTGGGGGAGGACGCATCCTGGGTCCCCATGTGAGCTGGAGCCCCGTGCCCGGGGACAGAAAGGTAAAAAACGTAAAGAAAACGCCATAAAGGGGTGGCAGGGATGTGACCCCTCTGCCTCAGGTCTTGGGGTAGGGATGTGATCTCCCACCCCAGGGGTCTGGGGTTGTGCTGTGGGCAGGGGCTGCCCCAGCCGCTACTGGTTGGCAGCTTCGCAGGCATCGATCCAGTCGCTGTAGACGTCCACTGGCTCCGACAGGTCTCAGGGGGATGTTAAGGCACTAACAGGGGAGCGGAGGGGGGATCCAGGGAGGGTTGGGGGGATGGGGTTCCCGGTAAGGATACATGTGATGGGCGTCTGGAACTCCTCCAGGCAGACGGTGCAGGAGATCACCCCCGTGTTGCGGGCACGGTCCCTGGGGGCAGCAGAGGACAGGCTGCTACAGGCAGCCCCTGGCCATGCCCCTTCCCGGGCTGTGGCCCCCTCCCAACCGTAGCACTCCCCCCCCAGGCCGTGGCCCCCCAGCCGCGTCCCCTCCCGGGCCGTTCGCCCCCACTCACATCTTGACGTCGCAGGACTTCTCGTGGTTGCAGAACGGGCAGGTGAACTGCGTCTCCAGCGTCCCTGTCACCTTCTTCTTGGGCGGCGGCTTCCGCTTAGACTTACGGCGCCCCATGGCTGCGGGAACCGCGACGGACCCGGTCACGGGCCGGGGGCCGGGTGGACGCAGCTCCTCCCGGCACCCGGCGTCCAGGAGCCACCGCGGGCGCGGCCCTGACCTGCAATGGGCCACGACGGGGGCGAGCTCGACGGCCCGGCCCCCGTACCCCCCAGCCGTACCCCCCGGGCTTCCCCAGCCCGGCCCCCGCAGTACCCCCCCGGCCGTATTCCCCGGGCCCAGCCCCCGCCCCACCTGCCGCCCCGTCCCGCTCCGCTCCCGCCGAGTTTCCCCCTGCGACGGGCACTTCCGCCGCGGCGCCACGGAAGCGGCTCCGGCCCCGCCCCCGCCTGGCGCCACTTCCGCCCGCCCTGCGCCCATTGGGCGACCGACGCGCGTCCCCAGCCAACCGGCAGTTGCCCCGCCCCCCCCCGCGATCGGAGGCGAAACGCGGCTGTTTTGGGGCGGTCGGGGAAATAGCTCCGTCCAAAGCCCTTTATTGGGGGCGCACTGGGGACCCGTGGAGGCCGGGGCTAGGGGCTTCTACAGCGCCTCGGGGGTCCCCGAGGTCAGGGGTCACCGGGGTCCCGCCCTGTGTCCCCAGGTCAAGGGTCACGAGGGGTCCGGCCCCATCCCCGTCCCCCCACGGGGTCCCCGAGCACCAAGGGGGCCGGGGGCTGCTGGCTGCCCTTGCAGGGTCCCACACGGCCTGGGGACACAAGGGTCCCTGATGGGCGTTCCCCCCATGCCGGGAGCCGGGGGTGCCACCAGGTGTCCCCTTGCGTCCCCCGCTGTCTCAGGTCCTGGGGCCCTCCAGGGTCCTGGCGTCCTCCAGGGTCCTGGCACTGCGGGGGTCAGGTGCTGGGGGTCTTGGGGGTCACAGGTCACGGGGGGGTAAGGCCACACGGTAGAGGACGCGGCCGGTGGCCTCCAGGTAGGTGACGGTGGCCGCATGGGCGTCCAGGCGCAGGTGGGCAAAGCCACCGGGGGATGCGGGCGCCCCAAAGAAGAAGCGGAGGGAGCCGGGGGGCACTGCCCCACTGTGGTGCTGGGACTCTTCAACGAAGTTGCCAGCACCACTCACCACATAGCCAACCCCCCCTTCCTCCAGGAACTGGGGGGTAAAGATGGGGGGGGGGGAGGTGTCAGGGGTCTGGACACCTGATCTGGCACCCAGATGCCCAGGTCCCTCCCCCAGACACCAGGACCCTGCCCACCCCCCACCCCCCACCAGGGACTGGGGGGGCACAGGTGTGGGGATTGGGCATCTGGGCCCTGCCCACCTCCTGCTCCAGGAACTGGCAAGGTGGGGGGGTCAAGGGAGCAGTGACATGTTGTTGGGGGTCAGAGGGGGGTCCCTGGACACAGGAGTCCAGTGGGGAGTCTAGGGGTCCTCTCGATGCCAGGGTCCCATGGCGGGGGTTGGGGGGGGGGGTTGTCTGGAGGGTTCCTCGGACACCATGATCCCATTGCAGAGGGCCCCAGACACCAGGGTCCTGTGTCAGGTTTTGGGGGGTCCTTGGACACCAAGGTCCCATGGGTTAGGTCTGGGGGTCCCCCCAGAGGCCAGGGTCCCCGGGCTCACCTGCAGGTTGTGGTCGTGGCCGCAGAGGTAGGCAGTGACGCGGTGGTGCCGCAGCAGCGGCCGCAGCAGCCGCACCAGGCAGGCAGTGGGGCCGTGCTCGGCCACCGACCACACCGGGTAGTGGCCAGCCACCAGCACATAGCGGTCGTGGCGTGCAGCAGCCAGGCGTCCCCGCAGCCAGGCCAGCTGCGCTGCTGCCGCCCCCGCATCCTGGGGGCCCTTGGGGGCACCCCCCACCCCAAAGTCATCCCCACCACCGCAGAGCAGCACCGTGTCCAGCATCAGCAGCCGGGCCGAGGTGTTGGTGCCCGGCAGGGAGAGGCGCAGGCTGTAGTAGTAGTGCGGGAAGTGCCTGTGGGACACAGGGGGCTTGGGGACACTTGGGGACATCCCAGGGGTACTTGGGGACATGGGCAGGCGGCCATGCCAGGGAACAAACAGCAAATGCACAGGGGTCCTGGCTGTGCTGGGGGGTCCCTACCATCGGGGAGAGCGGTGCCCATATGCCAGCTGCGCGGTGACATTCCCAGCATGGTCGTGGTTCCCAGCCAGCACGAACCAGGGCAGCTCCCGCAGCCCCGGGGCTGTGAACACCTGCTCGAAGGTCTCCTGCCAGGGCAACGTGGGGAGACACAGGGAGGACAGGGGGAGCGGGCAACAGAGAGAGATACATGGGGACACAGGATGGGGACGTGTAGGGACAGTGGGAGCTGAGCACAGTCCACCCAGCCAGGCTCCCCACAACCCCCCTGAGGACATTTGGGTGCTGCTCATAGAGGTACTGGGGTCACCCCTGAGATTCTGCCCTCCCTCCCCCCCCGCCCCCGAGACTGGGAGTCCCCCATACAGATTTTGGGATCCCCCCACGGCAGGCCCCACCCCCACCCCCCGAGATGCTCTTCTGCTCCCCCTCACATTTCAGGGTGCCCCCACCCCAGAGACATGGAGCCATACCTGGAAGCGGGGGTCCCACTCGTCCCGCACCCCCTCATAGTAGAAGTTGTCCCCGAGGGCGAGAACAAAGTCGGCGCCGAGGTCGGTGGCTGCACGTCCCATGGCTGCTGCTGTGGCCACCTCACGGGGGGTGGTGAAAGGGGGGTCGGGGACCCCCCCCCAGTCACCCACCGCCAGGAACTGCACCGCCCCATCAGGGCCCCCCCCGGCCACCACTGTCACTGTCATCCAGAGCAGCGCCAGCATCTGCAGATGGGGACCATGGGACCCAGGTGTCTGGGGGGGTCCCAGCCCCAGCCCCCACCCATCTGCCCCAGGTGTCCAGGGGATCCCAGGGGTCCCAGCCCCCACCCATGGGACCCAGGCATCCAGGGGGGTCCAGGGGGGTCCCAGTCCCCACCCATGAGACCCAGGCATCTGGGGGGGGTCCCAGGGGTCCCGGCCCACACCCATGCGTCCCAGCCCCCACCCATGGGTCTCAGGCATCCAGGGGGGTCCCGGGGGGGCTGGTCCCCACCCGTGAGACCCAGGCATCTGGGGGGTCCCCAGCACCACCACCAGACCCAGTGGACCCAGGCACTCAGCGCAGCCCAGCCCCCCAGTACGGAAAGGGCACCCAGGCCTCTGGGCCGCCCTCCCCCCCCCCGGTTGCCGGGGCAGGACCCCGCGGGTCCGGGAACCACTCACCCTCGTGACCCCTCGCGTCTTCCCTCGCGTGTCCCCTCCGGCGCTTTATGGGCCCAAAAGGGGAAGTGGGGTCGCGCCACCCGGTGCCCCCCCCCCCCCGGCCCCGTCGTCACCTGACGCCTCGCGGTGACATGGGTCCGCCGCGGGGGGGGGCCGGGCCCCGGGGCACTGGGTACACTGGGGGGCCCGAGGGGGCTCAGCCCCGGCCTCCGCCGGAAATCCCCAAAATGCCCCAAATCCGCTCAAGCCGCGGCCACGTCACGGCTAATGCGGGACCCCAGCGCCCGGGAGTGCCTCCCCCCCGCCGGGGACACAGATGTCCGAGTGTCGTCCTCGTACCACCCCCCCCGGACCCAGCCGTCCGGGAGCGTGTGTGTGTCCCCCCCGCCGCGTTTTCCAATCAGGCCACGTGCAGCAGGGGAAGGGGGGGCAGCCGAACGCCTGAGTCCCCCTTACTGGGTGGAGCGGGAGGGAAGCCCCCACCCCAAGCTCTGGCCTTCGGCCCTGGGGCCGGGAGGGACCCGGGGGGGGACCCGAACTCGGGGGGAACCCAGGCGTTCGGCCCGGCCCAGTCCCACCAGTCTGCCCAGTTCCGCAGCTCACCGGCCGGGCGGTATGCCTGGGGCCCTTCGGGGTCGGGGGGGTCGCGGGGTGGGGGTCGGGGGCACCTGGGTCCTCTCCAGCTCTGTGAGGGGCAGCAAGGCCCAGCGTGGGGCCGGGAGGGGGGGTGGGGGTGGCGGGAAGTGTCCCTCCAGGTGGGGGGGAATGGAGGGGGTGGGCACCGCCCTTTGCCTCTTAAAAGCGGCGGGGGAGGGGCTCGTAGACCTGGGTCCCTCCTGCCCCCCCCTCCCCAGCGCGGAATGGGGAGAAATCGGCCTGTTTTGGAGCTGCCCCGGCCGGGCCGGGAAGGGGACTGCTGCCGGGGTGTCCGTGTCCCCCGCCCCGTAGGACTCCCCCACTCCGTCCCGGGAGGAGGACGGAGCTCCGCTGCTCCCCCGCGGGCAGAGGACCCCGGCGCCCACACCGCTCCCCCCCGGTGAGGGGACCAGCCCTACGGGGACCCCGTCGCCGTGGGTACGGTCGCTATGGCGAACCCATCACCGTGGGCACCCCGTTGCTACGGGGTCTCCGTTGCCGTGGGGACCGTCTGGGGGCCGCAGCTGTTGCCCCCCCACGACCCCCCCCCCCCCCCCAGGCTGAGGCGGGGCGGGCGGGTACGACACTTTATTTCCTTTTTTTTTAATCTTTTTGCCCCTTTTCCGCGGATTTTTCCTCCTTCCCGCTCGCGGGCGGCGCCTCTGGGGGTTTTTTCCTTTTCTCCTCGGTCTGGGGGGAGGGGCCGACCCACCCCAACGGGAAATGACGTCACTACCACGTGCGGGGGTGAGGGGCGACCAGGGGGTCCCCAAATGTGCAACGCTGGTGTGGGGGGCCCCGAGAGCGACGCCCCCCCAACATCGCAACCCCCCACCCAGGGCTTGGGGGGGACACGGGGGTCCCGAAATCGGGGTACCCAGAACTGGGGGTGGGAGTTCCCACTGCCCAGGGAGGGGCCCATTGCTGGTGGGGGGACCCCAAATGTTGGGGGCCCCATTGCTGGTGGGGGGCCCCAACAGGGGCCCCAAAATGGGGGGAGCCCAAAAATTGGGGGGGGGGCCTGTTTCCCGGGGGGGGCACTGCTGGTGGGGGTCCCGGGGGGTCCCAAAAACCCGAGGGAGGGGGCCACAAAGAAGGGGGTTCACCCCAGAGTGGGGGTCCCCAAAACGGGGGCCCTAATGATTGTCCCCATTTTGGGGGGCCCATTGGGGGGGGGGAAGGCACACGGGGGGGGTCTAAGGCAAATGCAATTTTGGTCCATCTGACCCCAAAACCCGGGGGCTGGGGGGGCTGGACCCCCCCCAAACTGCCCCAAGGTGGGGGGGCCCCATCCCACCCCCCCCAACACCAAAATCAGCCAAAGGTGCAGAAAACCCCAAAATGAGCAAAATGCCCCCAAATCCCACCCCCAGCTGCCCCCCCCTGTCATGGGCCCCATGTCAGGAATTGGGGCCCCCGGTGACCCCCAGAATGCGGGGCTGGAGCAAAACTACCCAAAAAACAATAATAAAAAACACAAAATTGCCAGGGGGGGAACCCCAATGGGCAAAATCAGGGAAAATTGGGGGGGGGGGGTCCCCCAAAAAAAGCACTTGGAGAGCTGGGGGGGGGGGGGCCCGGAAAGGGGGGGGTTGACCCCAGAATGGTAAGTCTGACCCCAAGGGGGGGGTGTCACTCTGGGGGTGGGCATCAAATGGGGGGGGGGGGGGGTTGACCCTAAACGTGGGGAGGTTCAACCCCAGAGAGGGAGAGGGACCCACAGTGGGGTGGTTTGACCCCAAATGGAGAGATTGGACCAAAAAGGGGTGGGTTAACCCCAAAAGGGGGATGGGCCCCAGATGGGGGGGTCTGACCCAAAACAGAGGCGGGGGGGTTTGACCCCAAACTCGGGGGGGAGGGGGGTTTGACCCCAAGCGGGGTTGGACCCCGAAACGTGGGAGTTTGACCCCAAGGGGGGGGGGGGGGGGGCCTCGCCCGGGGGTAATTGCACTTAATTAAAAAAATGAGCTGGGGGAGGAGGGTCGGGGGGACCCCAAAGCCGGGGAGGGGAGAGGTGTTTCGGGGGATTCAGGGTGTTTCGGGCCCCCCCGGCCCCGCTCGCTGGCCTGCAGCAAGGGGGCTCCCCAGCACACACATGTGCGGTGCGTGTGCGAGTGCTGGTGACCAGGGCACAAGCATGTGCGGGGGTGGGGGGTGCACACGTGTGACGGTGCGCACAGCATGGGGGGGGGTGCCAACGCATGTGCATGTGTAGTGTGACCACACGGTGCCAGGCGTGCACACGTGTACACGGGTGTGTGCAAACATGTTGCATGCACGCGCAGGTGTGTGCAGGTGTGGTGTGAATGCACACGCGTGTGCTCCCCCAGGGGCCCCGTCCCCCCCTGAATTGCGGCTGGGGCGGGGGGGGCCCAAACACCCCCGGGGGCCCGGGTTGACCCTGTTTGTGCCGGGGGAGTATGGGGGGTTGGAGGTGGGGGGGTTGGGGGATCCCGGGGCGGGGACACATCAGAGAGGCCGAACCCTCATCCACGTCGGGGGGGGGTTGGGGCCCCCCCGGGGGCGGACGGCGGCGGGGGGGGGGGCCGGGGGGGCCGGGGGGCTGCGGCTTTTTTTTGTCTTTTTTTCTCCTTTTTCCGGGCGGTTTCTCCTCGTCCGGGGGCAGCGTCAGAGGAACCAGGACTGGGGAGAGACGAGGGTCAGCGGCAGTGGTGGGGGACCCCCCGGCCCCGCTGCGTCCCTCCAGCACCCTCCCCCCCCCCCCCCCAGTGGTCCCCAGGGCTGGGACAGGGGAGGGGTGGAGTGAAGGGCGGAGGTCGGGTCCCAGCAGGGGTACGGGGACCCAGGCGTCTGGGCGGTGCCCCCACTCTAGGCACCGGCCTCAACACCCAGCACATGGCGGACCCGGTGTCCGGGGGACCCAGGCGTCCAGGTGCCCCACCCATACTCGTGTGCCAAACTGGGCGAGGTGCTGGCACGCCATTGGCAGCCCAGCCACCGCACCACCGTGTCCGGCCAATCAGGGCACGCCTGCCCGCCGCAGCGCCCGCAGCCTGCCAAGGCCTGCTGGTGCCAGCCAATCAGCTGCTGGCTCCTCCCCCTCCTGCCTGCCGGTGCCAGCCAATCAGGCACCACCTGGCTGGCCTGCCGAGGCCCCCCATTGGCTGCCAGCCCTGCCCCCCTCCCCCCTCCCCCAGCCCATTGGCTCCAGGCCGGCACCGTGGCCTGCTCCAGCGCCAGCCAATCCGGGGCCGGCGCCACAGGGCAGGCAGCCAATCGGGCGTCGTGCCATGGTGCTGGGGGCCAATGGGGCGCCCTGCTGGGGGTCACGACCCCCAGCCCGTGGTGCCACAGCAGTGCCACGGTGATGGGGGGGGGGGGGTTTTGGGGCACAGGGTTGCCATGGTGACACTGGGGGCAGGGCTCCGCCCCACCATTGTTCCCGGCAGGGCCTGGCAATGACATTATGTCTCGTTGCTCTGGGCAACCAGACGGGTCAGACATGATGGGGGGGGCCCAGTCCCCCCAGTGCCTCCCAGTTTGGCAGCAGGGGCGGGGCAGGGGGTGGTGTGGGGAGCGGTGACCTGGGCCCCGCTCATTAACCACCTAATTAGCCCTTGGAGGGAGGGGCAGGTGAGGACCCAGGCGTTCGGGTGTGCCCGGCCAGGGCACCCAGGCATGCAGGAGGGGACCCAGGAGCAGGAGCTGGGGGTGGGGTGGGGAACACGGGTGTCCGGGGGCCCTACCTGCTGCTGGGGGAGGGTCAGAAAGTTGCCGTCGCGGGGTCCGAGGCCGACAAGGCGGGGGGCAGCGGCGGCGCCTGACGCTGCGAATGCTGCGGGGAAAGCGGGCTCAGCCCGGCCCGCACGGGTGCGTGCGACACGCGGTGCGGGCGGGCGGGTGAGGCGTGTTGCGGGTGCGCAGAGGCCCCCAGCGCTGTGGCAAGTGCATGTCCACGCGAGCGTGCGAAAGCACCCACGTGAGTGGAGCCGGGGGGAAACGTGCCCCCGCGGGTGTAAGGAGCTGGGGGTGGCTGCACACGCGCATGCGAGCGTGCAACAGCGCGGGTGAGCGTGTGAGGCCGTGCATGCACGATCACGTGCATGTGCATCCAGGGCCATGTGCGTGCCCACACACCTACACGTGTGTGCCCCCCCACTGTATGGGAGTGCTCATGCACCCAGGGTGCCCCATGCCGGTTGCAGAGCACCAAGACCCCCTCCCATGTGAGGCCCCCCCACCATCAGTACTTACCTGTGGGGACCTCCCCCAACCCCCCTTCCTCCCCCCCCATCTCCCCTGAGGATGGAGCCAGGAGAAGGACAGTTCAAACAATCTGGGTGCCCCCCTGCCCCTGCAGGGGACCCAGGGGTCCAGGCCCTGGGCCCCCTGGCAGCACAAGGGACCCAGGCATCCTGTCCCCCCCCCCCCTCCTTCCCGACCAACCCCCCCACCGAAAATGGGGTAAAAAGGGGGAAAAAATGGAGAAGGGGAAAAACGAACTGAAAATGGGGTGGATGAGGCGCCGGCGGGGACGGAGCGGACGTGCCCGGGGTCAGGGGACGGTGACGGGGGACGGTGACAGCGATGACGATGCGGAGAAGGTGATGATGCACGGGCAGCCGGGCCAGGCTGGGCCACCCTGTCACCTCGTGTCACCCCCCCGTGCCAGCCCCGTCACCCCCTGTCACCTGCTGCGCCTCATTTCCCCCCCCCCCCCACCGCTGGGGTCACCTTGGTGCCACCCGTGTCACCGGTGCCATCCTGTGCCTGCCTGTGCCACTGCCGGATTGTCCCAGGGCCACTGCTGCCAACTCGTGCCACCGGCCCCCGAGGTCCCTGCCCGGCACCTGCAGCCCACTGCACCCCGCTGCTGTGCACCCCTGCACCCCACTGCTCCACACCCCCTTGCGTTGCACAGCTGCACCCCACTACTGTGCACCCCCGCACCCCACTGCTGCACCCCATCGCTGTACCACTGCACCCCACTGCTCCACCCCCTGCGCCCCACTGCTGCACCCCACTGCTCCACCCTCCCGCACACTACTGCTGCACTCTTTGCACCCCAGCACTGCATACCCCCCCCCCACCCCATTGCTGCACCCCCTGCACCGCTTCCTGCCCCCCCATGGCCCAGGTCCCGGCTGCGGGTGCAGTGGGGTGCAGTGGGGCGCAGTGGGGCGCAGGTGGCGGGGACTTACGGGGTGCCGCGGGCGCTCCGCCCTGGGGGCCGCTGGGGGCTTTGGGCTCCGGCGGGGGCAGGGGCAAGGGCCGGGCCAGGGGGGCCCCCGCAGCCCCCCCGGCCCGGCCCTGCGCCCCGCACGGCTGCAACGAGAACACGGTGACGGGCACCCGGCACCCAGGGACCCCCGGGACCCCCAGGGCGGGGGCGTGGGGATGGTGGAGTGGCACGGAGGGGGCAGCAGCACAGGGTGGCACGGGGGACACGGGGGTCATTGCACGGGGGGGGGGGGGGGGAAGCCTTGCACAGGGGTGCGTGGGGGGGGTCCCCAGGGTGGGGGGGGTCCCCAGCGTGGGGGTTCCCGTCACTCCCCTCCTGGCCCCTCCGCGGCAGCCGCACGGCTGGCGGGTCTCGTTTGCATACAAGCTCCGCCCCCTGTGCTGTATTTGCATGCCGGCCACGCCCCTGTAACCATATTTGCATAAAGCCCCACCTCTTTGCACTCCGGCACCGCCTCTGCTGCCTCATTTGCATACAGACTCCACCTCCTGGCCCTTATTTGCATCTAGGTCACACCTCCAGGGAATTGTCCTGCACAGGCCCCGCCTCCCCGGCCTAATTTGCTTAAAAGCCCCATCTCCCGGGAACTACTCTAAACAAGCCCCGCCTCCCGTGCCTCATTTACATACATTCCCCGCCCCCAGGGCGGCCGTTGCCGCGGAGACCAGGCGCCGCTCCGGTCCCTCGAGAGCGGCGCTGGGACCAGCGTCCACGCGGGGCCCCGCACTGGTCCCAGTGCCCCGCACTGGTCCCGGCCCCGCAGAGCCCCGAGCGCGGGGTCGGGCCGGGGAGGGGGGCAGCGTCCCCGCAGCATCACTGCATCCACATGTCCCGCGTCACCGTGTCCCTACATCCCCTGTGCCCCCCGCCCCATCCCCGCAGCATCACAGCATCCACACATCCCGCGTCACCGTGTCCTACGTCCCCTGTGCCCCCCCCGCCCCATCCCCTCAGCGTCCCCCGTCCCCATCCCCATCCCACCTGGGGGCCCTGGGCGGCGCCGTCGGCGCAGACGAACTGGACGAAGTCCTTGAGCGAGTCCTGCCCGTGGTGGTAGCGGATGGTGGGGTGGGCGAAGTAGGGGCTCGACTGGGGCAGGAGGGACCCCGACGGGAAGTGCAGCGCCGAGGCTGTGGCCCGCGGGCTGCCTGCAGGGACCCTCAGCGCCAGCACGGGCAGCCGCGGGACCCATACGTCCAGGGATGCGGGACCCGGGGTCCGAAGCCCTCCCAGGACCCGGGCGTTCGGGGGAGGATGGGGACAGGACCCAGGTGGCCAGGGACATGTCGCCCCTCTCCCCCGACCCCGGCCTAGGCCTGGACCCCCAGTCCCACCCTGTGTTCACCCACCAGTGCCCAGGTGGGACCCAGGTGTCCAGGGCCAACCCGACCCCTCCAGACCGGGGATCCCAAGGAGCTGGGGGGCATAGGGTGTTTGGAGGGGTGAGGCAGTGCAGGGGGCCAGGGGTCCCAAGGGAAGGCAGGGGGTGCCCAGGGGAGAGGGGAGTCCCGGGGGGGTGGGGTCTCACCGGGGCGGACGCCAGCTAGGACAGGCAGGGGATGGTGGCCAAAGGCCATGCGGGGGGCAGCTCCGTGCCCCGAGAGGGCGCTGCAGAAATCCAACTTCCCCGACTTCTTCAGCGCCGCTGGGCCTGGGGGGGCCGGGGGGAGTCGGGGGGGCACCCGGATCCCGGACCCCCCCACAGCACCCTGGGGACCCCCCTGGACCCCCAAACGTCTCCCAGACCCCAGCGTCCCCCCCAGGCCTCCTGGCACAGACCAGCCCCCCCCCCCCAGCTCTCAGGGAACCCCCACGGCCCCCCACTGATCCCCTGCACCCCATAGCCCCCCCACCCCGAGGCCCCTGCATGCCCATAGCCCTCCTTTGCCCTTTACCTCCCATGTTCCCCCCCTCCCTGCAACGTCCCTCCCCATGTCCTCTTGTCACCGACCCATGTCCACATCCGCCCCAAGGAACCCCCTGTGTCCCTCCACGTCCCCCTTGTCACCCCCCTCCATGTCCACATGCCCCTCCCATGTCACCCACCGGTGTCAACGTCCCCCCCCCCAGGGCCCCTGGCTGCTGCCAGGGGCTGGGGACCGCCCTGGCCCGGGGTAGAAGACGTCGTCCCCAGGACCCTCCAGGTCCCCCTCATCCAGCGCCTTGGGGCGCTTTGGGCCACTGCGGGGACAGGTGTGTCACCTCCGGGGATGGGGGCATCACCCCCCCACCCCCCCAAGCAGTGTCACCCACCAAGAACTGGAGCACCACCCCACACTGGGGACACAGGGATGTATGGGACTCCTGGAGGGTGCCCAGCTTGGGGGGGTATAGGGTATCCCAGGGGCTTATGGCGGTCCCAGGGAGTTATGGGGGTCCTGGGGGCGTCCCAGGGGGGTTATTGGGGTGGTTAGGGAGGGTTCCAGGTGGGCCAAGCGGGGTTATTGGGGGATCCCGGGGTGGGGGGGGGGGGGAAGGGGGTTACAGGGGTCCCAAGGGTTATGGGGGATCCCGTGGAGTTACATGGGGTCCCGGGGTACCTCGCAGCTGGGGGCCCCAGGGGCCGGCGGCCGAGGGCGACGGGGCTGATGTTGTAGTAGCCCCCCGGGCTCTCCAGGTCGGCCAGCGAGAAGTTGGGGCCCGACGCCGTCGCCACAGGGGCTGGGGGACACAGGGGACTTGGAGGACCCACACAGGACCTCCCCCCCACCCCGAGCCACCCTCATGTCCTCCATGTCTCCATGTCCCACGCCCCCACCTCCCCCCGTTCCCACAACACGCTTGTGTTCCCTTGTCCCCCACATCCCATCCCTCCCCCTGCCCCTGTCCCCCCCATGTCCCCACCCCCCCATGTCCCCACTTACTCTGGGACACCCTCACCAGCTCCGTCACGTTCCAGACACCCGACGTCACAAAGCAGTCCTGGAAGGTCAGGTGCCCTGGGGAGACAGGACATGGGGGGACACCGCGCTAGGGGGGCACAGGGACCGGGAACACGAGCACACAGGGCCAGGTCACCATGGGGACAGAGGGCACTGGGGGGCACTGGGAGCACGAGGGGGCTGCAGAGGGTGGCACTGGGAGGGCCCAGCGGACCGTGGGGGTGGTGCTGGAGGCACCGGGGGCTCACCGTTGGGCAGTGGTTTGATGTCCGCGTCTCCCTGGGGGTTTGAACTGTCGGATTGTCCAGAGTCTGCAGGAGACATGGGGTCAGGCCCGGACGCCGGGGTCCCCCCAGACACTGGGGTCCCCGTCCCGCCCTCGGGGTGGGGCAGCCCCAGACGCCTGGGTCCCAGCACTGAAGGGCCCCTTGTTCCCGCAGGGTCGTTCGAGGTGAATGTCCGCTGGGACCTCAGCTGCGCCCGGGCAGCGCCCACAGCCCCCGTCCTCTGCGGGACCCAGGCGTCCGGGTGTCCCCCGCTCCATACAGGACCCAGGCGTCTGGGTGCCAGCACCCCCGAGGGGACCCAGGCTTCCGGGTGCTCCTTGGCCGGGTGATGGGGGGGAATGCAGCAGCCGCAGGGGGCCGGGGGGGGGGGGGGGGGACTAGGGCTGGCAGGGGGCTGGGCCGGGGGGGGCCGGGGGCCGCCGTGGGGCCGGGCCGGGGGCCAGGAATGCGCTGGCCCCCCCGCCAACGGGCAGCGCCAACAAAGCAGCCATTGTCTGCGCCGAGTGGGGGGGCGTCCGGACGCCTGGGTCCCCCCCCAGTACCCCCCCCGTCCGGCTGGGTACCCCCCCCCCCCCCGGCGGCAACCCCCATCTGCCCCGGACACCTGGGTCTCCCCAGCACCCCCACCCCAGACGTCTGGGTGTCCCATCCCCCCTGCACACACCCCCCCCATTCCCGACGCCCGGGTCCTCCCCAGCACCCGCAAGCTCCCCACGGGGCCCCAGGGCTCCCTTCACCCCCCCGTCCCTGGGCTCCGGGGCATCCAGGCCGGGGAGGGGCAGCAGGACAGGTCCGCTCCCCCGTTTTGGCCCCCGCCGCGTCACCCCGTGGAGTCAGGGGTCAGCAGGGCACGTGGCGGGTCGCGACCTCTGCAGGGGGGTCGCGTGGCAGGCACGTGCCACCCCATCCCCGCCGCCCGCCTGGACGCCTGGATCCTCCTCCCGCAACCCCACCCCGATGCTGGGTCCTGGGAGCAGGGAGGCCCAGGTGCTCTTGGGACCCCCATCCCGCAGCCCCCCCCCCCGTGCCTCAGTTTCCCCCCCCCAAGCCCCGAGCTGGACCCAGCGGGTCCCCATGTCCCTACAGGTCCCCAGCCCCACAGCAGCCCCACAGCCTCCCCCTGTCCCCAGGCCCAGCAGGGGGGTTCAGGTGCTGTTGGGCAGCTGCGCCCCAACCCCCCCGCAGGCCCCCTCCCCCCGCACCTGCGTCCCCTGGACTCAGGCATCCGGGAGGGGACCCAGGCATTTGGGCGGTGCCAGCAGCGACTGTGTGCGTCACCCGCGCAGCCCCCCTGCAGCCCCTATGGATCCTGCAACCCACAGGGACCCCTACAGCTGCCTGCAGCCCGACAGGCCCTATAGACCTGCCTGGAGCCCCACAGACCCCCAGACACACAGAGGTCCTGGAGGAGCCCTATAGAGCCTACAGAGCCCTATAGCTCCACCTGCACCTCGAGACCCCAGAGACCCTACGTGTCCCCCTGCGGGCACCCACAAACTCAGAGAGACACGTATAGACCCCCCCCAAAGCGTGGAGCTGGATACCCTGACATGCAAAGGGACCTCAGTGTCCAGGCGTGCCCCCAAAAAGGCAGGCAGGGGGTGGCACCACCAGCATGGCCCGGGGCACACGCGTGTGCAAGACAAGAACAGGGGCAGGTCGGGGGGTACCTAGCATAGGGGGGGCTATTGCAGAGGGTGTGGCACACCATGGCATGGGGGGGGTCCCTGTCATGGGTGGGGCTATTGCAGGGGGGTGGCACACCATGGTATGGGGGTCCCCAGCATGGAGGGGGTCCCCATCCCAGGAGGGTCCCGCTGCGGGGCTGCGGTGCCGCAGCGCGTTTCGGGTGCCAACAAGCGCCGCCATCTTACGCACGGGGGGGGGGGGGGGGGGGGGGGTTGGCACTGCGCCCCCCCCCAGCCTGCAGCAGCCAAAGGGCCCCCGGCAGGGGGGCGAGGGGGGATGCCGGGGGGGCCAGGGGCCGGGGCCGCGCACGGGGCCTCGTGCCGCGCATGGGGGCACGGTGCCAACCGGGGCCATTTTGGCGGCGCCGGGCAGAAGCTGCATTGGGGATTTGAGCCCCCCCCCCCAGCCGGGCAGCAGAGGTGGTGGGGGTGTCTGAGGGGGGCTGCAGGGCCCCCCCGCGGTCATGCTCAGATTTGGCACATGGGCCTGGGGGGTAATTTGTCTGGAGGGTTGTCCGGGGTGGGGGGGGGGGGGGTGGGGGGGGACAGGGGGCAGGATACACATCCCAGACCTGCCCCCTCCTTCATCCCCCAATGCACATGAGGGACCCAGGCATCCAGGCACACCCCCCAGCAAGTACCCAAGCATCTGGGAGCCGACCCTAAGCGCTGGTACCAAAATCCCTCACTCCAGCCCCAGAATTACATCTCTCCCCAGCAGGGAAGACGGGACCAAGTGTCCAGGCTGGGGTGTGTCCCCCCACGCACACACACATGGCTCTGCCCCTGTGGCCCCCATACACACGTGTCCCCGTTGCAGCCCCTGCGGCACTAGGCACGCGTGTCCCCCCACACTGGCTCAGTGCACACAGACGTGTGCGCTGCTGGTGCCCCACAGGCATGAGGGCCGGGTGCCTGTTGCACGCCCACAGCCCCGCCAGGGCAAAAGCATCTGCTGGGAGCCCGGCCCATGGCACGGCACAGCTCGGTGCACAGCAGAGCTCAGCGGATGGCACGGCTCAGGGCTTAGTGTATGGCACTGCTGGGTGCATGGCGTGGCTCAGCACTCAGTGCACGGTGCAGTGCAGACCCCGGTGCACAGCACAGCTCAGGGCTTGGTCCAGCGCCCAGCTCGGTGCACGGCACGGCTCCGTGCACGGCTCACGGTGCACAGTCTGGCACAGCGCATGGCACACGGCTTGGCACGCGGCACACAGCACGCGGCGCGTGCTTTGGCACACGGTGCGGCTTTGTGCGAGGCACGCGGGGGCCGGCACCCCCGGCCAGGGCCACCCCAGGTGGGCATGGGGAGGGGGCCAGGGAGGGCCACGGGTGGAAGGGGGGCCCCGGGCAGCTGCACAGAACCACTGACACTGCTCCAGCCCCAGGGCTGCCGCAGACCCAGCCCAGCCCCAGTGCAGGATCCCTCCGGCGCCCACTGGGGCTGCGGGTGCACCAGGGACATTGCAGGGGGGACGGTGGCCCCAGGGCCCCTCCGGAGCTGGGGGGGGCACTGCCAGGAGCCTCAGCCCACAGTCCTGGCACGCGCAGTGGCTCCCACCGCCCCCCGGCCGCGCCGTCGGCGCCAGCTCAGCCCCCCATGCTCCCCGCCGGTGGCACTCACCAGGTGCGTGGACGAAGTAGGCCAGGTAGAGGTCGAGCTCCTTGATGGTGACGCCAATGTGGTGGGGCTGGACGCAGAGGCCGGGGCTGGCACACTGGGGCGCCTTGGCCAGGCGCTCACCGTCGGTGCTCTCCAGGGGGACGCCCTTGAAGAGGATGACCATCACCAGGTCCAGGCGCCAGACCTTGTCGGCCTGGCGCAGGCAGTCGATGCGGCGGATCTTGCCCTTCTGGTCGGGGTTGGAGAGGACGCAGCAGGGCGCCTTCTTGCCGGTGACGGAGAGCACGAAGTCCTCGCGGCACTCGGGCCGGATGTCCTTGCGCAGCTTGGCCAGGAGGCGCGAGGCCCACTTCTGCTTGACCTCAGGCTTCTCGCCCAGCAGCTCGTCCTTGACGGCGCGCTCCTCCTCCTTCGACATCCGCTTCTCGTGCTTCTTGAAGTACTTGCGCTTGCGGGCCTGCAGGTTGAACCAGGTGTAGGAGAAGGCCCGGACGTGGGGCAGCAGCGCCTCGATGAAGGGGTGGAACTCATCCTGTGGGGCAGGGCAGCGTCAGTGGGGTGGCTGCCGTGGGGTGGCCACGGCCCCGGCAGCTCCTGGGGGACCTCCATCCTGCACAGGGAGCTCCTGGGGGGACGGCCCCATCCCACACAGCCGGGAGCATCCCTGGGCATGGCCCCATCCTGCACAGGGAGCACCTGGGCGGATGCCCATGCCGGGCAGTGGGAGCATCCCCAGACACGGCTGCATCCTGTGCAGGGGGCTCCCAAGGGCACCCCAGTCCTGTGCAGGGAGAGCATCCCAAGGCACGGCCCCATCCTGCACAGGGAGAGCATCCCCAGACACGGCCCCATCCCAGCCCCTGGGGATGCTCAGCTCAGCCCCGGGCATCGCTGGGAGCTGGGGCTGCAAGATCCAGCCCTGGGAATGGCCCTGCGGGGCTAGGGGACTAAGGCAGCCCCGGCCCGGGGGGACGTGCTGGACTCCCGATGCCCAACTGGCTCCAGCAATGAGTCGGCTCCCAGCCCCGCACGGCCCCGCGGTGCTGCTGTGTCCCCATGTCCCCGGCCTTGCTCAGCTCTGGACCCCCATTCAGACCCTGTCCCAGTCCCGCTCAGGCCCCCGTCTCGGTGCAGCCCCGTCTCCGTCCGCCGTATCACGACAGCCCTGGCCCCGTCTGTCCCCATCTGGCTCCCGGTGATGCTCCCGCTGCCGTCGGGGCTCGGCTGCCTCGGGCACATCCCCAAGCTGCCCGCCTAGTCCCCATCCCCAGAGCCGGTCTCCGCTGCCAGCCCCATCCCCGGTGCCACCGATCACCATCCCTGTCCCCATCAGTCCCCGTCCCCGGTGCCACCCCCTGTCCCCGGTCCCTGCTGCCAGCGCCACCGGTCCCCGTCCCCTGTCCCCGCTCGCTGGTGCCGTCGGTCCCCGGCCCCAGCGCCACCAGTGCCCGGTCCCCGTCCCTGGAGCCGCGGGTCCCGTCCCATCCCGTCCCATCCCCGTCCGTACCATCGCGGCGGCTCATCCCGGCCGTGGGCAGCTGCCAGTCGGGCCCCGGCGGGGCGGAACCGGGGGCGACAGACGGGGACGGGGGGCGCTACCGGGGGGGAAGGGGTTAACGGGGGCTACCGGAGGGGGGGGGGGGGCGGGTCCGGGGGGCGGACACTGCGGGGGGGCTCAGGTACCGGGGGTCCCGGTCACCTGGAGGGGACCCAGCCGCCGGGACAGCGCGGGTCCCGGGGCGCGGGGGGGGGGGGGGGGGGGGGGGGGGGGGCCCTGTCGGAGGGGGTCCCGGTCCGGGGGTCCCGCTGCCGCCGCGGAGCCGCCGCAGCCGCCGCCGCCGCCGCCGCCGGGCGCGGAGCGCGCGGAGCCGCCGCGGCCCCTTTTGGCACCGGGACCGGCGCGGCGGTGGCCAATGGGGGCGCAGCGCGCGGGGGGAGCGGCCGCCCCATTGGCCAGGCCGGGGGGGGCGGGGCCGGGGGGGGCGGCGGAGTTCGGGGCCGGGGCCGGGACACGGGGCGGGGGGGGGGGCCGGGGGCAGCGGGACGGAGCGGGCCCGCGCGCGTGCGGGCGGCCGTGCACCGGGCGCGCTACGGCGGGGCTGCGCGTGTGCCCCGCGAGCACCGTGCGTGCGCCACGCGTGTGCAACGCGAGCCCCGTGCAAGGGCCGTGCGAGGCGGCCAGCGGGGCAGAGCCCCGGCGCACCCGCGGTCCCGGGGGCTTCGCCAAAACACGGGGATCTGCACCCGAAGCCGTGCCCCCCCCCGGCCGCACTCCTCCCGCCAAAGCCCCGCGCAAGGGGGTCGAGCGAGGACGCCGGGGCCGCGCGTGCACGAGGGGCCCGTCCCGGGGGTCCGGCCCCCCCCGACACACCCCGAGAGGGGGAAGGCCCCGGATTTTGGCCGCTTTCCCTGGCCCTGTGGCGGCCCCAGCGCGGAACGGCCCAAAACCTCCGTTTCTGCCCCCAAATCCCCGACGCGGCACTTGGAGCCAACACCCCCCACCCCACCCCCCCCGCCCCGTAATTAATTCCCTCTGTGCAAAGAAAAAAAAACAAAATTTGGGCGTTTCGTCAGCGGGGCCGGGTGGAGGCTCCTGCGCATCGGTGCCCGCGCACCTCCCCAGCCCCAAACCTCGCAGCTTTCGCCCTAAAACCACCGCGGGGGGGGGGGGGGGGGCACATACTGTGTCACTTCCCGGCCCCCACCTCCTTCCTGCCCTCTTTTGCTCTGCAAAACCCATGAAATGGGACGCAGCAGCACTGGCACGGGGGGGGGGGGCATGGGAAGAGGGGGCACCCGGGGGGTCCTGCCACACACCCCCCCCGGGGGGTTGCACGAGGGGTCATGATTTGCACAAGGGGTCGTGGCTGCACATGACAGCTCCGTTCACAAGCACTCCCGGCTGAGCCGCCCACAGGGGCAGGGGGGGACCCAGGCGTCCGGGCCCCCTCCACCCCACAGCCCCCTCCCCTCCCAGCTGGCTGCAGAGGACCCAGGCATCTGGGCCCGCCAGCACCTGCTTGGGCACGAGGAGGGCTCCCCGATGCCTGGGTCCACCTGGACACCTGGGTCCCCTCCTGAATGCCTGGGTCCCCTCTGTCCCTCAGGGAGGGCACTGGGGTGAGTCGGGCTGGCAGAGGGGGAGTCGGTGGCCCAAACGCCTGGGGCCCCCGGCAGCCCTGGCGAAGACAAAGAGCCGCCAGGTCAGGCCCATGCTGCCTGGATGCCTGGGTACGCCCGAACGCCTGGGTCCCCTCCCAAACGCCTGGGTCCCCTCCCCGCCCTTCCGCGGGGAAGCTGGGACTAGCATGGAAGGATCTAGAGCCTTGGCCACCGGGGTCTGCCTGGACATCGGGGTCCGTGCCCGAGGCCAGGGTCCCCTCCCGGACGCCAGGGTGCCCCCCCGGACACCAGGGTCCGCGCTGAGGCGGGGTCCGGCCCCAGTGCCGCCAGGCTGCCATTGGCTGTGCCGGCCCCGCATTGAGCCGCAGTCTCGGGCGAAGCCACGTCGCCGCGTCCGCAGCTGCGAGCGCCCGGCAAAGCGCCAGCGCGGCGGCGGGGGGGGGCGGCGCCGGATCAGGAGGGAAAAGCCCAGAAAAAACAGAAAAGAGGGAAAAAAAGAAGAAAAAAAAAAAACACCCCCCCCTCAGCCCCCCCCCGCCCCGGCAGCGCCCGCCCTCCCGTGCTGCTGCCAGCTCCCCCCGGCCCTCGGCTTCGCCGCGAGAGAAAACAGCCCAAAACAGCCGGAATTGCCGCCAAAAATCCCCCCGGCGGCCCCTGATGCCGCTGCCAAGACCCTCCCGTGCGGAGGGGGGGGGGGGGGGGGAGGCCGGGGGGGGGGGGGGCGAGCGAGGGGCATCCTGGACCCCTGGGCAGGGGAGGGGGGGCAGCCACAAGGGACCCCAGCACCAGGCCGGGAGCTGCTGGGACCCAGGCATCCCGGCGGCCTGAGAGAGAACGTGCCGGATGGTCCTGGCAGGGGACTCAGGCATCCGGGGGGGACCTAGGCATTCGGGGGGGACCCAGGCGTCCAGGGGAGGACAGACGCAGGCGTCCGGGCTGTGCAGAGGAAGCTGCCTGCCTGCTCCCCTGCCTGCAGCCACGTGGAGGACCCAGGCATCCAGGCTGCTCGAGGGGAACCCAGGCGTCTGGGCCCCCCCCTCCTTCCCCACACAGCAGAGCTGGGGATGGGACCCAGGCATCCGGGCCATGCTGGGGGGCCAGGGGGGTCACGGGCACTGGGGAGGGATGTGCCGCAGTGGCTTGAGGCGGTGCCGCAGCACGCAGGGCCGATGCAGTTTGGCACCAGTGGACCCAGGCGTCCGGGCGTGCCTCCCCCTACCAGCTGGGGAGGGGACCCAGGCGTTTGGGCTGCCCCCCACCCCCTCCAACCCCACTCCCTCCCCAGAGCGGGCCAGGCATCCCGGCCCCCACCGTGGCCTCCTGCCAGGCCGGGCCGGGGGGGGCCCCGCGGTGCTGCCGCGTCCAAGAAAGCTTTTTGTGGCCCATCAATAATTCAGGCCCCCCCTAGCCCGGCCAAGGGCTCCTCCATTATTGATGCTGCCAGCACAGCCCCGCGGCTGGGGGATATGGGGGAGACATGGGGGGACGCAGGGAGGGGGATCAGCAGAGCCATGAGTGCCGCAACACAGGGGTGCGGCAGCACAGACAGCGAAGCACACACACACATCTCGCCATGCGTGTGCGGGGCCTGCACAGCACACATATGCCCCACCACACACATGGCTCCTTGCACACGCAGGCGGCACGCGTGCCGCAGAGACACGCGGCACAACGGCACGTGAACACACCATGCGCAGGCAGCGCACACCACGCACATGCACCCCCCCCGGCATGGCGCCCACGCGTGTCGCCCACCCCCGCCTCGCACGGCCCCGGGCGCCTCGCACGGCCTCGCACGGCCTCGCACGTGGCGGGGGGGGGGGGGTGCCTCCCCCGCACCGATTGCATCAGCCAGTGGCGCAGCCCCGCACGGCCACGCGTGGGGCAGAGGGCCCTTGCACATGCCTCACACACTGGCACAGGCATGCACACACATGCACTGCACCTTGCACATGTGTGTTGCACACCTGGTACACGCAGGGATGCAACACGGGCAGTGTGGGAGTTCACCCATATGCAGAGGCACTGTGCACACATGTTGCACACACGCTGCACAGGGAGACGCACACGGAGCGTGCAGGCGCAGCTGCCACGTGTGCACATCGCCTGCACACGTATCGCACACATGGTGCACGCATGGCACATGCACATGCACCCCATTACATATGTATGCACCC
Source organism: Astur gentilis (assembly GCF_929443795.1). Classification (NCBI taxonomy): domain Eukaryota; kingdom Metazoa; phylum Chordata; class Aves; order Accipitriformes; family Accipitridae; genus Astur; species Astur gentilis. Next base: position 205,229 of record NC_064888.1, read on the forward strand.
AGCCCCCGTGACGCACATGCGCATCCTCTCTCCCCATCACATATACCTGCACCCCATTACATATGTGTGCACATCCCCACCGTTACACATGTGTGAACCCCACCCCACTGCCAGGCACTTTCAGCCCTTTGCACACTCCAGCCCCTACAGCCTATAGGTGCCCCGTGCACCGCCTTGGTCCTCACTGGGCCCTCTAGGCGCCAGAAGGGCTGGCTGCTGGCTGGGGGGGTGGGGGGGGGGAAGGAGGGGGCACAGTTTGGGGGGTGTTGGAGCACTTCATGCCTCTTCCATCCCCCCCGGCCCCCCGAGGCAGCTCACACCTTCTGCAGGTCCTGGCACTAGCGGGGCCGAACCTAAGAGCTGCGGGTGCAGGGCACACCCCGTGGCACCGAGGGGGTACCCTGCGGCGATGGGCACCGCCACAGCCTGCGGCAACAGGCCCCGCAGCAGTGCCGTGCCATGTTGGGCTGTGCCGTGCCGCAGGCGCTGGGGCACATCCCAAACCTGCGCCACACGACTTCCCCTGACACCACGTCCTGCCCCAGCACCCTGCTTGGCAGCACGCCCTCAGCTATGGTCTGCTGCCCTGGGCGTGCGGTGCACTGCCTATCACATACGTCTCACATATGTGTCCTGTACATGGCACGTGCACAGTGTGCCCCCCAGCACAGACTGCACTGAACCCCCAAATGCGCGTTATGTTATGTGCCGTGATGTGCACATTGCACCCACATTGTGCGGCACATTGCAACCCACCGTCAGCAGCACCTTGTGCTCTGTGCCGTACCCTGCACTGGCCACAGCACTGTCTTGCGCTGCACCCTGCACCCTGTACCGGGCATGGCACCAAGCACAGCACCCTGGACTGCACCCGCCTATACTACACGGCTATAGGGGTTGGTGATGTACGTGTTGCTGTGGCCATCACCCCACACCCCCAGGGTGGGGGCTACAGGGGCTGGGGACATGCAGCCCCTTCATCTCCCATGGTGCACGTTGGGCTGCCTTCCCCCACAGGAGTTGTGCAGGCATGGTGGGGCTGTGCAGGGACAGGGAAGGCTACGTGTTTTCCCCTGTGCTTTGCAGAGGAAATGGCCACAGGGGCATTTTGTGCAGCTGGGGGGGTCTGTGGGTACCCCTGCTCCACCCCAGGAGTCACCAGGTGCTGACAGTAACGGTGATGTCGTGACAGTGAGGATGAGGGCAACCCACGACGCTTCCAGGCTGTGCTACTCCCCCAGGGTCCGGCTCCATGTGGCCGGGAGCCCTCTGCTGGGGGGGGCCTGGGGGGACACTGGCCCAGCAAGCAGCCATAGCACCGACAACTGGAACCCAGTGCTGGGCTGGAGGCTGCATCCTGCTGGGGGCTGGGGCCACACGTGGCGCCGCAGGGGTTTCACCCCGGAGGCTGCAGGCTACAGCACATAGAGAGTGGGCACTGCCTGTTACACCAGCTATAGGGGCAGGGACTGTAGGGGACAGGGACTGGTGCTGTGCCAGTGGCAGATGAGGTACAGCCCACGCCTGGTTGGCCACAGGGCCCAGTGGCAGGAGCCGCCGCTATACGTGCTGCTATACGTGCCACTATACGTGCCGCTATAGGTGCCGCTATGTGTGCTGCCATCCATGCCCATGGCTGGGCACAGCGGCCAGATCCTGCATGTGCTGGGGGCCTGGCCCTGCGCCGGGGCGGGAGGGGGAGAAGGGGGGGGCGGGATGATGGCACCAGCCCAAAACCGCCCAGAAACGGCTCAAAAGGGAAAGGGGGGTGAGAAGGGAGCACATGCATGTGAGCGTGCGGTGCCAGTGTGCACACGCGCAGAAACACTTTGGCACACTCAGGATTGGGCCCGTGAGGCTGCTGTGCATACGTGTGTGCATGCACGTGTGCACACCGTGTGAGACTGCGGGTATGCACACATGTGCAGAGTGCAATTGTGCACACACACCAGCAAGCACATACATGTGACTATGTGTGTGCATGCGGAGCACATGCATGTGCAATTGTGTGTGCAGGAGGGAGCACACGCCTGTGGGCTGGCAGGGGCAGGCTGGCTCACAGGCGCGTTGCTGGCGTGTGCAGGCAGGGGCACACGCATGTGCAATGGCGTGTTGCTGGCGCGTGCACACGCGTGTGCGGGGCGGGCGCCGAAGCTGCGAGAAGCGCCGCTGGCCGCCCGCCCAGACGCAACCGGCCGCCAAAACCGCCCCGAAAAGCGGGAGAAAAGGGCAACGGCGGGGGGGGGGGGGAGCAGAACGCCCGGCGGGGGGGGGGCCGGGCCGCCTGAGCGACCACAGCAGGACCCCGGGGAGACCCCAGGACAGCCGGGGTGGGGGGGAGACCCCCATAGGGACCCCCGTGCCACAGCCCCCGAGACGTGCCCCCACCCAGAGCGCCCGACGTCGCCCCTCCCCACGGACCCCCTGTCCCCACGGACCCCCGCAGCCGCCCAGCAGCGACCCCCCCCCTCCCCACGGCCCCCCGCGACACCCCAACAACCCCCCCAAGACGAGGCGTACCCCAGCCCTGGTGCCCCCACGGGGACCTCACCCTCGCCCGGTCCCCCGGAGCCCCCAGGCTGCCCATCTATGCATCCCGGGGCCACACCCCCCCGGGGCCGGGATTCAGCCGGTCCCGGCGGTGCCCACAGGCACAAAACACCCCGTGGGCCCCGACTGCCCGGTCCCGCGGGGGCCCATGGGCAACACCTCCCGTGGGGCAAACGCCCCCCACTTCCCCGTCGGTGACTCCTGCCACGTCTCCCCCCGCCGCAGGAAGGGGCTTCGCGGTGACACCGGGCCGGGGGATCCCGGGGAGCAGCCCCACTCCAGACCGAGTCCCCCTGCACCGGGCCGCCACCGGGCAGGGCACAACCGGACCCCCCCGCACCGGGGGCCCGGCTGGGGCCGCTCCGGGAAGCAGCGCCGCGGGCACCGGCCTGAGGCGGCAGCAGCCCCGAACCGGACCAGCAATCCCCCCCCCCCCCCCGCCGGCAGCCGCGCACCGGGAGCGGCCCCGGCGCTCACCCGGGGCCCCGGCGCCGGCGGAGGAAGCGGAGTCGCCGCCCGCCCGGTACCGACAACCGGGGAAGGGTCGCACCCCCATTTGGCGCAGCCGTTCGCGGCGCGCAGCAAAGCCGGGATCAGACCCCCCTTTACGGACCCGCCGATACCGTACGCCCCCCGTTACCAGACCCCCCGCTCCCGGCCGTACCTGGGTGAGGCAGTACGGGGAGTACATGGCGGCGGTGTCAGCCGCGGCGGGGCATGGCGGGGAGGGGGGTCCGGGGTTGCCGGGGGTCCCGGGTCCGGGGGTGCCGGTGCCGGCAGCGCGCGGGGAAAGTTTGCCCGAAGTTGGCGCCCGCCGCACTTTTGCCGCGGGAAGCGCCGAGTCGGCCCCGCCCCCGCCAAGCCCCGCCCCCTGGCCCACCCCCTCCCCGCCCCCGCCGGACCTGGGTCCGCCCACACGCAGCGGGGTCCCGCCTCCTTTATCGCGGGACACGCCCCCATCCCTGTGGACACGCCCCCGCCGGGATGGGCCCCGCCCCTGCCGGGACGGACGGGGGGGAACCACGCGGGGGACAACCGGGGACAGGGGTCGTGGGGACACGGGTCCCCCACCTGCCCCCTCTGCGGCCCCGTTCCTGCACGCCCCCCCAGGTGGGGGGACCCGCAGCCACAGGGCCCCGGCGGGCGAGAGGACCCAGGAGCCGCTCCGGGTCCCCGCCGGTGACAGTGACAGCGACAGCGGTGGCAGCCGGGAGAGAGGCAGCGCGGCCCGGTGACGGCCGCGGTGACCCTGCCGTGACAGCGGCGGTGGCACCCACAGTGCCGGCAGTGGTGGCTGTGGCGGTGACAGTGCCATGACAATGACAGAGCCAGCACTGGTGACCGTGCATGACTGTGCCAGTGCCAGTGGCACTGACAGTGCTGTGGCAGTGTGAGTGACAGTGGCAGTGACAGTGCTGTGGCAGTGTGGGTGACAGTGACAGTGGCAATGGCAGTAGCGGTGACGGCGGCGGTGGCAGCCTCATCTGTCATTCCGGCTGCGGCCGAGTCCCTCCGCCATCTGTCACCACCCGGTGCCAACGCTGGCACCGCCACCACCGCCACTGTCACCCCTTCGCTGCCGGAGGCGCTGGCACCGCCACGGCCTGAAGCACTGACGGGGGTGGCACAAAGGACCCCGGCTTTGAGGCACCCCAGAGGTCACCGGGTGCCCTGGGTGTCCCTGGCCCAGGGGAGCCACGGCCGTGAGGGGATCCCAGGACTGGGGGGGGGGGGGAGGGGGAAGGTCTCAGGATTCCCCCCCCCCCCCCACTCGCCTGGGTCCCCCCGCGGTTGGGGGAGGGGAGGGTGGGCACAGCTGTGGCCCTCCCCCATGCTGGGCCGCTGCCACAGAGGGGGGAGCACTGCCATCCTGTGGGGGACACGGGAGGACGCAGCTGCACAAAGCCCCCAGCCCTGCCCGGCCCCCCCAGGCATGGCGGGGGGGACCTGGGGACAGGGTAGTCCCAGGCATCCAGGCACCCAGTGTCCCCCATGGCCAGGGGGGACCCAGGCATCCACCGTGTGCGAGTCCCTGTGTCCCCACGCACACGCATGTGCAGCCAGCGTGCATTGCACAGGGACCATCGAGGCCCCCCCCCCCCCCCAGTCCCCACCAGCTGCTCGGGGGCCGCCAGCACCAGATGTGCCGCCGCGACCGGCTGGGCCCACAGATGGAGCGGAGCATGGGGGGGAACGGGGGACACAGTATTCACACACACCGCCACACGCAATGACATGCCCTGACACGCCGTAACATGCAATGACGCACCCTGACATGCTGCGACATGCTCTGACATGCCACAACATGCAACAACATGCCCTGGCATGCTGCGACACGCCAGGACAGGCACTGATGCCACAGCACATCACCTGCCAGCCCCGGGGACACACGTGGAGTGGGGACCCAGGCATCAGGGAGCGACCCAGGGGTCTGGGCTGCACACACACCCCACACCCCCCCGAGGCTGGACAGGAAAAACCTGGGTGTGGAGAAATGCCACCCCCCGGGGGTAAATCCGGGGCTGGGGGGTCTCGGCGGCAGGGAAGGACAAAGGCTGGAGTGAAGGAACTGCAGAGGCCCCAAAATCTGGCAAAACTGCCCCAAAATGGGCCAGTTTCCAGCCCCTCCCCTTGGCCGGGTTTAGGGGGGCCCTGAGTTCACGGTGGGGATGGGGGCCGGGAGCCCGGGCACCTGGGTTCTCCAGCTGGCGTGGGGGGATCCGGCGGCTGCAGTGGGGGCAGAGGGGGGGTCCGGACGCCTGAGTCCCCCAACCCGGTGAGGCTCGGGGAAGGCTTTGGGGTGATTTCGGGGGATTTTTGTCTCTGGTTAGCGGCGGATTTTCGCCAGCTTGCCGAGGCCTGGAAGCCATTAGGGGGCTCCCCCTCCCCGCCCCGGCCCCCGGCAGCTCCAGCCAGAGGGGGGGGGGGGGGGCGGACCCGGGCGTCCGGGGGCCCCGGCCCACCCGTGGGGCCCACGCGGGGAGCGGTCCCAGGCGTCCCAGCGCCCCTCACTCTCTTCTCCCGTCACCCGGCTGCACGGCCCCCCCGCGCCCCCGCCCCCCCCCCCCCCGGCAGGGGACCCAGGAGTCCGGGGGCTGCCCCTGGGCGCCGGGGAGCCCGGCCGCGGGCAGGGAGGGGTTAACGCCGCCGAGCCCTTGGCAGCGCGCCCCGGGGTTTGGCTGCGACTGAAAAGGTTTGGGGGGGGGGGGGGGAGGGGAACCTGCGCCGAGCCCAAATCCGCCCCCCCACACGGGGGAGGGGCGTCCGTTTCGCAGCATCGCGGCGGGGACTTCCCCCCCCTCCTCCCCCGTTTACCAGCGCCGTTTTGGGGTCCCCGCCGCCCCCCGCCCCACGGAGGGCCCCCCTCGGGGGCCCCCCAACGCCCACGGGGTCCCCCCCGCTATGAGATCTCCCCGTTACGAGCCATCCCCACTACCGGAGCGCCCCGTCCCCTTTGGGGTTCCCCCCACCCCCGGCTGCCGCACCCCCGCCCCCGGCTCCTCCCCCGCCCGTCACCTCCCGGCCCGGCTTCCGCCCGCGCCTTCAGTCGCTTCCGGTGCGTCACGTCCGCCGCCTGCGCAAGATGGCGGCGCCCTTGGGGCGAGCGCTGGCGGCAGCGGCGCCGGGCCGGGCCCGGGCCTTGCTGGCGATCGCGGTCCCGGCCCCGGCGCGGCCCTACCGGGCGGCCCCGCTGCGGCGCCGCAGGGGCCCGGCCCTGGCCTCGTCGGACCCCGCGGACCTGCGGGCGGCGGCGCGGCGCTTCGGGCGGCTGGGGGAGGCGGCGGGGGTGCCGGCCTGGCGGCTCTGGCCGGACCCCGAGCGGCTGCGGGCGGCGGAGGCGGAGGAGCGCGAGTGGGAGCGGCCGCTGCCGGAGATGCAGGCGGCGCTGGACCGGCGGGAGCGGGAGGAGGCGCGGCGGCGTGAGGAGAGGTGGGGCGGGGCGCCGGGGGCAGGTCTGGGGGCACTGGGAGAACTGGGATCGGGGGTGGGCCACTGGTGAAAACTGGGAGGACTGGGGTGGGGGCTGGGGAGAACAGCGGGCACTGGGACTGGGCATACACAAGGCACTAGGAGAACTGGGACCGGTTTTGGGGGAGACACTGGTGAAAGCTGGGAGAACTGGGATCAGGTCGGGGGAGGTATTGGAGGTACACTGGGAGAACTGGGATGGAGGCTGGGGGTGGCACAAGGTGTGGGGGAGAACTGGTGAAAACCGGGATCAGGCCAGAGGAGGCATTGGAGGTACAGTGGGAGAACTGGGGTGGAGGCTGGGAGAGGCACAGGGCAGGGGGAGAACTGGGATGGGGGCTGGGGAGAACAGTGGAAACTGGGACTGGGGGTACACGAGGTGCTGGGAGAAGTGGGCCTAGGTCTGGGTGGGCATTGGGAGTACACTGGGAGAACTGGGATGGTGCCTTGGGGGACACTGGGGAGAATGGCAGGCACTGGGAGTACACTGGGAGAACTGGGATGGTGCCTTGGGGGACACTGGGGAGAACGGCAGGCACTGGGAGAGTGCAGGGTTGGGGGGGTGGGACTGGGGGTGTCCCAATCGCGGGGGTGTCCCTCCTCTGTCCCCCCAGGCAGCAGCTGGTGGCCCGCAGCCTGGCGGCAATGCCGGCACGGGTAAGCGCCTGGCGGCAGGAGCGGGCACAGGCGCGGGAGCGGGCACAGCAGGAGGCGGAGCGGCGGCAGCGGCTGCTGGCCGAGGCAGGGCTGGGGGGGGCCCCCCGGCCTGGGACCCCCACCCGTGGCAGCCCCCAGGCCCAAGCGCTGCTGCAGGACCTGGAGCGGCAGCAGCGGCGGGAGGAGAAGCGCCGCCGGCGGCAGGAGCGGGAGGAGGCTGCCCGTAGTGCCATGGCTGCCGCTGAGGCTGCCGCCGCCTCCCGTCCCCCTCCAGGAGCCACCCCCCAGAGTGCAGGGACAGTCTCCTCCTGAACCTGCCCCCCCCAAATCACACCCACATTTAAAATGGGTTTAAAATTCTGCGTTTAATCTCTTCCCCCGAATTGTGGTTCTTCCCGCGGTGCTGCCACCCCACCCCACCCCACCCCCCCCCGGGGCCAAACAGGAGAGGGGGGATGGGGGGGGGGTGTCGGGGGAACAGGAGAAAGCGGTTTGCGGAGCACCCCCCCTCAGTGTGGGGTGGCTCCGGGGCCTCCACCAATTGCTGCTGCTACCCCAGGGTGTGGCGGGGCTGGGGCCAATGGGGGTCCCAGTCCTGCCCTTCCCCAAAAGGCAGAGCCATACCCACAGCCCCAGGAGGGCTGTGCAGAACTGTGTCCCCCCTGTGCTGTGGGTCCCCCCCAGGAGAGAGGTTGGGCCCCGTGCCCTCCCCCCCCCCCCACCAGAGGTGGGGGGAGGGTGGGGGCACCTGCCCCCACCTCTCAGTCGTCATCGAAGTTCTGGCTGAGCAGGAAGTTGGCCGCCAGGTTCTCATTCTTCTCGCAGGCGAAGTAGGCCTGGATCACCAGGCTCTCTGGGAAGCCCAGTGCCTTCAACTGCAAGGGAGAAATGTTCATTCTGGGCCTTACTGACCACCCAGGGCAGGCACAGCTTCCTACTGCCGCTGTTAACACTGGACCCTAATGGTAGCTCTCCCTGTGTGCCCCCCCCACTCCCCCCGCCATTAAATCTTACACATTACCAATTGGGAGTGCTAAATCTGGTCCCTAATGATGACTGATTGAAAAGCAGCTGTTGCCTTTCTAGTTCCCGCTAACAGCTGCTTTCTGATGCTGTTAACTCTGGACCCCAGCAACCACAGCCCAACCGCTACCATGTTTCAGAACTGTAAGGATAGTGTGCCTTCTACCAGTGTTAACTCTGGGCCTTAATAACAGTTTTAAGTAAGTTGTTTTCCCCAACTTCCTCAGCACTGTAAACTCTGGTTCCTAGCGATGGCTGTAAGTCAGCTGCACTGCCTCATGCCCACAGGTCAGCCACACTGCTAACCCTGCTCCCTACTAACAGCAAGGAGCTCCCCCTGCACCCTGCCAATGGCCAAGAGCCAGCGCCCCTGTGCCCTTACCCTTTCTATGGCTTCTTTTTCCTGAGGCGTCACCTGGATGTAGTTCATCTGGGGGGACTCATCCCCGATGGCGCCCATCTCCCCCTCGAGGTCGCCCAGCTCCCCCAGCGGCTCATTCAGCATCTGGATGAACTGCTCCTGGTGCTGGCTGATTTGCTGGGGGGGAAGGGGAGGGGCCTGAGTCTGGGTGTCCCAGGGGGTTCCAGTGGGGATCCTGGGGTTGTTGGGTACCTGGAGCAGCTGGGGGTTCTCCTGGCCCAGCTGCTGGAGCAGGGCAGGCAGCAGGGCCGGGTTCTGCTGGATCACCTGCCGCATGTTCTGGAACTGGGGCTGCTCCCGCAGGAACTCCAGTGGGTTCTCCCCTGTGGGTGGGCGGGGTCTGACTGAGACATGCCCCCTCCCTAGGGGAAAGAGCCTCCCCAAGCACCGCCCCAGGAGGTGGAACTAGGCACAGCCCCACCCACTGACCAACCCTATCCCAGACAGGCGGCACCCTCACCCAGTGAGGGGCCCAGTAGAGCCCCACCCCCGAATAAGGAACTAGGCAGTGGTTCCCTGAGGTAGGTTCTTAGCACTAGATCCCGCCCCCATCAGGAGGAGCATTCAGGCCACACCCCCAGACCAGGAACCCACCCACCCCCCAGGGAGAAGTCCCAAGCCCCGCCCTGACAGGGCAGAGCCTACCAGCACCCAGTGGGGCATGGCCAGTCACTGCCCCGCCCGGTGGGCGTGTCCCACACAGCCCCCACCCCACTGACCTTCAGGCGCCGGCTGCTCCGGGGGGCGGCTCTCCTGCACAGGTGGGCGCTCAGGCTCTGGGCTGCCGGGGATGCCCTGGGGGCAGCAGGGGTCAGGGCAGCGGGGGTCGGGGGGGGGGGGGGCCCTGAGCGCCCCCCCCCCCCACTCCTCCGGACCTTCCCCCGTGTCGCCCCAGCCCCCATCTCACCGTCAGCAGGTACTCGACAGCGCGGTGGGGGTTGTTGTAGCTGGCGCGCAGTGCAGCCACAACCCGCTCCCGTTCATACCCCATCGACATGATCTCCGTCAGCATCGTCTCATACTCCGAGCCCGTCACTGCCAGTCCTGTGTCAGTGCTGGCCCTGGGACCCCCCCAGCTCCAAGACCCCCACCTCCCCTGTCCCTCCCATCTACCTCCACTGCCCGTAACTTCAAGGACCCCCATTTATCTGTCCCATTCTCTCACCTGGGGACCCCCAAAGCATCTTCCATGACACCACCCCCTTTCCTCCATCCCCACTCAAGACCCTACCCCCCCCCCCCCTTCCAGAGCCTTCCCCATGTCAGGGGCCACCACATGCTGAGAACCCCACCCCACCACCCTTCTGGGGACTACAAGTTTCTAGACCCCTGGGATCCCTTCACATCCCTTCCCCTCATGCTCTTCCCCCCCTTCCCCTCACCCAGGGGACCCCCATCCCCCCCCATCCCGCGCCCCCCAGCACCCACCGAGGGTGGAGGCGGCATCAGCCGAGCGCCCCGCACTACCTGGGGGGGGAACAGAGCTGCGGATTCAAGAGAGAGATGTGGCAGCCGAGACCTTTCTGGGAGCTCCGGGGCACAGCTGGCCCCCGCAAAACCCCCTGTGGCCCCCCAACCCCACCCCTCATGCTGACCCAGCCCCAGCCCCCACTCTGCTGCTCCTCCCCCACGCCATGTTCTCTGTGCTAGCCACTACCCCCTGCAGACCCCCAAATGGTTTGCTTTAGTCTCTCCTGTCCCCCACATCCCCCAACCACAGGGTCTGGAAGAATTAGACTCCCCCAAGCTCCCAATTCCCCATCTTTGGGGCTGTACCCCCCCTTACCCTGCTGTGGGCTCTGAGAGGGCGAGCGGAGGGAGGTCATGGGGTGGCGTCTCCTCGCTGGGGGCAGCCGGCGGCAGGGGAACAGCATCAGCAGCCGGGGGGGGCCCTGGTGCCGCAGGAGGCTCCGAGGCACTGCCAGCTCCGGCCTCGGGGGCTGCAGTGCCCAGTGCCGACTTGGCCTGTGGGACAGGGTTGTGAGCGGGCATGGGAGTCTGGGGGGGGTCCCGTTTTGGGGGGGGGGGGGGGATCTAGGGAGTTCCACCTTGGTCACCATGACGACCACAAAGTTCTTCTCATCGATGCGGTATTCACGGATGGGGACGTCATCGCTCAGGATCTTCCCGGCATATATAAGCTTCTGCCCAGCCACGGGGAAGGCATCGCTGCCCTTCTCTGCCTCGATCTTCTCCTTCAGTGCCCGCACCTGGGGGCGCAGGGTGTCAGGGGCGACACCCAGACAGGATCACCCAAAAACCACAGGGTCCCACCCAAACCAACAAAGGAGTCATTGTCCCGTCTGGGGCTGGCAGAATGACAGCCTCTGGGGTGAGGCAGGCAGTAGCTGGGGAGCTGCTCTGAGCCCAGGGGGGGTTTCAGCCACCCCCGATATTCAGCCCCACCCCAATAATTCCCCCTTCAACCTCCCCGGCGTGCAGAGGACCCAGGCAGCCAAGCCACCTCCGTGGGGGGGCACTGGGGAGCCACAGGCTGTACAATGACACGAACCGCCCCCCCCCCGCCCCCCCGCAACGGCTGACGCAGCAGCGGACATAACAGCCGGTAGCCCCCTCCCAAAAGGAGGCGGGAGGGGATACAGAGCCCCCTCAGATGTGCCGTGCGGGCGGCGAAGCCCCCCCCCCCCCACTCCGCACACGGCTCCACCCTGAGCCGGAGGAAGGGGCAGGGACCCGAAACAGCACGGCGGGGACGCAGAAGCCCCGGGGTGTCCCACTCCAGGGGGAGCCGGACCGCCCCCCCCCCCCCCGGGCCCCGCCGCGGGCGGGAAAGAGATCGGGGCCGTCCCGGGCTGGCGGGGGGGTGAGGCCCAGCCCCGCCCGCCCGCCCCGCGGTTCGCTCCCGGCCGCGCCCGCCCGGGCCGCGCTCACCGTCTCGTGCGGCTCCATGCGGATCTTGAAGGTCTGCTGCTGCAGCGTTTTCAGCGTCACGGTCACCGCCATGGCGCGGCGGCGGCTCCTCCCGGCGGCCCCACAACATGCAATTCACGCCGCCGCCATCTTAGGCGCCCCGCCGCTTCCGCCACGTGACGCGCGGCCGGAATTGCGTCACCACGCGGGCCTACCCGCCTTCGCCTCCGTCACGTGACGCTGGAACGGGCGCGGCCCCGTCACGTGAGGCGCGCGGCCGCACAAAATGGCGGTGTCGGCGGGAAGATGGCGCGGGCAGAGGAAACAGAGTGGAGGCAGCGGCCGGGACGAGCGTTAATTTAATAGAAACCAGATCGCGACACCCGTACAGTCACGTGCGCCCGCGGAGCCGCACCCCCCGCCGGTACCGGGGGCGTTCCCACCCCCCACCCTCACCCCCCGCCCCCGCGGTACCGCGCCCGGCGCCGTTCCTGAGTCCTCGCCCCGCGGGAGGCCCGGCCCGGCCCCCACTCCTGCGGCCGGGCGGGCGGCGGCGCCCATAGAAAAGAGTCCAGGTCTCACAGAGACATTACGGTCCCGCCCCGGGGCCGGCCGGGCCACACCGCCCCTCACAGCTCATCCCGCGGGGCCACCTCCTCAGCCTCGGCCTCAGGCTCCTCCTCATCCTCCTCCTCCTCCTCATCCCCATCCCCCTCCTCATCCCCCTCCTCCTCCTTCTGCTGCTTCTCCTCCTCCTCCTGCTTCTTCCGCTGCTCCTCATCCTGCTGCTCCTTCATCTTCCTCTCTGCCTCCTGCAGGACACAGCAGAGGTCACTGGCGGTCAGCAGGGGGTCCCAGGGCACAACCCCATCCCCTCCCCTACCTTGGTAGCCCCCCAGGTCTCATTCCCGATCTCCTCTGCCAGCTTCTCATCATCTGTGATGAGGAAGTTATCGAAGATGGTGCCAGACTTCACCTGTGGGGAATGGGGGGGGTCAGGGGGGAGCACACAGGACCCAGGCGGGGTTGGAGGGGGGGGGTCCTCCACCACACCACCCACCTGCCAGAGGTCAAGGCCAATGACCCCAAAGCTGTCATAGGCATAGAGGTGGGGGTCAGGGCTGTACTCAGGGTTGTCAATCTCAGGGTGCACCCACTTCCCCTTGTAGTCAGGATTGTCAATCTGCTGAGGCCTCCACTCACCCTGGGGGAGGGGGGAGAGAACAGGACAGGTCAGGCAGGCATGGGGAGGCACAGCCCATGCCCTGGAGACCCCCCAGACCCCAGCCTCACCTTGTACTCAGGGTTCTGGATGACAGGGGGCTCCCACTCCCCATCCATCTCCTCATCCCAGTCCTCTGGCTTCTTGGCATCAGGGTCAGGGATATGCTCTGGCTTGTCCCAGTCCTGGGGGACCAAGCATGGTCAGGGCACTGCCATGCCCCCCCCCCCCCCCTCCCCCCCCACCCCCAGAGCCCTGCATCCACCTCAGGCTTGGTGTCCTCAGGGTCATCAATCTTGGCCCGCTCATCCCAGTCATCAGGTTTCCGGGCCTCGGGGTCCTTGATCTTCCTGGGGGGCAAGAAGTCCCAGTCCTCCTCCAGGCTGCCCGATTCCACCCGCCCATTGTCGATCTTCACCTCATAGGTGTTGTCAGGCCGGACCACCAGCGTGTAGAGGTGGGTGAACTCATCATCCTGCAGGGAGGGGCAGCTTAGCAGGTTCTAGGACATCCCCCCCACCCGGGGCAGGGCTCAGCCCCTCACACACACACACCCCCCACCTTGCAGCGGATGTCCTTGTTGATCAGGACATTCTTCCCCTTGTAGTTGAAGATGACGTGGACCTTCTTGGTGCCAGGGCCGCAGATATCGGGGCCTGGGGAGGACAGGGGGGTGAGGGGGGCCCCCTGCACACTGCCACAGGGGGCCATGGGGGAGGGGGGGGGGGGCAGGGACCCACCAAACATGATGTTGTACTCGGAGTCACCATGCATGTCCTCCTGGTTCAGGCTGGACGGGAAGAGCTTGACATAGCCACCACCACAGTCAATGTTCTGCTCATGCTTCACTGTGAACTGCACCACCAGTGTCTTGTCCCGGTTGCTGAAAGGCTCAAAGCGGGAGGAGATGGCGTAGAACCGGGCATCCTGGCTTGTCTGGATCCCTGTGGGATGTGGGTGTGTTGGGGCAAGGCAACACCCAGTCCCAGGGGTCCCCACCCAGCACAGCTGTCCCCCTCACCTTTGTCCTTCTCAGCATCACCGTAAAACTTCCCAGCAGTGAGGACAAACCGGCCATAATCAGGCTTGTGCTTTGATTCCACCCACCGGCGGGTCCAGGCATCTGCAGGAAAGGAGTACTCAGGACCCCAAGCCCCATCCCCACAGCTGGGGAGTCTGTTCTGCACCTGCCCCCCAACCCCTACCCCAATGCAGAGCCAGAAGCAGGGCAGGTCCCAGCTGGGCCCATCACACTCCAGAGGAGCCCATCAAGGAGGGCTGCCCACCTGCACCCACAGCCAGAGCCGGGGATCCCCACATTGCTCCTCCTCCCAGTGTTGGGTGCCTGAGGCTGCAGGATTTGGGATACTAGTGAAGGACAAATCCCCACCACAAGCCACCTCTTCTCTGGCCTCCCCACATGGGGAACAACTAAATGTCACTCTCCAGTGAGGAGCCCCTACCCTTTAGGGGGCCCCCACTCCTGGCAGCCCCCATCCACTACCTCTCTGGCCTCCCAAGCTGGGGGGGCCTCTCAGCCCCCTGTATCCTCCCAGGGCCTCATTCCCCAGCCCAGGGCAGACCTCTGCACAAAGTTCTCCCCAGGACCCCCCGTTCAAGTGGGCCCTGATCCCTCCCTCTGTCTTTCTGCTGACCCCCATCCCTCTCCTAGATATCTCAGCTTCCCTTATCTCTCCCAGCTCTACCCGAGGACTGACTCAGAGCCCTCAGCAAACCCCCCCCCCCGGCCATGACCCCTACCCTCCTCAGGCCCAGTCCTTCATCTGCCATATAACCCCCATCCTCCCCAGCACAGCTGAGACCCCTACCTCCCCCCTTCCTGTAGTCCCCCCATAACCAGGACACCTGCTACCATAGGCCCTGCCCTGCAGCTCAGGGGAGGCCTCCTGGCTCCCCTGTGCCCTCCCTCACCTCAGGGAACACCCTGGGTCATCACAGCCACCTCCCCCACCTCAGGGAAGTCCCTCTCAAGTCTCTATACCTCAGGGGACCCCCCAGCCTCCCCCCATCTCAAGGACCTGCCCTAGGTCCCCTTCACCTCAGGGGACCCCACGGATCCCTACAGGCCCCGCCCTCACCTCAACCCTCTCCCGCCTAAGGCACCCCCGGCCCGGCCCCCCCCCTCACCTCCGTCACCGAACTCCTCCCGGAAGAACTGGGTGGGCCCAGCCGCCGCCAGCGCCAGGAGGGCGCCGAGCGCGACAGGGAGGCTGAGGCGGCTCATGGCGGCAGTCCCACACAGCGCAGACCGGTCGCTCGCTCCCTCCCGGCCCGGCGGCGCCCGGCACTGCGGAGGGGGGCGGTGGCGGCACCGCTTTTTATATGCCCGCCGCCCCTCGGCCCGCCCCCGGCCCCGGTCCATTGGCCCGCGCCCGCACAGGGCCCGCTCCCATTGGCCGGCCGCCCGCTGGCCGGCGGCGACGGTGCCCCCGAACGTTGGCGTCCCAGATGGCCGCTTCCCATTGGCTGAGCGCGATGGCCAATGAGAAGCGACCACGCGTTCGGAGGGAGACGCCCCCCCCCCCCCCTCCCGCGCGCTCCTGTCCTCCCTCCGTGGGGTGCGTCACCGCAGTCACGTGGGGCCAGGCTCTCTTAAAGGACCCGGCCTTCTGCGGACCACGTGGAGGTGGTGCTCGCAATCCCATAGTGTCACCGGGAAGAGGGTTGGGTCCCTGACATGGGAGAGGAATGCGGGGGGGTGGGTGGGACACTCGGGACAGGGGATTTCCTTTTGGTGTCAGGGATTTATGACCTAATACAGAGTTGTGATGCAATGATGATGCAGTACGGCCCAATGATGTCATAGCACACACAAAACCCAGGAAGGTGCAGGCAGGGGGGCTGTGCTAATGAAGCTCTGATGTCCCCCGGATTTGGCCCCAAGCGCCGTCATCATGGCGACATGGGGCCTGGAGTCAGTGTCACCGCAGCAACGGGCCGGCAAACTAGGATGGTCATTGCCATGGTGATGGGTCTGGGGGCGACAGGGGGCATCACTGGCACTGCCACCACCACTGCCTGGCACAGCGTGGGGCAGAGAACCGGCCTGCCACTGCACGGGGACCCTTGCAGGCCCACGGTGCGCGCGGGGATACGTGGTAAAGTCGCCTAGCGCCTCATGGCGTCACTCTGCACCTCCCCGTCCCAAAGGCACCTATGGGCCCCTGCCACACTCAAGATGGCGCCCGCCAGGCCCCGCCCCGGCGCTTCCGGCCGGAGCGGGGAGCGCTTCCGGCCGGAGCGGGGAGCGCTTCCGGCCGGAGCGGGGAGCGCTTCCGGCCGGAGCGGGGAGCGCTTCCGGTCGCCGCGATGTCGCCGAGTGTGGCAGAGCTGCTGCTGCAGCGGCTGGAGCGGGAGGCGGTGGGGCCCGATGGCGGCTTCTGCAGCCTGGAGGCGGCCGCCGCGCTCGGCCTCGACCACCAGACGCTCGTGGGCGCCGTCAAGAGCCTGCAGGCGCTGGGGGAGGTAGGAGCGCCGGGGCAGCGGGGATGGGGCGGCGCACGGGGAGCCCCGGGGTGCCGGTGCCGGAGCTGATTCCAGTGCTGGTGGCGGTGCCGGTCCCGGTGCCCGTGCCTGCAGGTGATCGAGGCGGAGGCGCGGGCAGCCACGCGGTGGGAGCTGAGCCCCGAGGGTGCGGAGGTGCTGCGGGACGGCAGCGCCGAGGTGCGGCTCTTCCGGAGCCTCCCGGCGGAGGGGCTGCCCCAGAGCGAAGCCATGGTGAGACCGGGACCACCGGGAGGGGGCGGGCAGGGGTCGTCGGCGGGCCCCGGGTCCCTCACGGCTGCCCTGTCCCCGCAGAAGCTGCCCGGCGGCTCGGTGGGCTTCAGCAAGGCCATGGCCAACAAGTGGCTGCGCCTGGAGAAGGGGGCACCGGGTGGCCCCCGTGTCTTCCGCGCTGTGAGTTTTGGGGGGGGGCTGGACAGGGGTCCCCTGGGGCCAGGAGAGTCCCGGGGGGGGGACAGATGGGTGTCCCCTGGAGCAGGGAGCATCCTGGTGGGGGGGACAGATGGGGGTCCCCTGGAGCCATGAGTGTCCCGCAGGGGCTGCTGGGTGTCCCTGTTGGAGCTGTCCCCAGAGCCCTTGGTCCCTCGAGGGGGTCTGCCCCCCACCTTGTCCCCATCCCCAGTTGCCCCGTGACACGGCCATCCCTGTCCCCGGTGCCCCACAGGTGCCAGAGGTGCAGGACAGAGTGCAGGAAAGCCTGCGCCGGGTGCAGCGGGGGGAGGCCGAGAGCCTGCCAGAGCGTGACCGTGCCGAGCTCAAGAGGAGGAAGCTGCTGCTGGAAGTGTGAGCGGGGCGGGAGGGCTCGTGTGGGGGGGCAGGTTTGGGAGCACCCCCCTGACCCCCTCCTCGTCCCCCCCAGCACTCTCAAGTCCTACTGGATCCGCAAGGGCAGTGCCTTCAGCACTGCAGTGGCACGGCAGGAGACAGAGCTGACACCGGAGATGATCACCACGTGAGTATTGGGGGGGGGGAAGCCAGCCCTGCTGTGACCCCCTGACCCCTGCATGACCCCCTGACCCCACCCACAGAGGGTCCTGGCGGCAGCGACCCTTCAAGCCCTACAACTTCTCAGCACTGGGGCTGCCGCCCGCCTGCGGCCACCTCCACCCCCTGCTGAAGGTGCGCTCCCAGCTCCGCCAGATCTTCCTGGAGATGGGGTAAGTGGGGAGCCTGGGGGGGGGCACCCAGGGGGACCCTGGCCGGGGTCCACGAGCTCCCTGACACTGTGGCCCCCAGGTTCACGGAGATGCCAACTGACAACTTTGTGGAGAGCTCTTTCTGGAACTTTGATGCCCTCTTCCAGCCCCAGCAGCACCCAGCCCGTGACCAGCATGACACCTTCTTCTTGCAGGGTGGGTGCTGGGGGTGGGGGATACAGGGGTGCCCCCCAGACCCCACTGACCTCCCCCCTCGTGTCTGTGCCTCCCTCCAGACCCCGCCGAGGCCCCTGAGCTGCCCGCCGGCTACACGGCCAAAGTGAAGAAGGTCCACTCGCAGGGAGGCTACGGCTCACAGGGGTGAGTGTGAGACCTTGGGGTGAGGGCAGGTGGGGGGATGTGCCCCCCCCCCCCAACTGAGAGCTGCCCCTCAGGTACAAGTACGAGTGGCGGCTGGAGGAGGCGCGGAGGAACCTGCTGCGCACCCACACAACGTCTGCCAGTGCCCGTGTGCTCTACCGGCTGGCCCGCCAGGTGGGACAGGTTTGGGGGGGCACAGAGGAGCTTGGGAGGGGGGGTCCTGCATGACCCCACCCCTCCTTTGCCACCCCCCAGGAGAAGTTCTCCCCAGTGAAGTACTTCTCCATTGACCGGGTCTTCCGCAACGAGAGCCTGGACGCCACTCACCTGGCCGAGTTCCACCAGGTGGAGGGGGTGGTGGCCGACCGTGGCCTCACCCTCGGCCACCTCATGGGCACTCTCCGGCAATTCTTCACCAAGCTAGGTAGGGGGGGCACTGGGGGGGCACCTGGGGGGGGCAGGGGCTCCCCAGGGCCCCCCTCACCCCTCTCCGTTCCCAGGCATCACTCAGCTGCGCTTTAAGCCGGCCTATAACCCCTACACGGAGCCCAGCATGGAGGTGTTCAGCTACCACAAGGGTGAGGGGGGCCCTGGGGGTCTGTGTGGACCACCCCCATGGAGTAGGGGGGGTCCTGGGGGTCTGCGTGGGCCCCCAAAGGAGCCCCAGGGTCTGCGTGTGCACCCACAGAACTGGGAGGGCCCCCATGGTCTGCACATGCACCCACAGAGCACAGGAGAACTTGGGTGACTTTTTGGGGTGGCAGCCAGCTTAGCCTCATTCTCTCCCCTATGGAGTGGGGGCCTTTGGGATACCCCTGTAGGGTGGGGGGGGTTCTGGGATGGCCCTGTGGGGTGGGGGTTGGCCTGGCCTCAGTGTCTCCTGGGGGGGAGAGAGGGCTTTGGGGTGTTCCTATGGCAGAGGGCATCTCTGGGGTTCCGATATGGGGTGGCTTGGTCTCACTCCCTCTGAGGTAGGGGGTCTCTGGGGTGCCCCATGAGCAGGGCCCCTGTCTCACCCCTGTGGGGTGGGGGCCCCCACCTGCCCCCCAGGACTGAAGAAGTGGGTAGAGGTGGGGAACTCGGGAGTCTTCCGCCCTGAGCTGCTGCTGCCCATGGGGCTGCCCGAGAACGTCTCTGTCATCGCCTGGGGGCTCTCACTGGAGCGGTGAGTCGAGGGGCAATTGGGACACGGGGAGGGGGCCATTCCCGTCCCCACTGACCCCCCCTCTCCTGCGGCAGCCCCACCATGATCAAGTACGGCATCAACAACATCCGGGAGCTGGTGGGGCACCGGGTCAATCTGCAGATGGTCTACGACAGCCCCCTCTGCCGCCTGGACGCCTAGACCCCGTCCTGCCCAGGGGGGTGCTCCCTCAATAAAGCCCCGTTGTCCAGCCGGGTGCCTGTGTCTGTGCCTGGACAGGGACCACGCGTGGGGCGGCGCTCGGGGCCGGGGGGGTGGGGGGGGGTTCGCTGTTCCCGGGGGTCTCCACAGCCTCGCACAGCTCTGAAAGGAGCCGCACCCACAGACGCTCCAGCCCCACGGCCATGACTGCGGCTCCCCACGACCCTCCGCGGTGCCTCAGCCCGGCGGCCTCACACCAGGGCACCTCCTCGCTCCTCAACCGGCCTCCCCTGCCCACAGGCCGCTACCCCGGTGCGCCCCGACTGTACCGTCTCCCGGCGCCATCGCGGCTCCGTCTCCTCAGCGCCCGGCCCTTCCCGCCTTTTCCCGCGCCGCCTTTCAATGGCTGCCCCCGTCGCCCAGGCGGGCGGCGATTGGCCGGCGCAGGTGCCCGTCGCCCACCGAGACCCCGCCCACCGTGCTCTCCTCAGCGCCGTGAGGGACGGCTGCGGGTCCCGCTTCACCCTCCCCGGGCTCCAGCCAGCGCGGGTCCCCGGTCCGGTGCCTGGCCCCTCCGCCCCGGGCCCCACTTCCCCAGCCGCACCCCCGGGTCCCCTGTCGCGGCAGTGGGACCCCCCTGGGGCTGAGTGTAGGCCCCAAGCAGTGGCACTGGAGCCAGGCGGGTCCTTCCCCACTCAGTGACCCCACCGAACCTGGCTGTGCCCGGGTCCCCGACGGCCGCCTGCCCCCCAGGGTGGGTATGTCGCGAAAGGAGCACGAGGGGCCTGAGCTGGAGGCGGCAGCAGGCGACAGCCCCTTCATAGGGCTGGGCAGAGACGAGCCCCCCAGTGAAGACCCTGACAGGTAACACGTTTTCCGCTTGTTGTTGCCTCGCACTTTTGACCTAAATTGGTGAAAAAAGAGCATACAGGGAGTGACAACCCCACAGGCAGTGCAGCGAGGGGTGTCCTGGGTGACACACACATCCCCTTGTCCATGAGCCACCACATTCATTAGCAGGGTTCCCAACATTTCCCAATTAATGTGACCAGCCGGGCAGGCTGTCCCCTCCCTGGTCAGGGCAGAGCACGGCCCCATCCCTGGGGGGTACGTGCCCCTGACACGCAGGTCCTGTGTTTTGGCTGAGGACGGAGGTGCTGCCCACGGCCCCACAGCCCAGCACGGAAGCAGCACTGGACGGCCAGGCCTCCCGGTACTTTGCAGCGCTAGATGCCAGCATCAGGGGCCTGCAGCAGCGCACGCAGCAGCTGATCGACAAGGTGAATGACAGTCGCAAGGAGGACCACGCTGTGATGAGCAGCTTCAGGGAGAGCCTGCTGCTGAAGGTGGGGGCCAGGGAGCGGCGGGGGGCTGCTGGCACAGGGGGGACCGGTGGGTGAGGAGACCCCAGCCCACGCCAGCCCCTTGCTGCTGAGCAGGACTGCACAGCCATGTGGTGTCTGCTTGACGTGTTTAATCGCATTATTCTGCCCGAATTAGCGGCAGGCTGGGGGGTGGTGAGACGAGGTGTCATGGGGAGGGAGCGCCGTGCAAGCAGCCTCTTGCAGGGCACCGGCGCCAGCTGCAGAGCCTGGTGTGCTGTATGCACCGGTGCTTGCTGCTGTGGTGGGGGAAGCGCCCACAGCCCCTTCTGGGGTGGCTGCAGCTGCCTCCAGCCCTGCTTTGGGGAGCGGAGGGGAAACCAATGGCTCCTCCATCCCTGAGCAGCCGCTGGCTGCCCTCAGCGTCCTCGCTCGGCTGCGCGCTGTGCCGGACGTTGCTCCCACTGGCGTCGCTGCAGCCGGGGGGGCCATGCTGGCAGGGCAGGAGGAGAGGCTCCCGCAGGCCCACACACAGATGGCGGCCCAGCCTTGGCAGCTGCGGCCTGCGGTGACCCAGCACTTGATGGCTACTGTGGTCGGCTCTCTGGCTACCGTGGGCGCAGCTGGCAGCAGCAGCAGCCAAGCCAGGCCGGGAGCTGTGCCAGCCCAGGCGGCCACAGCTGCCACCCCCCCTCTGGGGACAGCAGCCGGGTGCCGGCCGTGCCAGCAATGCTGCCCACCCCCGCACCCCAGCAAGAGCCGTTTCCCCCCTTTTCTGCCCCTGCACGGCAGGTCTCAGGCCTGGCAGAGCAGGTGGAGGAGCGGCTCTTCCACCTCTACGGCCTCCACAACGAGCAGATCCAGGAGCGGCTGCAGGAGCTAGCAGAGGTGATGGAACGTGTGCGGCAGGCTGAGGCCGAGCTCCGGCAGGTCTGCCGCACCGTGGAGGCAGCCTACCACGACCTCTGCCTGCAGCCCGAAACCTGAGCAGGGCCTCAAATGCATAGAGGCCCCCCCAAACCCGTGGGAGCCCTCCCCCAGCCCTGTGGCAGCCCGCCTGCCCTGCGAGTGGGGCCTGTGTTGCCCACTGCTGCTGTGCCAGGCTGGCTGCAAGCGGGAAAGGGAGACTGGCCCAAAAGGGCTTTTCTGTTGCTGTTGGTGTTCAGGTTTAGCACAAATAAAAAGAACAAAAACCCCAAAGGCTGAATCCAGGGGGCTGCCGGGGCTCTGCCGCCTGCTCACTTCTGGCCACTTGGCAGGGCAAACCCGGCTGTGCACAGCATGTGCTGAAGCAGGACGCCCTCCCCAGTGGTGGAGCTGTGTCCTGGCGGGTTAATTAATGCTGATGAGGCTCGTGCTGATGAACGGAGGCTGGCGGGGGGTGGCTTTTCCACCTTTTATTGGTGAGTGGCCACGAGGACAGCAAAGGCACTGGGGCAGTTCACTGGCCAAGAGGCTCTGCGGCAGAGCCCAGCGTCCCATTGGTGACACCAAGTCCTGTCAGTGACAGCAGGTCTGTTTGGCAATACCTTGTCCAGTCAGCAACACCGAGTCCCATCAGTGACATGGGTCCAGTCATCAGCGCTGCCTCCTCGAGTCCTTCCCCGTGAGGAGCGGACGTGTCCCCCACGGGTGACGTCCTGGCCAGGCCAGCAGAAGCACAAGGCCGGACATGCCGCAGAGCGTCGCAGCCACATGCTGCCAGTGCAGTGCTGAGCGCTGTCTTCCCCCACTAGCCCCGCGGTGCCGGTGGCTTGCTGGGGGCGAAGGCCTGGATGCCAGTGATGGCTCGGCCCAGGATCAGCGCGTGGATGTCGTGGGTGCCTGTGGGCAAGGGAGCGGCCAGGCCTCGGGGACGCCCGGCGGTGCCGGTGCCAGCACGACCCCACATCCCTGCCCACCATGGTGGTACCTTCGTAGGTGTTGACAGCCTCCAGGTTCATCAGGTGCCGGATGACATGATACTCGTCGCAAATGCCGTTCCCCCCCAGCATGTCCCGTGCCTCCCGGGCGATGGCCAGCGCCTTCCCACACGAGTTGCGCTTCAGCATCGACACCATCTCAGGGGCTGCCCTGTGGGGATGGAGACACTGACACCCCCCCGCCAGCACCACGAGACCCCCCCCGGCTCCAGGCCCCCTGCGGCAGCACCCACCTGCCCTCGTCCTTGAGGCGGCCGAGGCGCAGGCAGGCCTGCAGGCCCAGGGCGATCTCCGTCACCATGTCCGCCAGCTTCTTCTGCACCAGCTGGTTGCGTGCCAGTGGTCCCCCAAACTGGCTCCTGTGGCAGAGGGGGGGCAGTAGGGCCAGGGGACAGGCGAGACCCCCTGGGGCACCCCTTGGCCCCAGTGTTACCTGTCGAGGACGTACTGCCGCGCCGTCTCCAGGCAGGCCTCAGCGGCGCCCAGTGCACCCCAGGCGATGCCATAGCGAGCGTGGGTCAGGCAGCCAAAGGGGCCCTGGGGCGAGCGAGCATCACCAGGGTCCCCATCCCATGTCAGGGCCCCCCCACACCCTCCCCGTGCCCCCCCTTACCGCCAGGCCATCAGCGTGGGGCAGCAGGTTCTCCTCCGGCACCTCCACGTCGTCCATCAGGATCATACCGGTAGCAGAGGCACGGAGCGAGAACTTGCCCTCGATTTTGGGGGTGCTGAGGCCAGGCATGCCCCGCTCCAGCAGGAACCCCCGCACCCGCCCATCCTCCTCGCACACCGCCCACACCAGGCACAGGTCGGCCACCGGCGCGTTGGTGATCCTGGGCAGGGGGGGCTGTTAGGGGGGGGTGTTGGGGGGTACCCATCCCCCTGTGGTTCAGGACTTACCAGGTCTTGGAGCCCCGCAGCGTGTAGGTCTTGGCGCTAGGGTTGTAGCGTGCCCGTGTCTCCATGCGCCCCGGGTCGCTCCCATGGTTGGGCTCTGTCAGCCCAAAGCACCCCAGCATCTCCCCACGTGCTGGGGGGAGGTGTCAGGGGGATCCCGGGACTCCCATGGCCCCCCCTGCCCAGGTGGCTCCTGTGGCTGGGCTCTATCAGCAGCTCCCCATGTGGTTCGGTGGTGTCAGGGGGACCCCCAGGAACTCCATGGCCCCCCCCTTCCTGCCCCACAGCCCCCCACCTGTCCCACAGACCCCCCCCCCCCTTCTGCCCCAGTATCCCCCATCCCTCCCCAGTGTCCCCCCTCGCCTCATGTACACCCCCAGTGCCCGTCTCACCCAGGGGGGGCAGGAAGCGGTCCCGCTGGGCAGGGGTCCCGTAGGTCAGGATGGGGTGCATGACAAGCGAGGACTGGACGCTCAGCACTGAGCGGTAGCTGCTGTCCACCCGTTCCAGCTCTCGTGCCACCAGCCCGTAACCCACCGAGGTGGTGCCCGCGCAGCCGTACCCTGGGGACAGCATCACCCCACGGAGAACCCCGGGGCCCCCCCAGGTGTACCCTGGGGACAGCGTTGCCCCACAGAGACTCTTGGGCCCCCCCAACCCAAGGAATCCCAGCCCAGCTCCCCCTGTCCCCTGTGGCCCTCTGCCCACCCCCCCAGGAACTAACCACCCCCCTACCCCTCTGTGAGGACCCTGCCCCCACCTCCCCCCCACTGCAAGACACCCCCAAGGAGGACCACCGCTTTCCTCAGCCCCTCCAAACCCTCTTGTTGCCCTGGGGGACACCCCAGCCCCTCCCCAGGGGTCCCAACACTCCCCCATGGCAGCCTGGACCCCCCCAATAACACCCTGGTAACCCCCAAGGGGGACCTCTGGCCCCCTACATCCACCCCTTGTAGCCCCCCACCTCCCTTGCTGTCTCCATGGGGACCCAAACTCCCCCCTCAGTGACTCCACAGCTTCCCAAAAGTCTCCCCCACTCTCTGGAGGGTCCTGGTCCCCTCATTGCTCCTCACTCACCTTTGATGGTGGGGCCCAGCACACCCAGTGCCCCCATCTCGGACACGATCTCTCGGTCAAAGACTGTGTGTGTGGGGGGGGGGTGCACGGTGGGGCATGAGGGCGGCCGAGATGGGGTGGGGGCAGTGGGGCTGGAGGGTCCCCACACCCCTGCTCCCACCCTTGGCTCTGCAGGGAGGGTGCTCGGGGGGGGGGGGGGGGTAGCAGGGACATGTTAGGGGGTGCTGGGGAGGATTAGAGGGTATTGGGGGGTGCCGGGGAGAGCAAGGGTGTATCTCAGGGGTGCAGGGGGCATCCTGGGGGTATTTAGAGGGTGCATGGGTGTAATGGGAAGTATCTGAGAGGGGTCACAGGGGTGCCAAGGGGGTACCCTGGGGTGCTGGGGTGGGGTGGTCACCAAGGGTGAAATAGAGGACATGGGTTGGGGGTGGGGTAGAGAGCGGTTCTCGGGGTATTTGAGGACACGGGGGAGGATTTGGGGGAGGATTCTGGGGCTTGGGGCGGAGTTGAGGAGCCGGGGAGGTCGGAGCGGTGGGGGGGGGGGGGGGGTCCGGGTACCCTCGTGGCGGTTGGCGTGTAGCACACGGGGCAGCAGCCGCTCCCGGCAGTACTTGCGCAGGGCATCGCGCAGCAGCCGCTCCTCGGGGGCCAGCAGCCCCTCCAGCCCCAGCGGGTCCCGCCAGTCGAAGGCGGCTGCAGCTGGAGGGGGTGGGGGGTGGGGGGGGGTGGTGTCAGCACCAGCCCTACGGCCGACCCACACATGTGCCCCCGCAGCAGCGAGGGGGCCGGGACGGGGAGGCAGTTGGGAGTCTCGGCCCCCTGTCCCCACTCACCCTGCGATGGGGGGGCCGTACCCCCCCAGCGGACTCCGGTCCGGACCAGGCGCAGCAGCGGGGCAGCGAGTCGCAGCGCCATGGGGGCCTGGGGGGGCGGGGGGAGACACGGCAGGTGGTCCAGGGACCCTCAACTGCACCTCTCCCAGGGACACCCCCAACTACTCCCCAAGAGGTCCCCAAGACCCTTAAATACCCCCAGGGCCCTCCCAAGGACCCCCCCTTCTGCCCCCGCCTCCCCAGCTGACCCCGACCCCCCCAGCGGCCACAAGCCCCCCCGCACCGTACGAGCTCGGCGGCGGCGAACGGGCCCGGAGGAGCCCTCGGCCGTGACGTCCCGGGGGGTGGGGTGGGGCGTGACGAGGGGCGTGACGTTAACTCTTGCCTGCCCGGGCTCCGGGTTGGGGCCCAGGGCTACAGGACCCCCAGACCACCGCCCGGACAGAGCCGGGGGGGGGAGCGGGGAAGGGGGGGTTGGGGGATTTTGGGGGCTGGGGGGGGTCCCCAGGACTGCGGCCGCGGCGCAATGATGTCTCGTGACCCCCCGTCCCTGTCCCCATGGAGGCACACATCGTGGGGTCGGTGCTGTACAGGCTTTATTGGTCCCCAGGGCCCCCCCGGCCCCCCCTGTCCCGGGGGCGGGGCGTTTGCATAGCGAGAATGGGGGGGTGATGATGTCACGGGGGGGTGGTGAAGTCACCTGCTTGACCGGCCCTTGCAGTGATGCCAGTTGCTGTAGTGTGACATCACTGCGTACCTGGGATGCATCAGCCCCACTCGGTGACCTTACGGCGGTGACATCACCGCTCGGCACCAGTCATTGCCCCCACCCCACTGTCACCACAGCTGTGACATCACCATTCCCACGCCTTCAGTTACATCAGAGGTGTGACAGCAGCACCCCTGTTACATGATAACTGTGACATCACCACTCCTACACCATCAGGGACACTGTAACTGTGACATCGTCAAATCCACACCACCACCACTGACACCGTAGCTGTGACATCACCACTCCACCGGCACCAGTTGTGGCATCGCTTTCACTCCCCAGTGGCCGATGCCACGGTGATGTCACGGCTGCCGCTCCCCGAGTGACATCAGCGCTGTGCCCTCACCCCTCCCACCCCATCTGTGACATCAGTGGGGCAAGAACCAGGGGCAAACAGGAGACTGTGGTGGGGGGGAGGGGGGAGAGAGACACCCCAGGGAGGGGGCGGCTGCCGGGCCGATGATATCACATCAGGGGAGCGAGGGGGGTGTCACAGTATTAACCCTTCGCGTACGCGGGGAGGTGCCGGGGGGTGGGGTGGGCGGGGCTGCAAGCCACTTCCCTGGCCGAGGCGGGCGGGGACCCCGCATGCCTGGGGGTCCCCCCCTATTTACAGCCGCGGCAGGGGGGAAGCTCAGCGGCCGGGGGGGGGGCCGGTGCTCCGGGCGGGCCCCAGCGCCCCATCCCCGGGGGCCGCGCCGGGCCCCACCACCACGATGGGCACGGGCGGCCCCCCCGGGGCGCCCCCCCGCCGGGCCTGCTCGTGCTCCTGCACCGGGCTCAGCGCCTTGGGGGGGGCCCGCGCAGCCCGCTCGGGCTCCTCGCCCCCCGGGGGGGCGGCCTCGGCGCCGGGGGGGCCCCCCAGCAGGAGCGGCAGCTCCTGGCGGCCGAGGCGGCGGGTGGGGGCAGCGGGGGGCGGCCCCTCGGCCGGGCTCTCCCCGTCCCACTCGGCCAGGCTCTGCAGCGGTGGCTCGGCCGGGAAGTCCTTGCGGGCGGTCTCCAGGCCGTGCTTGCGGGGCGCGGCCGCCGCCGCCTTCTCGGGGGGGCCCCGGCGGGCCAGGCGGGGCGACTCGGCGGCCTTGGGGTGCAGCTTGGCGGGGAAGGCGGGGGGCGAGGCGGCAGGCGGCGAGGGCGTGTGGGCCAGCGGCGAGAGCGGGATGCTGCCGGCCGACTTGCAGCGCGCCGCCCGGTACTGCCGCTGCAGCTTCGGGGAGAGGCCCTGCAGCGAGCTGGGCCGCAGATGGGGCCCGGCCGGCGCCGGCGAGGGCGGCGCGCTGGAGCCCGGCGAGCTGCTGGGCGGGGAGGCCCCTGCGCCGGCGGCGGGTCAGAGCCGGCCGCGGGGCCGGGGCCTCCCGCCGCGACCAGGCTCGGGGGAGGCCCCGGGGCTGCAGTGCGCCCGCCCGGCCTCCCCCGCCGCCGTCCCTTTGCGGCTCACCGTAGCGCCCGTTTCCCCCACCGCCCTGTCCCGTCCCCAGCCCCTTACGGCCACCGTAGCCCCATCTCACCCTCCACCGTCCCTCGCGGCTCCCGTAGCCCCGCCCCGCCCCTTCCCATGGCCCCGCCCCCTCGCTCGCCCTGCCCCGTTGCCATGGCGGCGCGTACCCGTCTCGGCGGCGCGCGGCGGGAGGGCGGGGTCCCGCGCGCGCGCGTGGGTGGGGGAGGCAGGCAGGCTGTCGGAGGAGGAGAGCGAGCGGCTCAGTGACGTCAGCGAGCGGCTCGTGTGCAGCAGCGACGCCTGTCGGGCCAGGTGCCGGAACAGCGCGCTGCGCCGCCTGCCGGCGGGGAGGACCGTCACTGCGGCGGCCGGGCCCCGCCCCCCGGCCCCGCCCCCTGCTCCACAGACACACACCCGGCCCCGCCCCCTAGCCCCCCCCCCCCCCCCCCGTTACCCCCATCTGTCCCCACCTCTCGTGGCCGCCCCCGGTGCCGCTCCGGCGGTTCCTCCGCGCCATCTTGGCCCGGGCGCTGCGGCGCCGCGCGGGGCCCAGGCGGATGGACGTGTTCTCCAGCGGCGTCGTCGTCACCAGCACCTTCGTCCCGCTCTGCCGCACAGGGGGTCACTGCCACGCCCTGCCACACCCCACCATGCCCGAAGCTGGGGCCCACCCCCCTCCCAGCACCCACCTCCCCACCGTGACCCAGGAGCCTGCTGTGACCCCACCAGGACCCACATCCTGGCCGCGACACATGACCTCCCCTATGACCCCACTCTGACCTCCTAGCAACCCTATGACCCTGATGTGACCCATGACCCTACCACAACCTCTCACTCCTGTGACCTTTTGGCCGTGTGACCCCCACATGCCCACAACCCCCATGACCCTCTACCCTGTGACCCCATGGCCCCTCATGACCCCTGACCTTGAGGATGAGCTCGACGACCTCGGTGTGCACCAGCCCATGGACAGGCTCCCCATTGACGTGGGTGATGAGGTCACCGGCGCAGAGCCCTGCCTCCTGCGCTGGGCCCCCCTCCTCCACGTGCTGTACCCACAATGCACCATTACCCACAATGCACCGGGGCCGTGATGCCCAAGCCCCCCCCCGCCATGTCCCCCTGTGCTCCCCAACCCAGACACCACAGCAGATGCTGCAGAAACCCTCTCTGTCCCCCCACATCCCTCCATCCCCACCGCCCCTGACAACATGGTGGGCTCTGTGCGTGTCCCCATCCCCACATCCCTCTGTCCCCCCCATGTCCCCACCCCACAATCCTCCCTTGTGTCTTCCCCGTCCCTCGCTGACCCACACCATGTGGTGGGCACTGCTCATGTCCCCCGACATCCCTCCGTGTCCCCCCCACATCCCTCCATGTCCCCGTGTCTCCCAACGTCCCCCCATCCCGCTGACCCAGACGACGTGGTGGACGCTGTAGATGTCGCTGTCCCCCAGGTAGACGCGGATGGCACGCAGGGTGAAGCCGAACTTCTTGCCGGGGCGGGGGATGGCGATGGGGGAGCGGGGGGCAGCCACCGCCGGGGCCAGCTCCCGCCCCGGGGACGAGTCCCTCGAGGACGGGTCCGAGGACAGCGACCGCGGGGACATGGGGCTGCCCAGGGGCGAGGAGCCGGGCGCCTCCCCTGCGCCCCCCCGCTGGCACCACACACACGGACCCAGGCATCCGGGGCACCCACTGCCCCCCACCCATGGGACCGCGGTCCCACCACCCACAGAGACCCAGGTGCCCAGGGGACGCCCCCAGCACCCCGCCCCCCATGGGGACCCAGGCATCCACAGGCACGCCCACCCACCCACCACCCTCCAGGGGATCAGGGATCCCCCACCCTTGGGACCCAGGTGTCCAGGGGACCCCTGCCACCCCCCCACCCTTTAGGACCCAGGCACCCAAGGGACCAACACCACCCATGGGGACCCAGGTGTCCAGGCTGTCCACCAAGTTGGGGGGGGGGGAGGGGGCGAAGGGGATGGGGGGGAGTCCCGGGGGGCGGGATGGGGTCCCTGGGGTGACACCCACCGCTGGGGATGATGACGGAGAGAGCAGTGGCCGATGCCGACTTGGTGACCTTCCCGGGGCCACGGGGGCTGCGCTTGTCACCCCCTGCCTCGGGGGCCACCCCCGGGTGCCGCGGCCGCCGAAGCCCCAGCTCAGCCCGGGGTGGGGGCAGGTCCCCAGCCCGCGGCGCTCGCTCCCCTGGGGGGACGGACTGGTGAGGACTCAGGTGTCTGGGACCCCCCACTAGGGACCCAAGCGTCCAGGACCCCCCACCCCTCACCAGGGTCCCTGATGTCCGCGACTGACCTGGGTCCTCGCTGGGTCCATCTGTGGGTCCATCGCGAGGGGGAGCCCCGTTGCGGGGGGGCGGCCGCTCCTCGGGGGGCGCCCCAGGGCGCCCTGGCTCCAGCAGTGCCGAGAAGCGGCGACGGGCACCCGGGGGGGGGGCTGCTCTCACCCTCGGGGGGGGCCCCTTCAGCTGCCGACGGGCGCTTCCTGTGGGGACCCAGGCGTTTGGGGGGGTTTCTGACAACTACACCCCCCTCACGCCCCCCCCCTCTGGGGGAAGCAGGCATTCGGGCAGACCCCAGGGGACCCAGGTGTTGCCCCCCACCCGGGGACCCAGGCCTGACCCCCACCCGGGGACCCCAGCGTGGGCACTCACAGCTCAGGTGAAGCCGTGCGCCAGCCGCGGTCACGGGTGAAGCCATCACGTCTCCCCTCGTCCCGTGGACGCCCCTTGGCCGCCTTCGGCTCCTGCTGCTGCGAGAGCTGCTCCAGGCTGCTGTACACCTGTGCACCAGCACCACCTCACACCCGCTCGCACCAGGCTTGGCACAGGGGTTGCACGAGGATTTGCATGGGGCTGCGTGTGAGGAACCTGCGCTGCACGGGGCCACGCGAGGTCCTGTACATCCCCACGTCCCCACATCCTCCTATCCCAGCCCATCACTGTGTGTCCCCACCCCTCTGTACCACCCCGTCCCCCCACCTTGCTGAAGCGGGGGGAGCAGGATGAGAACTGCCGGATCTCCACGGGTTCATCCTCCGTCGTGTCCTCATCCTCGTAGGAGGTGATGTGGGGGTACCGGTCCGAGCGTGCTGCAGGAGGCAGGGGTGAGGGGGGAACACGGGGTGGGGGGCCCATAGGGTGACTCCAGGGGGTCCCAAGGGTGAGGAACCATAGAGGGGGCCCTCCCAGGGACCCATGAGCATGGGGGGGCTAGAAGGTCCCCTGAGGGGTTATCCCTGCCTGGAAGTCCTGGGGGGTGCGTGGGGTGCCAAGGGGGTGTTCCCTGGGAGGGAATGTGGGGTGGTCCCAGGGTTGGGGGGGTCCTGGAGGGGTCCCGAGGTGTTCCCAGGGGTGCCCCGGGGGTCCCTCACTGTCGAAGTAGCTGGTGTCCTCCTCAGACTCCAGATGCGGCACAAACTCAGCTTTCTGCCGCAGCAGCCCCGTCCAGTCGAGTGCCGCGAAGAAGCCATGAGCCTTCACCTCCTGTGCCCCCCCTGTGGGGATGGGGATGGGGTCAGTGGGGGTAGCAGCCCAGGGGGAAGGGCGGGGGTGGGGGTGGGTCTCACCAGCCCCAAGGCGGCGCAGGGGGTCGGGCTGCAGGAGGCAGGAGATGAGGTGCTGGGCGTCAGGGGGCAGTGCCTCATCCCCTTCCGGCCACAGGATCTCATCTGACATGTGGTGGGGACAGAGGGGGACATGAGAGCACAGGGTCATGGCTGCCAGCCCCATCATGTCCCCATTTCCCCCTACCCATCCCTGAACCAGGG
The DNA here is from genome assembly GCF_929443795.1 of Astur gentilis. Lineage (NCBI taxonomy): Eukaryota > Metazoa > Chordata > Aves > Accipitriformes > Accipitridae > Astur > Astur gentilis. The sequence goes on from NC_064888.1 coordinate 236,385, forward strand.
ATGACCTGCCCTGTCCCCATGCCCCCATCCCCACATACCCGAGATGACCTACTCCATCCCCGTGTCCCTGTACCAGAGATGACTTGCTCTGTGTCCCTGTGTCCCTCCCATTTCCCCATCCCTGTACTAGAGATGACCTGCCCCATCCCCGTGTCCCCCCTGTACCCAAGATGACCAGCCCCGTGTCCCTCTGCATCCCTGTCCCCAAGATGACCTGCCCTGTCTCCTCATGTCCCGTCCCCCCCCCCGCCATGCATCTGTCCCCATACCGGAGATGACCTGCCCGAAGAGCTCCTCGGGGGTGTCCCCGAAGAAGGGGACGCAGCCCACCAGGAACTCGTAGAGGACGATGCCCATTGCCCACCAGTCCACCGGCTTCCCATAGCCCTGCCGCAAGATGACCTCGGGCGCAATGTACTCGGGGGTGCCGCACACCTGTGGGCAGGGACAGGGTCGGCCACGCCCCACCACACCCCAATGGCCCCGCCCCAATGCCCCCACCCGGCCCCACCCACCTGCTTGTCACGGAACTCGCGAGCATCCTTCTCCATGTGGCCCTCGTAGAGGTTGGTGGTGAGGCTCATCAGCCCCATCTTGGAGAGCCCAAAGTCCGTTAGCTTCACGTGGCCCAGCGAGGTAATCAGCAGGCTGCAGGGACCCAGGCGTCCGGCGGGGACCCAGGTGTCCGGCATCCCCCCGGCCCTCCCCCAGACTGGTGTCATTCCCCCGCCCTGGCCTTGGGGGACCCCAGTCTCCAGGCATACTTGTCAGGCTTGAGGTCCCGGTGCACGATGCCATAGTTGTGCAGGTACTCGAGGGCCAGGACAGTCTCAGCAAAGTAGAGCCGAGCCAGCTCCAGCGGCAGCGCCCCGATGTGCTTCAGCAGTGTCGCACAGTCCCCGCCTGGGACGGGGGGACATGGGGGGACACAGCAGTATGCATCACAGCATCACCCACCACCATCCAGCACATCCGAGGGGGACACAGAGCACCCACCCAGATGTAAAACACTGTGTTGGGACGTAAAACAGCCCCATCGTGACATAAACCACTCTGTCATGACACAAACCACCCCACGCTGCACTGCCTAGCCCTGTACCACAATGCCCAGCTCAATATTGTGATGCCGGCCCCATATCATGACACACAACCCTGTGTTGCAATGCCCAGCCCCTCATCGTACCACCCAGCACCATATCACGATGCCCAGCCCCATATCACAACGCCCAGCTCTCTATCATGATGCCCAGCCCTGTACTGCAGCACCCAGACCTGTATCATGATGCCCAGACCCATACCGTAACACCCAGCCCAGTATCACGACGCCCAGCCCTGTATCACAATGCCTAGTCCTATACCATGACACCTGTTGGCCCCATGCCCACCTTCAACGTACTCCATGACCATGCAGAGGTGGCGGCGGGTCTGGAAGGAGCAGAACATGCTGACGACGAAGGGGTTCTCGGCAAAGGTGAGGATGTCGCGCTCCACGAACGCCTGCTCCACCTGGTTGCGCAGCAGCAGGTTCTGCTTGTTGATCTTCTTCATGGCGAAGCGCTGGCGCGTGGCCGTGTGCCGCACCAGGTACACCGCCCTGCCGGCACAGCCGCGCGTCACGCCGCGACAGGGACCCTGGTGTCCGGGACCCCCCCCCTCCAGGGACCTCGGCATCTGGGGCTGCTCACCCGTAGGCGCCGTTGCTGATGAGTTTGATGGTCTCAAAGTCGCCTTCGCCTGGCGGCTTCTTTGCCCTGGGGACAGCACTGCGGCCCTGGGGGGACGTAGGGTGACACGGGGACACAGGGGGACACAGGGAGGGACACACAGGGACCCTGCCCCGGCGCCCACCTCAGCCCCCTCCTCGGGCTCCGGCGTGTTGCTCCCGCCGCTGTCAGGCTCCTCCAGATGCACCACGTCTGCAGGGACATGGGGTGTAACACGTGTGCGGGGACATGGGGTGTCACACGCGTGCACCCCTAGTGTACAACACCCCACGTGCGCAGCCCTCCAGCACACGCCCCCCGTGCATGCTCCCACACACGTGCATGCCCCTTGCATGCTCCCACATGTGTGTGCATGCCCCCACAGGCATGTGCAAACCCCATGCCTGCCCCATGGCCACTCGCACACGCGTGTACCGGGGAAGGGGTCCCGTGCCAGCCCCAGCTGCCCGATGATGTAGCGAGGGATGTCGGCCTTCAGCAGTCCCTCGCGGGCCTGGCCCTCCGCCGCTGCCAACAGCTGGTAGAACTCGGCCGGGTCGAACTCCTGCACCAACACGCCCCAGCACATGTGTGCATGGGGGGACACGCATCGTCACACATGTGCACACAGGGACGTGCACCAGCACAGTGCGGTGCACCAGCAGACAGTGGGGGCATGTGCTGGCGCACATGGATTTGTACGCGTGTGAGAGCGTGTGTGAGCTCGTGTGTGCACACACCAGGACATGCGTGTGCATCAGGACATGTGTGCACGTTTGAGCCCAAACGCATGTGTACACGTCTGTCGCTGTGCCTGCACCGACACACACACACACTCGCCAGACCACACGGATGAGCACGCGTGTGCCGGCGTGCACCGACAGTCACAGGTGAGAGCACACGCGTGTGGCCCCCCCCGGCCCCTCCCGCCTTTGTCTCCGTGGTCCCCGGGATGCGCCGTTGCCATGGCGCTGCCCCGGCAACACGACCGTCACCATGGCAACAGCAGTCCTGCCTCCCCATTGGCCGTGCGCAGGGATTGGCCAGGGCGTTGTCAGGGTGACCGGAAGGGCTTTGTCTGATTGGACAGTTGGGATGGTGCAAAATGGGATGGGGGGGGGATGCTGGGGGGCTGTCACAGGGCCCGAATGCCTGGGTCCCCTGGGGATGGTGGGGTCCCGGGGGACTCACCAGGCACTCGAGCAGTCGGGCAGGGCGGGAGATGATGATGAGGAGTTTCTTCACCAGCTGGGTGATGAAGGCCACCTCCTCCGACTCCGAGCGCTCGTAGGCCTGGGGGGGGGGAACGGAAAGGGGTCAGGGCATCCCATGGGACCTGGGGGTCAGGGTATGCTGGGGAGTCACATAGGGTCCTGGGGGGTCCTGGGGGGTCCCATGGGCCCCGGGGCATCCTCTTGGGTCTCATTAGGTCCAGCAGGGTCCCACCAGGTCCTTGGAGAATCCTGTTGGGTCCCATTGGGTGCCCTTGGGTGCTGAAGGTTCCCATTGGGCCCTGTATGGCCCTGGTGCATCCCCATTAGGTGCTGAGGGTGCCATTGGGCTCCACTGGGACCACCTGGGTGCTGTTGGGTCCCTTGGGGCACTGTTGGGTGTCACTGAGCCTCTTTGGGCCCCATTGGGTGCCAGTGGGTCTGCATTGGGCCCTGTTGGGTCCATGTTGGGCTCTGTTGGGTGCTGCTGGGCACCATTGGGCCCTGATGGGTCCCTTGGGGCTCCATTGGGTGTCACTGAGCCCCATTGGGTGCCAATGGGTCCTGTTGGGCCCTACTGGGTGCTGTGGCTCACGTCCTGCAGCAGCCGCTCCATGTTCTCCTGCAGCTCATAGAAGTAGCCGGCAGTGATGAGGCCATGCCGGGCCTTGGCCAGGCAGTCACGCGCCAGCTCGACCAACTGGTGCTGGATGAAGCTGAGGGCGCCATCGGCCAGCGGCGTCCCCCCAGGACCGCAGCCCCGCACGAACTCCTCCAGCCGCTCCTCCATCTGCGCCGTCGCCTGCGGGACCCAGGTGGATGTGCTGCCCATGGCTCCCGACACCCCCATAGCCCCCTGGGGCCCCCCAAGACCCCATAACCTCCTCCAGTGCCCCACAGCCACTCCAGACCCCCCAGAGCTGTCACACCTCCCCTCCAGGAACCTCAGAGCCCCCATGATCCCCCCCTAGATACCTCATAACACCCCAAGACCTCCATAACCCTGCCAGGACCCCCCCAAGACCCTATATTCTCCCTCAGTGCCCATTAGCTGCCTGACACACTCCCCCTGAGCTGTTCTGTAACTCCCCAACACCCTTAGCCCCCCCCACCAGAACCCCCCAAAGCCTCATGTCCTCCCCCAGTCCCACATAGCTCCCCCAGCCCCCCACATCTCCCCAGCCCCACCTTGGGGAACCGCTCCTTGTAGACATGGTTCATCATCACGATCTCGTTGTCATGGGACGAGGGTGAGCGTCCAGGGCTGGGGGGACACCGTTGGCACCCTTGGGACCTGCAGCATTCCCCCCCCCCCCCCTCACCAGCATCCCTACTGCTGGTACCTGCAGGACCCCCAGCATCCCTCCATGGCATCCCCACGGGGAACCACAGTGTCCCCATTCCACCTCCCTGATGTCCCATGGCCACGGTGTCCCCATCACCCTGCTGTCCCCCACCCCATGATGCCCTGATTCCCCCATGGTGTCCCCAAGCCCCATGGTGCCCCCCATGGTCTCCCCAAAGCCCTGGTTCCCCTCACCCAAGCCCATAGTGACCTCCAGCTTCCTGGTGCCCTGATTCCCCCATGGAGTTCCCCCCAGCCTCTTGGGTTCCCCAACCCCCCCAGTGCCCCAGCCCCACCTGAGGCTGCGGGAACGGGGACGTGGGGCCGGCCTCCCCCGGGCCCCTCCATCCTCCTCAGCCAGGCTCTCGGAGCTGCCGAAGTGGCGGGAGAGGAAGCGCAGCTCCTCCGGCGTCGGCTGCGCTGGCAGCTGGTGCAGGCGCTCCTGCGACGAGCACGAGGACTGCGCGCCCGCATCACCCTTCCGACCCCGCAGACCCCCACCACGCCCCAGGGACCCTCATAGACCCCCCTATGGACCCCCCCACGGCATCCCACGAGGACCTGTGGCCACCCACGGGGACCCGCTGGCCCCACCATGGTCCCCCGACTGCACCCCCTGGACCTTCCATGATGCCCCACTGCACCCCACAGGAACCCCTGGCCACCCGTTGACCCCTCCCCAGGCTCCCACTGGTGGGTCCCACACCTAACCCCACAGCCAGACCCATGCTAGAACCCACCCACAGACCCCTGGCCAAGCCCCCCCCCGCCCAGACCCCCAGTGACCTTCCCATCAGCCACCCCCCCTGCCATGGGGAGGACGCCCCAGTGGGTCCCCTGGATGTGGGGAGCTCTGGGGCCCCCGACTCACCGAGACAGTGGAGCTGGGGGTGTTGGTGCCATAGCCAGAGGAGGGCAGCGAAGCCAGTGACCATCGGCGCCCATCGGCACTGGTGGGGGGGGGGGGTGTGTGTCAGCGGATCCAGGTGTCCAGGAGACCCCCACCAATGCCCCTGAGCTGGGATGGGACTCAGGCACCTGGGTACCTCCCCCCATCGGCACCTGGATGCCTGGGTCCCCCCCAGACACCTGGGTCCCCCCTCCCAGATGCCCAGGTCGTCGTGTGTGTGTGTGTGTGTGTGTGTGTGTGTGTGTGTCCCCGATGCCTGGGTCCCTCCCCCGGATGCACGGGTCCCCTTACCGGCGGGAGGAGGCGAAGGAGAAGTGGGCCGGGTTGCTGGGCGAGAAGTTGCGGGGACTGTCCAGGGGGCTGCTGCCTGCGGGGGGGGGGGGTGGCAGGGGGAACAAGGAGGTGACGTCACCACTGCCCCACCCTGACACCCCTGCCCTGCCAGGCCCCGCCCACACCAGAGGGGGGCAGGGCCAAACGGATGCAACCCACCCCAGGGGAAAAGGGGGGCCAGGAGGGACCCCAGGGCTGGGGGGGGCCCTCCCTGCTTTGGGGGTCCCTATAGGTAACAGGGAGGCCAGTGGGGTTATTGGGGCGGGGGGGGGGCAATGGGTCCCTTGGAGGGATCCCAGCGTTTTGGGGGGGTCCTTGGGCAGGGCCTATAGATCCCTGGATCTTTATGGGGGTCTCTGGGGGGACCTGGGGGCTTCCAAGGCCTTGGCAGGGGGTTGGGGGACAGTGGGGTTCTGGGGGTCTCACCGATGTGTCCAGGCAGCGGGGAGTGGGGCCGCGGAAGGGTGGGGGAGGTGCTGGTCAGGATCAGGCTCTTCCGGTTGCTCGTGCGGCAGCTGAGGGAGAGTGGGGGGGCCGTCGGGGGGAGGCCAGGAACCCCCCTCACAGATGCTCCCCCCCCATCTGTGTCTTCACACCCGAATGTGCTCATGACACCCAAAGGCACCTGGGGGGCCACCCACAGCCCCCCCCCCCCCCAGGGGGTGCAGGAATGGGGGGTCGGGGGGGGACAGTGGCCATGGGAGGGCTCATGAGGCTGGGGAGGGCCTGGGATGGAGGATGAGGAAGGAGGGTTGAGGGCTAGAGGATGCAGATGAAGGAGGAAGGAGGATGGAGGAGAAGAGATGAAGGGTGAGGACGAGGATGAAAGAGGATGAGGATGAAGGATGAGGATGAAGGAGGGATGAGGACGAGGATGGGGATGAGGATGGAGAAGGGATGAAGGCTGAAGGAGGATGGAGAGGGGATGAGGATGGGGATGGAGAGGGATGAAGGCTGAGGATGAAGGATAGGGATGGGGAAAGGATGGAGTATGAGAATGAGGGTGGGATGTGGGGAGGAAGGCCGAGGCCCCGGGTACCTCTTGGTGCGGCGGAACATGCTGCTGCCCACCAGGATCGGCATCGGGGGGTCCAAGAACCCGGGGAGGGGCCAGGGACTCCGGGGCGACGGCGCCTCGGCGGGGCGGGGGGGGGGGGACGCGGCGGCGGCGGCTGCAGCGGGGCGGGGCCGGGGGCGGGGCCGGGGCGGTGGGTGCAATGGGGGCGCAATGGGGGGGCGATGGGGGCGCAATGGCGGGGGGGGGGGTCTCACCTGCTGCTTTTTCGCGGCAGCGGCAGATCCTTCTGCAAAACGGGGCAGAGGGTGGGGGGCGGGCCGGACCCCCCCGGAGCCCCCCGATCCCTCCGGACAGATCCCCACCCTCCGCAGCAGCACTTGGAGGGGGGGGGACACCCCGGGCCCTGCCCCGTTGCTAGGGGGCCCAGGCTCCGGTTCCATTTTCTCTGCCAGGGCCCCCTTATGTCTGAAGCCCCCTCCCAGATCTGGCAGCCCCGGACCCCTCCAGCCCTGCAGACCCCCGGTACCGGGTACGCATCACCCCCCCCCCCGGTGCTGACGCCGCCCGAACCGAACTTCCCGGTACGGGGGCTGCACTCCCCGCCCCTCCTCGTATCCGCCCGGACCGGTACAGCCCCCCCCGGACCGGGCCTCCACCCTCCCGGTACCGACCGACTCCCGCCTCCGCGCGGTACCGACCCCTCCCGGCACCGACACCCCCTCCCCCGGTACCTGCAGCCGTCGCCGGCGGATCACGCCCGAGTCGTCCATGGCGCCGCCGCTGCCGGTGCGGGGGGGTCCCGGCCACCCCCCCCCGCGCGCCCGGTGCCCGCAGCCCCCCCCTCAGCCGCCCGCCGCCATCCTCTGCCGCGCGGGACCCCCGGGAGCGCCCCGCCCCCCGGCCCCGCCCAGCCCCGCCCCCACGGGGGGACCCGGCCGTCGGGGGGGGAACGGCCCCACCCCGGGGGAGGGGGGGTTTAACCCCTGCGCTGCCACGACGCCCCCCCCCGGCTCGCCCCCCCTCCGGCGCTGTCCGCGGTGCTGAACCGGCCGCGCTCTCCAGGCCGGATGCCGGGGTCCCCTCGGGGAGGGGGGGTAGGGGGGGGCGCTCCGGGCCCACCCCCCCGGGTGTGTGTCCCGTGTAATATTCGGGCAATACCCCCCCGCCACGACCCCCCTCCCCCGCCTTATTAGTGACATTACAGCACCGTAACCCACGCCCAAAAGAGGGGGTGTGGGCGGGGCTGTTTAGGCCCCCCCCAGTGACCCCCCGGTACCCCCCCCCGGATTAGACCCCTAATCCTCCGGGATTGAGGACATGGCCATTTCCAGGCGCCCAGCCAGGACCGATTAAGTTGGGGGGGGGGGGGGAATACGGGCCAGACACCTGGGTTCCCTTCCCCCTACGGGGGGGGGGGATGATGACACGACAACATGACAACACGACAACATGATCATGGGGGGGACCACAACCCCTCCTCAAATCCAGGGAGTCCCAAACGCTCCCCCCTCCCCAAACTCCAGCATAATGGGGTCTGTGCACTCCCACCCTGCAACACCATAGATGCCACAAAAGGTAGACACCCCCACTCTCCCTTCCCTGTGACTCCCCCAACTTCGCAGGGGGAATAAATGGGTTTGTTGCTACCCCAGCCGTCGTCCCCCCCCCCCGCAAAAAAAAAGTGGATTTGGGTTTTTTTCACCACTTTGTAAAAAAACAACCACTTGCTTTATTGGGGGGTGGGGGTTGGGGCCCCCTATTTCAGGGGGGTCACAGCTCGGCCAGGGGCCGCAGGCTGCGCTCATGGAAGAAGCGGTGGGGGGGTCGCCGGGCTGGGGTCCGGGCAAAGTAGGAGAGCACTGAGGGGGGGGCCGTAGAGTCCTGCTTGGAGTCCTCATCAGCCCTGGGGGGTGGACGTCAGTGACCCCAGGGGAGGCACAGGGGACCCCGGAGTCCATTGGGGGGGTCCTGCCCACCCACCCCCCAACTGCAAGGCAAGGACCCCTGTGCCCCTTACCAGTGCATGGGCCCCTGGTGCCCCCCCATTGCACGGGAACACTCCCCCCAATTGCAGAGACATGACCTCCTGTGTCCCCCCATTGCACAGGTCTGGTGTGTCCCCCCAGCCCCCCATAGCGCAGATGGAGCCCCCTTGTGACCCCCCCCAATTACACAGGGACCTTCCCCTTTTCATCCCATAGCCCCTTCACCACAGACCCCCCCACAGCATCACACTGGGATCCCCCCGAGCTGCAGCAGCCCCTGTACGATTCCTCCCCCCCCATCCGGACCCCCTCCCTCGTACCACTTGATGGGGACCCCCCCGCACTGCAGCAGCTCCTGCGCCGTCCCCCAGCTGAAGCGCACGAACTGGGGGAACCCAAAGACAGGCTCGAGGTGCCGCCGCAGCCATTCCTTCGTCTTGGGGTCTGGGGGGGGAGCCGTGAGGAGCGCCTGGACATCAGGGTCCCCTGGGGGCCAGACACCCCTGTGCCCCCCAACCCCCAGCCACTCCTACCATTGGGGTACCCTGAGCCATAGTCCCGGTCAATGTCCTCCAGGTCCTCCACAAACTTCCAGTGCTTCACGGCCCGGTCACGGGCAACCTGGGGGAGTGGGGGCAGAGGGATTTGGGGGGCCCCAGAGAGATTATGGGGGTCCTGGGTCCCCCCATGAAACTCTGCCCCAGGGTGCAGCTGGGTCTTGGGGCAGAGTGAGGGAGTAGATGTGGGGTGCTGGGGGGGATGGCCCCTGGAGGGTGGGTATGTTTTTTGGGGGGGGTTGTTTGGTGCCCACCTTGGCGCAGATGCTGGCGGCACTGACAACAGGGAAGAGCCCATCAGCTTTGGGGCGCACGGTCACCTCCAGCCCCGGGAAGCGCTGCCGCAGCTTCGCCTCATACTTCTCTGCTGGCCCCACTGTGTCCACAAACACCTGGGGGAGCCCCGGTCCCCCAAAATCACCCCCAGCTCCCCAATCCTTCTTGCTGTTCCCCCAGCACCCCAAAACCCCTGCAAAACTCAACCCCCCCCAAATCCTCTGCTGCACTCTGACCCCCCCTCCTCAAAAGCACCCCCAAAGCAGTCCCAAATCAACCTGAAGCCACCCAGCACCCCAAAATCCACCCTAAATCACCCCAAACAATCCCAGACTCCCTCCACATGCCCCCAAAACACCCCAAATTCACCCCAAAGCAACGCAGAGCTCCCTCCAGAGCCCCAACTCTCCCCCCAAATCCTCAGCCCGGTGAGGGAAACCAAGGCACAGAGGGAGGAGAAGGATGGGGTTCACCCTCAGCCTAGGGCCCCCCAGTTCCCCCTGCCTGTATCTGGGTGCCCCCCACACCCTCCAGCCCCCCCAAACCCACCTCGGCCACCTGCACCCCAGAGTCTAGCGCAAACTGGATGAGGCCCACAGCTGTATCGTGCGACAGCTCGTTCAGGTTGTACTTGGCTCTGGGGGGGTCGGGGGGGGGTGTCACCTCCCAGCACTCCAAATGGGGAGCAACCCCCCCAGCACCCCAAACTGGGGGGGGTGGTGGGGCAGGAGATGGAGACTGCAGGAACCAGGTTTAGGGAGTCAGGGGCACCCAAAGGGTGCTGGGGGTACCAAGGGGGGTCCCAGAGGCATCTAGGGGACCCTGGGAAGGGGTTGGGGGGCATCTTACCACTGCTGCATGCAGGCAGAGATGTGGTTAGGGGTCCCCCAGCAGGGTTTGAGGTGCCCTGGGGGTGTCGGGAGGGTCTCACCGCTGCTGCATGCAGGCAGAGATGTGGTTGGGGGGCCCCGGTGGGGTTTGGGGGGCTCTGGGGGTGTCGGGGGGGAGTCTCACTGCTGCTGCAGGCAGGCAGAGATGTGGTTGGGGGGGCCCTGGCGGGGTTTGGGGGGACCTGGGGGTGTTGGGGCGGGGGTGTCTCACCGCTGCTGCATGCAGGCAGAGATGTGGTCGGGGGGCAGCACATGCAGTGCCCACCCCAGGACGTCGCTCGCTGCCTCCAGTAGCCCAAAGCGTCGCTCCCGCTCCCCCTCCGACAGCGTCTTCGAGTCTGGGGGCGGGGGCCGGGTGAGGGACCCTCCCGGACTCCCCAACTCTCCCCAGGAACCCCCACCCATCCCAGGACCCCCCAACATCCCCCGTACCCCAAACCCACCCTTGGGAACTCCAAACCTCCCCCCCCAGGACCCCCCGGGGCTCCCCAACTCCCCCCCCGAGACGCTCCCACCTGCCACCCCCAGCGCCTCCAGTTCCTCCAGCTTCTCCACGGGGCAGTAGCAGATCCCATAAACCATAGGCCCTAAAGGAGGAGGCGCGGGGGGGGGAGTGAGACCGGGGCAGGAGGAAGGACACCCCTCCCCCAACCCAGTGCAAACCGCAGCCGCGCCACGTGCAGCCGCCCCCCGACCCCCCCCCCCCGACCCCGACCTCACCCAGCACCGGCCCCCGCCCCGCCTCGTCCACGCCGAGGGCGCAGGGCCGGTGGCGGCAGAGGGGGGGCACGGCCGAACCGAACCGCCCTGCGCCCGCCGGGTCCCGCTCCAGCCGCGCCAGCGCCATCGCGGGGCGGGGTTTGGGAGGGGAGGGGCCCGCGCACAGCCCCCTGGGAGATGGGGGTTACAGAGGGCACCCCTATAGACCAGCCCCCCCACGGGGGTCATGGCGGGGTCCCGGCGGGTTCCCGGCCGTCTGCGTCCCGCGGGGCTGGGGGGGAGTCCCGGCCAGGAAGTGCCGCCCCGGGGCGGGCGGTGCCGGGCAGCGCGGGTGGGGGTTCCCGGAACGGCCCCCGCCTGCCCATATATGGGCATGGCTGCGTCAGCGGGGAAAGCCCCGGCACCGCCCTCTTCCGCTGACGTCGGTGCCCGCGGGCTCTGGGGGCCGCGGGGGGGGGGGGGGGGTGCCCACGGGGCGAAGCGGGACACGCCGGCAAGGGGACACACACACACGACACCCCCCCCCCCCCCCCCAGAACACAGCACAATTAGACCCATTATTACAATTATTATTAATTAAATACAAACGTACAAAAAAATAAACAGCGACAACAAAACGCCCCTGACCCCGACCCCCCTTGGACATGGGGGCAACGGCGGGGCCTGTAAACGTTACGGGGGGGGTCCCCCCAATACACCCCCCGTTTGGGGTGCACAGAACAGGGGCTCAGCCCCCCACAAAATGAGTCCATCCCGGGGATATCCCCCCCCGGGTGAATCCCCAGTTTGGGGGGCCCGACCCTGCGGGTCCCCCCCAGGCCCAGAGGGGTCCCCAGGCCCAGCTGGGGGGCACCCCCAGACCGGGTTTGGGGGTACCCGGTCTGTCCCACAGGTCCCGTTCCTGCGGGCCCTGGGGGTCCCCCAACCCCACCGCGGGTGCCCAACTAGGGGTGCCCGCTCCTGCAGGTCCCTTCAGGCTGGTCCATGCTGGGGGGGGGGGGGGGGGCGGCCCAGTCCAGGGGTCCCCCATCCTCACAGGTCCTTCTGGGATTCTCCATCGGGGGTCCCCAGCTCCTCCAGGTCCATGCTGGGGGGGTGGTCCCCTCTGGGTGCCCCCCCGAGAAGCAGTGGCTTTCACCGAGCAGCAGCAGGAGCCGACGGGGGTCCGTGTCCACGGGGGTCCCCACCAGGACCCCCCACCCCCCCTGCCGAAGCCGTGGTCCTCATCCCGGCACAGTCCCACGCAGCATCCCGTCGAGGCACCCCGTACCTCCGTGTCTGCGCCGGGGTTGGTTCCCCGTCCCTCCGGGTCCATCCAGGTCCGTGGGGTCCCCATCGGGGTGTCCGGGGGAGTGGTGGGGGTGTCTCCACCGGGCAGCGGCCACGGCGGGGCTGGTCCGTTCCCCGCCCGGGGGGGGTGGGGAATGGCTAGAAGCCGAGGGCAGCGCCGGGGGGCAGCGGGCAGCCGGAGCCGGCATGGTCGCGCACGGAGCCGCGCAGCCGCCGCACCTGGGCCCGGAGCCCGGCCGCCGTCGCCGCCAGCGCCGCGTTCTGGGCGCGGAGCCCACGGACGCGCTGCTCCAGCCGGGCGATCCGTTCCAGCTTCCGCCGCCGGCAACGGCTCGCCGCCAGCCGGTTCCGCAACCGCCGTCGTTCTGCCTGCAGCCGTTCCGGAGAGTCCGGGCCCGGGTCGGCCGCCTCCGCCTCCGGTGCTGCTCCGGGGACCCCCGGGAAGGGTCCTCCTCCTCCTCCTCCTCCCCCCGCCGCCGCCGCCGCCGCCAGTCCCGACGGCTCCGGCAGCGCCACGTTGGGCGGCCCCGGCTGGTGCAGCTCGTCCAGCGCCTGCGCGAAGCTGCCGGTGAAGCCGTCGCGCTCCCCGGGGCCGGGGTAGAAGAAACCGCCGGTACCGGCGCCGCTACCGAAGAAGCCGCCGTCGGGGCAGGGCGCCGGCTTAAGCCCGCGGAAGGGCTCGGAGGGGGGCCCCGGCGGCAGCGCTCCCGCCAGTGCCCCGTAGTCGGGTTCGGGCCGGCAGAAGCCACCCGGGAAGGGCGCGGGTCGGTAGAACGGCGGCTCCATCCGCGCGCACATGCGGCCCAACCGAGGAAAGGCGCGGAAGCAGCGGCGGGACTCGAACCCGCGTCTCCGCGCTGCGCCGCTCGCCCGCCTTATACCCGCCCGCGGCGGAAGCGCGGCCCCATTGGCTGCGGCGCCCGCCGGACACGCCCCCCCGCCGCGAAGGGACACGCCCCCGTCCGGGAAGGGGCGGGGCCTTGCGGGGCAGCGGCGGGGGGTGTAACGGTGGGGACACACACGCGTGTGCAAGGGGGGGGGGCACGCACCCGTGAGCACAGACGTGGGGGCATGTGGGGGGGCACGCAGCACCGGCATGTGCACGGGGTACACGTGGGCAAGGCTTTGGGAGGGCACACGCGTGTGAGTGTGGGTCCCAGCATGTGTCCCGGTGCACACATGTGTGAGCACAGACTGTGGTCATGTCCTGGTGAACATGCGTGTGAGCACAGGCTCTGGTCATATCCCTGTGAACATGCATGTGTGAGCACAGGCTCTGGTTGTGTCCCAGTGAATGTGTCTGTGAGCACAGGCCCCAGCATGTATCCAGGTGCGCACGCGTGTGAGCGCAGGCCCCAGCATGTATCCAGGTGCACACGCATGTGAGCACAGGCCCCAGCACATGTCCCAGTGCACATGCATGTGAGCACAGGCCCCAGCACATGTCCTGGTGCACACGCATGTGAGCACAGGCTCTGGTCATGTCCTGGTGAACACATGTGCGAGCACGGGCCCAGCACAGGTCTGGGTGCACACGCGTGTGATCCCAGCCCACACCAGAGCTGGGGCGAGCGCAGAGCACACGTGTGTCATGTCAGGGCCGTGCACACACACAAGCTCACATGGTGCCCATGCGTGTCGGCTCCCGCGCTGTGGGCGCCTGGATGCCTGGGTCCCCCCACGGGCGCCCAGATGCCTGGGTCCAGTCCCCGTCCCTGAGTCACCATCGGCAACGCATGAGTCACTTCCCTCCCCGCGCCCCGGCCTCGCACACCCGTGCTCAGCACACAGGACCCCCCAGCCTGAGTCCCCCAGGATGCCCCTGCCCGGCGGGGGACCCAGGCGTCCGGGCGGGGCGGACGCGGGTTAACGAGCGGCGTGTCCCGGCCTGCCGGGGCGGGGCAGGGACGCACACACGTGTGCATGCATGAGGACACGTGTGCGGGGTGGTGGCATAGGGGTCCCCCTGCCTCGTCTTGGCCACATGCTAATGCCCTACGCCACCAGCAGCCCCCGGGGCTTTCCAGGGGGGACCCGGGCATCCGGGCCCCGCCCTCACCCTGGATTTTAGGGGATTTTGGGGCTGTCTCATTTTCCCTCCTGACTTCTCCTTCCCCACAAGCAGCCCCTGAGTCAGGCCCAGCAGAGGGTCCTGCCGTGACCTCTGGGGACCCAGGTGTCCCAGGCCCCCCTGCCCTGCTTCTACCCCCCCATGGGGGAAACTGAGGCGAGGGGGGGGGTGTTAGACCTGGATGCCTCAGTCCCCCGGCTGCGCCCTCCCCATGCCAGGAAGTGGTGGGAGCAGGAAGTCAGGGGGGGGGGAGGTGAAACGGAACGGGGGTGGCAGCTCTTACCCTGATGCCAGGGTCCTCCAGCTGCAGAGGCTGGGCCTGGGGAGCCGCGGGGGGGGCCTGGACTGGGGGTGGTCTCAAGTCCCGCCCCCCCCCCCCCCCCCCAGCGACTCTCACTTGGCATCACCTTTGGGTGCCCAACGGCCACAATGGCCACAGCTGCCACCAGGTTTTTGGTGCAGGGGGGGGCTGCCTGCACAGGGGACCCAGGCGTCTGGGGCCAGGCCCTGTGAACCCCTCCCCACCCCCAGGGGACCGAGGCATCTGGCACCGTCCCCCCACCACAGCCAGTGTGGTGAGAACCCATGCGTCTGGGCCACCCCCCACCCCACGAACTGCGAGTCCTGGGGGGACTGGGACTAACTGGTGGGAGTGACCGTGCACCCGAGGGTGGGTGGAGTGGGGGGGTGGCTCAGGGGGACCCAGGAGTCCGTTGGGAACCCGGAGGCACTGCGGGGTGGGAATTTCCCAGCATGCCCTGGGCTCGGATGCCTGGGCTCACAGTGGTGGCAACAACTGGGGCAAGCACCTGGAGGGTCTTGGGGCCAGACTGGGGGCACTAGGGGTGTACTGGGACACGGTGGGGCAGGGGCAAAGCTCCATTGGGAGCACTGGGATGTCCCCAGGGCTCTTCTGGGAGCACTGGGGGGTTTCCAGGGCTCTACTGGAAGCACTGGGATATCCCCAGGACTGCACACTGGGAGTGCTGGGGGGGGGTCTCCCGAACCGCAGGTGGAGCACGGGGGGGGGGTGTCCCGGACTCCCCCCCGTCCCGGAACCGGAAGTGCCGCCGCGGGGGTACAAGCAGCGCGCGCCGGCGTTGCCATGGCGATGCCGCTGACACACACCCCCACCCCCAGCCCCCCCACCCCCCGGACGCCTGGGTCCCCTGGGGCCGGTTCCCACCGCCCCACGCCGGTGACGCAACCGGAGTCGCCGAGTTCGTCACTGACGTCACGGGGGCGGTGCTGCCAATCCCGCCCCGCAGGGGAAATGGCCCGGCCTGACCCCGCGCGGCCCCGGCGCCGGCCCCCCCCCCACTTCCCCGGCACCCCCCCCCCGCACCTGGCGGCTGCCGGTCCCCGACGGGGCGGGGCGGGCCCGGCCGGGCAGACGGGAGCGGCTGGAGGGGCGGGGGCGGGCGGTGACGCGGCGCTGAGTCAGCGGCGGGGCCGGGAGGGGCGGTGCTGGGTGCCAAGATGGCGGCGGGGAGGGGCCGGAAAGGGGCGGGGCCGGCAGGTGTGACCCCCCCCTCTGGGAGGAGCTCGAGAGGCCAGGCGGACCGCCCCAAGATGGCTGCGGAGGCGGGGCCGAAAAGGGGCGGGACCAGAAGCTGCGGCCGCTCTGGGCGCGATACTCTGTAGCCCTGGAGGACCGGGTCCAAGATGGCGGCCAGGCGGGGGCCGGAAGGGGCGGGGCGATCAGGTAAGGCCGCTCTGGCCACATGTCTGTAGCCCTGGAGGACCGGGACTAAGATGGCGGCGGGGGCGGGGCCGGAAGGGGCGGGGAGACCAGTTGAGGCCGCTCTGGTCACATCTCTGTAGCCCTGGAGGACTGAGTCCAAGATGGCGGCGGGGCGGGGCCGGAAGAGGCGGGGCAACCCTATGAAGCCGCTCTGGCCACATCTCTGTAGCCCTGGAAGACTGACTCCAAGATGGGGCGGGGGCGGGGCCGGAAGTGGCGGGCGAGCCTGTGAGGCCGCTCTGGCCTCATGTCTGTAGTCCTGGAGGACCTGGTCCAACATGGCGGCGAGGCGGGGCCGGAAGGGGCGGGGCGACCAGGTGAGGCCGCTCTGGCCTCATGTCTGTAGTCCTGGAGGACCGCGTTCAAGATGGCGGCGGGGCGTGACCGGAAAGGGGCGTGGCCGGCAGGTGAGGCCGCTCTCGACACGACTCTGTAGCCCAGGAGGACCGGTGCCGAGAGAGCGGAGGGGCGGGGCCGGAAGGGGGCGGGGCAGGCAGGTGCAGCCACTC
Source organism: Astur gentilis (assembly GCF_929443795.1). Taxonomy (NCBI): domain Eukaryota; kingdom Metazoa; phylum Chordata; class Aves; order Accipitriformes; family Accipitridae; genus Astur; species Astur gentilis. The sequence continues at coordinate 252,947 of NC_064888.1, forward strand.
TGGATGCGGCTTGGTGCCCCTGGCGGACCGGCCCTGAGATGGCGGCCACGGCGGCGGGGCGGGATGAGTGCGGGCCGCTGCTCACCTGGGTAAGGGGGGGCCGGGACCCCCCCGGACCCCCCGAGACCTTGCCGGGCCCGTGTGACCCCCCCGGACACCCCCACGCCCGTGTGATCTCCCTGCCAGGTCCCCCGTACCCCCTGAATGCCCCCAGGCTCTCCCTGCGGCCTGGTGACCCTCCCGAGCATCCCTGGCACCCTGTGACACCCCCCCCCCCACACCCCCCACCCCCAGGCCCTGTGATTCTTCTCGGGTACCTGCTGAGCCCTTGTGACCCCCCTCCCCCAGCACCCAGTGACCCACCTGGTGCCCTTTGCCCCCAGCTAATGTGGTTAATGGGGGGCAGCCCAATGGGGTCTACCCTATGCCTAGGAGAATGTTGCTGAGGGTAAAAAGGGGGGGCCTGCCCCCCTGCAGTGCTTTGGGGGGCTTGTGCAGGTTTGGGGGCTCCCCTGTCTGCAAGGGAGGCATTGGTGTATGGGGGGGGGGGGGCAGGACACGAGTTGTCCGTTCTCAGCTCTGAGCAGGTCCAGGGGAGCTGTTTCAGGGGTGGCCATGCTGTGACCCCCCCCTTTGTGCGCCCCAGCTGCAGACCTTCGCCCCCCCCTCGCCCTGTGCCTCCCCCCAGGACCTGGCTAGTGGGGTGGCCCTCGCCCACGTCCTGCACAGCATGTGAGTGGTAGGGGGACACTGCCCCCCCACTTTGGGGACACCCTTAGGGCCCCCCAAAGGGTCTGGGGCACCCCCAGGTGGGGGCAGCGTGGTGGGAGGGGACCTGATTTTGGGAACCACCCTGTGCCCCCCAGCGACGCCTCGTGGTTCAACGAGACATGGCTGGGCCGGATCCGGGATGACGCTGAGGATAACTGGCGGCTGAAGGTGGGGGGGCACGTGTTGGGGGGGGGGCATGCTTGTGGTGGGACACTTCTATGTGTGTTTTGGGGGGTCGTTCTCAGCCTTCAGTCTGCTCTGGGGAGTGAGAAGGGAGAGTGGAGGTTTTGGAAGTGTTGGTTTGGGGGGGGTCTGGGGGCAGTTTCTTTGGGGGGGCATTTTGGGGGACACAATACAGGGGCTGATTGGGAGAGCTGGTTTGGGGGGATTCAGTTGGGGAGGGGTGTTTTGGGGAAACCTGAGGCAGGGCCACAGCAATGTGGGGGGGGTATTTTGGGGGTATGGGGGGGTTCCCAGCTTTCCCCCCCACACAGGTGAGCAACCTGCGGAAGGTGCTGCAAAGCGTCCTGGAGTACTGGCAGGATGTGAGTGTCGGGGTGCGTGGGGGATCTAGGCATCCAGGTCCCCCGTTTTGGGGTGGGGAGGTTCCCCAGAGGGGGGCTGAACCCACCCCCCCCCTTCCCGGCCCCCCAGGTGCTGGGCCAGGCAGTGGCGGAGCAGCACGTGCCCGACTTGGTGCTGGCAGCCCAGCACGCTGACCCGGAGCAACTGGGCAAACTGGTGCGACTGGTGCTGGGGTGCGCTGTGAGCTGCGAGAGGCGGGAAGGTGGGTGCAGGGCTGGGGGGCCCCCACCGCCCTGAAATGCCCCTTGACCCCCCTAACTCCCCCCCATCTCCCCTTTGCAGAACATATCCAGCGCATCATGACACTGGAGGAGTCGGTGCAGCATGTGGTGATGACGGCCATCCAGGAGGTGGGGGTGATTTGAGGGTCCCCAGGAGGTGTTGGGGGCCCTAGGTGGGTCAGGGGAGTCAGGAGATGTTGGGGATCCCTGTGGGTTGGGCTCAGGGGGATTTTGGGGCATCTTGGGGGCTTGAGAGTGAATGGAGCCAGAGGGCTCTGTGGGAAGGTTTTTGGGCATGGTTCTTGGGGGATTTTGGAGAAGCCGTGGGGTTATGGGGGGGGGCCTGAAGAGCCCCCCCAAACCCCATTTTGTGATTTTTTCCTTCACACAGCTTTTGGACAAAGAGCCGTCAGAGACGATGGCAGTGGAGACGTATGGGAACTTCGACACACAGGTAGAGGGATGGGGGGCAGACTGGGGGGGCTGGGTGCTGTGACAGGGGAGGAAGGCCAGGGTCGGGGGGGGACACGACAACTGCAGCAGGCGCATTTGGCGGAGGGGGATGCAGGGAGCCCCAAGGCTGCGGTAGATTGGGGGTTGTTGGGGAGGGACAGAGAGCGGTTGAGGGGGTTTGGGGGTGTCTGGGTGACCCCCCAGCACTGACACCGCCCCGCCTTTTCCTTTTGCAGTCACGGCGCTATTACTTTCTGAGCGAGGAGGCTGAGGAGGCCGGGGGACCGCAACAGCGCTGCCTTGAACTGGAGCAGCAGGTGGGGCCTGGATGGTTGGGTCCTCCTGGTGGGTGCGGGGGTCCCCCAGTCACCTGGGTTCCCCAGTGCTGTTCCCTCCCCATTTTTAGAGCTGAGGTGAGGGCACCCAAAGCAGTAACACTGAGTGGGAGAGGATTTTTTGCTGTTCCCTGTGAGGGTTGGGTGCAGACACACAGCGAGACCCCGCTGGGACGGGAGCCCGGACACCCGGGTCCCCTCCCGGACACCCGGGTCCTGCTGGCACGGGGCAGGTGGCAGTGCTGCTGGAGGAGAAGGGCAGCCTGGCGGAGGAGAACCGGGCGCTGCGGGAGGAGAAGGCGCAGCTGGAGGCCGACGCCGCTGGCGCTACTGCCAAGAAGCTGCTGTTGCTGCAGACGCAGGTGGAGCAGCTGCAGGAGGAGAATTACCGGTAGGACCCGGGTGCCTGGGTCCCCTGGGCAGGGGGAGGGTGCCAGCCCAGGTGCCTGGCTCCCTTAGCAGGGGGGTCACCCCGATTTCTGGGGTCTGGGTTTTGTGTCAGAGAGAACAAAACAGGGGGCAGGGGCGGGGGAGCAAGATGCATCCCGCACCCCTGTGCCGCGGGGGTGCCCCTGACGCCAGGGTCCCCCCTGCGCAGGCTGGAGAGCGGGAAGGAGGAGCTGCGGGCACGCTGCAACAGGCTGGAGCGGGAGGCGCGGGGGCTGCAGGCACGAGCAGAGGAGCTGAGCGGCCTGGCCGGGGAGGCCCGGGCCCTGCGCGACGAGATGGACGTGCTGAGGTGGGCTGGGGTCCCGCAGGGGGACAGGGTTGCCCGGACACCCCTACGGGCGCGTCCCCCGGTGCTGCTGGCGCAGGGAGGCCGTCAGCGGTGCCGCCGGTCCGGCAGGGCGTCGTCGGCGCGCGCAGGGCGGCTGGAGGCGGCAGTGGCGGCGTACCGGGGCCGGGCGGCAGCGGCGGGCGACCTGCGGCGCTGGGTGCGGGCGCTGGAGGAGCGCCATGCCGCCCAGCTGCGCCGTGCCGCCGCGCTGCAGCAGCAGCTGGGCCGGGCGCAGGCGGGCTGCGCGCAGCTGGAAGCTGCCCGCAGGCAGGTGGGCGGGGCTGCGGGGGTCGTTTGGGGCGGGGCTTTGGGCCGGGGTGGAGCAACGTGGTCCAGGTCCCAATGCAGCTGGGACTGAGGGGGCGTGGCTTCGGGGAAGGGGGCGGGGCTATGTCTATAGGCTCCCCATGTGGCATGGGTGGGGCGGGGCCATGCATCTGAGGCGTGGTCTATGGGGAGCTGCGTGGGGCCATCCCCAGCAGGGTGACCGATGGTGGGTGGAGCCAGGGAAGGGGGTGGGGCTATGTGGAGCTAGGGGTGGGACCAGGTCGGCAGGGGCGGGGCCACCCACGGGTCAGGCAGGGGATGCTAGCAGAGGTGTGAAGGTGTGGTGGGTGGGGCTGTTCCCAGGGCGGGGCTAAGGGCTGGGGGTGTGGTCATCTGTGGCCCCGCCCAGGTGGAGGAGCTGAGTGGGCAGCAGGCAGAGGCAGAGCAGCGGGCAGAGAAATGGCAGGTGGAGTTCAGGAACCTGCAGGAGAAGTTCGAGGCGCTGAACAAGGAGAAGGAGGTGGGTGGGGTGTCCTTCCCCCTGTCCCAGACGCCTGGGGTCCCCGTCCCGGATGGCTGCGTCCCCCCGCTGACATCCCTCACTCACAGCGCCTGCTGGAGGAGCGGGACACTCTGCGCGAGGCCAATGAGGAGCTGCGCTGCGCTCAGGTGCAGCAGAGCTGCCAAGCAGGTGGGTGGGGGACCCTGAGGGGACGGTTACAGAGCTCTCTGGGGAGGTGACAGACCCCTCAGGGAAGGGAGATCCTGCTGAGCACAGCCCTCATGCAAGGCACCAGAGAATCCGTGCTCAGGGCAGGGGTTTTGGGCTGGGGGGGTAACCCGGGGGGGGGGGGGTTGGGGGGCTTTGGGGGGGCCGGGGTGCAGTGGGGGTCTGCAGAGTGCAGTTTGGGAGTGTCACTTCTCACCCGCCCCCAACTATCTGTCTCCCCCACCACCACATGCAGTGCTGGAGAAGGGGACAGCCCCAGCAGGAAACCTAGCAGCCGAAATCCTCCCTGCGGAGCTGAGGTGGGTGCAAGGGGGGGTCCCCAACCCTGGGGCCCTCCCCAGATCTCCTGACCCCCCCGGGCCCCCCAGGGAGACAGTGGCGCGGCTGCAGCAGGAGAACCGGCGGCTGCAGGCGCAGGAGGTGACGCTGCGGCTCCAGCGGGATCAGCTCCAGCAGCAGCTGCACGATGCCGACCGGCAGAGGTGGGGGCAGGGGGGGTCATGGTGTCCTGAGCTCCCCCCCAGGCTCCCCCGCATCCCTAACACCCCCCCAACCCTCAGGCTGGAGTCCACGGGGGTGGCGGAGCTGCGTACAGTGCTGGGGGATCAGGGGGACCCCACAGAGGAGGTGAGTGGGGTGTGGGGGTGTGGGCTTCCTGGAGGGATCGGGCATTTGGGGAGGTGAGAAAACATTGCTATTTGTTTTGGGGGGGATCTCAGTGTTCTTAGGGGGTTCTCATTTCATTGGAGAATTCTGATGGTTTGGGGGAGGTCATAGTTTTAGTATGGCTTCCGCATCTGAGGGCAAGTAGGGTTTGGGTTTTGGGGGGGGGCAGGGGCTTCTCAGGCCCCCCTAGGCTTTGGGGGTGCTGGGAGCCCCCCCTCACTCCTCATTCCCCCCAGTTGCTGCTGCTGGAGGAGACGCTGGAGGAGCTGTGAGTGTCGGGGGGAAGGGGCCAGCCTGAGCCCCCCGGGTAGGGTGGGTGGACGGGGACAGCCCGTCCCCACACCCCAACCTGTGTCCCCTCCCCGATCTCCCAGCAAGGAGCTGCCCAAGGCAGGGGCAGAGCTGCAAGGGAAGGAGGAACTGGAGCCACACGGGGACGGCAGCGGTACGGGGTGTCTAGGGGGGGTTGGCGTGTTGGGGGGGGGCACAGGGAAGAGAGAGGTGGCAGGAGCTGAACAATGCCTCAGTTTCCCTCAGGCAGACTGTGGGTCCGGGAGGAGGGAGCTGGTGTGGGAGCCTCCCTGGCTTGATCTCCTTTTTGTGTGTGTGTGTGTGTGTGTGTGTGTGTGTGTGTGTCCCCACCCCGCTCCACTCTTCATGCCCCCCCCAGGGTCACAGGACGTGGAGGAGCTGCAGTGCAGCCTGCGCCGGAGGGAGGAGACCCTGCGCGTCCTGGAAGAGCGCTGCCGTTGGCATGCTGGGGGGGCCCGCACGGTGCGGGGCCAGGACCCCCCCCAGGCTGCCCTGGGAGCGCTGGGGGAGCTCGGGGACCCTGGTGGTCTTGGGGTTGAGGGAGCTTGGGGGCCCTCGGGGCTGTTTTGGGGTATTGGAGGGGTTGTGGGAACCACCAAGAATATCTTATCTATACTGGGGGGGGCTCTAAGATTCTCCCCAAGGGCCTCTTGGGTGCATGGGGGGCTCTGGGGCCCCCTAGGGATGCCCTGGGTTTGTGGGGGTCTGGGACCTTCCTCAGAGCATTTTTGGGTGCATGGCGGGGGGGCTGGGACCCATTGGGAGGATCTCGGGGAGGGTGCTCAGGACTCTTCTTGGCTGAGGAGGAACCCTGGGGTATCTGGGGGGATGCTGGGACCCCCCAGGGTTGTTTGGCAGGGCAGATGGTCTTTGGCAGGGGATGGGACCCTGGGGGGGCTCCTCCGTGTCGGGGTTTGGGGGTCCCATGCTGTCACCCCCGCCAGGTGTTGCGGGTGCTGGAGCCAAAGCCCCCTGGCCCCGCAGCAGCCCCCGCCCTCCGTGCCCTCCGGAACCAGCTGCAGGAGAAGGATGCCCTGATACGGCACCTGGAGGTGAGGGGGGGCTGGGGGGGGGTGTCCGGGGGTCCCCAGCTCTGGCTCAACCCTCCCTGGCCCCCCCAGAGCGACTGCGAGCGGAGCCGTGCGCAGCGTGAGCGGGAGGAGCGGCTGCTCGTCACCGCGTGGTACAACATGGTGAGCGATGGGGGGGGGTCTAGGGGGGCAGCTGCTCCTGGGGGTGGGGGCATGGATGACCCCTGGGCAAAGGCTGTGGGAGGGGGCACAGATATTCTCACGGACAGCAGATACCACGTAGTGGGCACAGATGCTCTTGGGGAGGCCGTAGGTACTTCTTGGCGAGCAGGTACCCCTGGGGGGGTAATAGATACTTCTGGGGGGGCAAAGATACCCTGGGAGAGAGCAAGTATTTGGGGGGGCTGTAATTGGGGGGGTATTTGGTGGGGTAAATGCATCAACTCGGAGCAGTCAGTGGCTTGGTGCCTTATGGCCTCCCCAGGCACTGTGGGTTTGGGGGGTCCGACACTCAACCCGTGTGTTCCCCCTGCCAGGGCCTGGCGCTGCAGCAGCAGGCAAGCGAGGGAGTGGGGCCACGGGCACCCTCTGGGGGGGCTCAGTCCTTCCTGGCCCAGCAGCGCTTGGCCACAGCTGCCCGCCGCACCCGGCCCCCCCATGGCCGCCCTCCCAACCGCTGACTGGGGGCCTGGGGGGCACCCCCTTCTCTGGGCTGGTCCCATTTTAGATACTACTGGCTTGGCCTTGCCCCCCATTCTCTTGGGGGGGCAAGGCCCTGCACTCCTCTTTGAGGGGGCTTTTAGTACTTCTATTTTTGTACCCCTTTTCTGTGGGGCAGGGGTTCCTGCTCCCCCACCCCAAAAAATCCTTTCAATAAAGCTACAGGATTCAGGGCTGGGGGTTTATTCCCAACAGGGATTTGTGGGGGGCTTGTACAGGCTTAGCTGTGTTGGGGGGGGTGTTTTGGGGTTCCCCCCCCTTAAACTATGTCATTAGCGCTGGGGTGCAGGAGCCAGCAGTCGTGGGAGCCACTGCTCCCTCCTGGGGCATCCCCCAGGAGAACGGCTGTGTCCCCCCCGAGGCTGTCCCCATCCCCTGGGGCAGCAGGCACGGGGGGGGGCCCCCGGGGGGGGCTCAGGGCCAAGCCCCCCCTCAGAGCCGGCGCTGTTCTTGCGGCGGAGCAGGGAGAAGCGTCGGGTGAATGTGCCTGGGGGTGGCCGTGGAGGGGGCTCAAGGGTGTCCCCGAGGGTCTCCCCAATGTCCTCCAGCGGCTGGAACTGCATCTCTTCCTTTGCCAGCCTGCAGGACACTGGGGTCACCCGAAACCACCCAAAGACATGGTGGTCACCCCAAACCTCCCCCTGGGCACCTGGGGTCACCCCCCAACACCCTCCTAAGATGTCAGGGACACCCCCAGCCGCCAGGACTGGCTTTGGGGGAGTCCCAGGCTGGGCCATGGGGTCCCTTGGGGGTGTTTTGGGGTCCCTGGGAGGGGGGAAGTAGAGGTCCCTAGAGGCAGTTGGGGGTCTCTGAGCAGTTTTGGGTAGGGGTTTCTAGGGTAGTTTGGGGGAAACTGGTGAGGTCTTGGGGTGGCTGGAGGGGATCTGGGGGGCGGTTTGGGGGTCAGTGGGGTTTGGTGGGCATCCCTAGGGCAGTCTTTAGTTTTGGGGAAACCCAGGGAGTTGTTTGGGTTCCCCAGGGCCCCTCCCAGTGGGGTTGGGGGGCTGTAGGATCTGAGGCAGGGGGTCCTGGGGGGGTCCTGTCCCCACTCACGCCACGTCGAAGGCGGAGCCGCGGAAGGCGGGCTGGCGCAGTGGGGCGGCTGCAGCTGTGTAGGGTGCCCGGGGGCTGGCGGCGTCCCAGTACCGGTCCCGCTCCAGCGCTGGCACCTCCCCGTACAGCTCGTCTACCGCCAGCATCGACACCTGTGGGCCAGATGTCTGGGTCCACTGCCGGATGCCTGGGTCCCCTCCTGGATGCCTGGGTTTCCCCCCCCACCACCACCCCGGGTGCCCTGTGGGAGTGGGTTGGGGGTACCTGGAAGTTGCGGTCAATGAGTGTGTTGGTCTCAAAGTCATCATCATCCTCGCCAAAGGGGTTGATGAGCTGCTCAGCCACCTGCAGCGGGGCCACCATGTCCCCAGGGCTGCCATGTGTCCTCCGGCCCCCCCCCCCTCCCCCCCAGCCCTCCCACCCACCTTGAGCCACCCCACGTAGAAGAAGAACTGGAGGAGGGTGAAGACGGGGACCCCCAGGTCCAACTCATGCCCTGCGTAGCCCTGGGCTGGGTCCAGGAACTGCCGCCCGATCAGGCAGGTGACGAAGAAGGTGTACACGGCGATGGTCACCACCTGCAGTGGGGGGACGGTTACCTACCAACGTGACCCCCCACGTCCTCTCATGTCCTTACGTCCCTGTCTGTGTCCATCCCTGTCAATGTAGCCCCATGTCCCTCCGTCCTCATCTATGTCTCCTTGTGTTGCTCCAAGTCCCCCCGTGTTCCCCCATCCCTGTCCTGACCCTCCCATGTCCCTTCATGTCCCCTCATGTCCCTCCATCCCCGTCCAGGCCCCCCCCCACATCCTTCCATCCCTCTTGGGTCCTCTCCACGTCACCCCATCCCTGTCTGTGTTCTCCTGTGTCCCCTGCGTGTCCCTCCATCCCTATCCAGTCCCCTCTCCCCTCCACCCCGCGCCGTGTCCCCATTCCTGCCATTCCCCTCCCTTCCCAGTGCTCCCAGGGCCCACCTGGGTGTACACCAGTGGGACGCTGATCCAGTCATAGTGGAAGAGGAGGCTGCAGTGGCCCCGAAAGCGGTTCAGCTCCTGGGGAGGGGGGCATGGGCAGGTTGGGGGGGCTCAGGGGGGGCCCGGGGGGAGTCAGGGGGCTTGGGGCGGTGGGGGTACCTCCATGAGGAGCTTGAGGGCGCAGTCATCACGCACACGACCCTCCCGCCGTGCCTGCCCTGCCAGCGCCCCGAACCAGGCGCAGGGCACCCAGAACTTGTTGTAGGGCGAGCGCAGCCCCTCCAGCCGCCGCCGCTCCTCCCGTGTCAGGAACCCTGCAGGGCCAGCATCACCATCTGCCCCCCCATGATGTCACCCGCAAGCCCCCATGACATCACGCACTGCCCCATAATGTCACTGCCAACAGCACTGACATCCAGTGATATTGGGATGCCCCACTGGTGTCACAGCACAGAGGTTAGGGGAACCTGATGCCCAGCCCCATGAAGTTCCCATGATGACATCACTGCCTCTGTAATGACTTCCCCACCCCCATAGCGGCACCACTGCTGTGATGCCATTCCCTTTCCCAGTGTGGCACCCCATGGTGACATCACTGCTATGATGCCATCCCCAGGGAGTCCCTGCGCCCCCCCGCCACCCTCCTGCTGGTCCCACTGGCCCATTACTGCCCCTGTGCTGATGTCACCCCCTCTGATGACATCACCGTGCCCTGATGAGGTCACAGCAGGGTGGCAGGGACGCACCAGCCTCGACGAGGTGGTCGGTGGTAGGGAAGCGCTTGTAGACAGCAGTGCTGACGGCACGCAGCACCAGCAGCGCAGCCAGGCTGCCGTATCGCATCAGGGTGCGGCGCAGGATGCGGCCCCGTGCATCAGCCCCGTGGACGTTGCCCGCCACAGCCACCATCAGCCCATCCGGCGCTGGGACGCTGCGGAACTGCCCCCACCAGCGCTCCAGCACCAGCGCCACGTAGAAACCTGCGGGACTGGGATGCTCTGGGGGCACTGGGAGCCCTGAGAAGGGGGTGCTGGGGGGAGTTTGGGACACTGGGAGCACTGGGGACATGGTGAGGTGGGGGAACTGGGGCATGGGGGACAGTGGGAGCACTGGGTGGAGGTGCTGAGGTAAGTTGGTGACACTGGGAATGCTGGGAGTGGTCACGGGGTGGCAAGGGCACTGGGGACAGTGGGAGTACTGGGAGAAGGCACTGGAGGGGGGAGGACTGGGGGTTCTCACCGAGGACAAAAGGAGACAGGGATTAGGTTAGTGGGTCTGGGGAGGCTTTGTGGGGACACTGGTGGCCTCGGGGGTCTTGGGAGGGTGCGTTGGGGTCCTGGGGGGGGGGGGTCTAGGGGTCCCGGGTGGTTCGGGGCTCTCACCGAGGACAAAGGAGACAGGGATGAGGTTGGCCGACTTGTCGCAGTAGAGCACCAGCTTCTCAAAGAGCCGCTTCTGCGCCTCCGACAGCAGGAACCTGGCAAGGGGGGAATGGACACGTGGGGGGACACCGGGGGGTTCACCCAGCCCCTCCCTCCAGCTGTGTGTGTCCCCCCTCTGTGTCCTGCCGTACGAGGTACCGTGTCTCCATGCAACCCGTGTCCCCCCATTCCCATGACCCCCCCCACATCCCGCATGCCCCATAGCCCCATTCCGATGCACTCCCTGCACCTCCACGTGTCCCCACGCACACCGAGTCCCCCCAACGTGCCCCCCACCGCACCGGTAGGCCAGGCTGAGCCCCAGGTAGGCAGCGAGGAAGAGGAGCAGCTCCCGGTAGAGCAGCTTGTAGATGCTCCCGCGCCAGAGCAGCAACAGCTGCGAGAAGCCCCCGAAACGCGCAGTGGCCACCCGCGAGGTGTAGGTCACCGTCATCACGGCCGCGGTGACACCCGGGCAGCACCCTGGGGACGGCAAAACCCTGCGGATGAAGAAATGGGACCCTGGGGGCATGAAAACCCTTTGGGGGGGGGGGGGACACGCACCTGGTGGGGGAGTCATTGAACCGATACCCAGGGGATAGGAGGCACAGCCTGGGGACCCCGACACCCTGGGGACACACCCTGGGGCACTGCCACCCCCCCCTCCCCGGGCTGGGCAGGGACTCCCCCCTGCATACCCCCCCTCACCTGTGGGAGACCTGAGCTGGGGCGGCCACCGCCGGTCTGGGGCCACTGTTCCCATCCCGGGGCCTTAAATACCGTCCTGGGGCTGGCCCTGCCCCGGGGCTGGGGGGGGACACACATGCCTGGGTCCCCTGGAGGAGGTGGGGGGGGGAAGGCCGGACGTCTGGGTCCTTCCCCTGTAACCCCCAGGGGAGCGGCCACTCTGGTTTGGCAAGTCCTGAGCCCACCCCCTCCCTGGGGGGGGAAACTGAGGCAGGGTTAGGGTGGGGGGAGGTTGGTGGCCCAAACGCCTGGGTCCCCCCCCAGGCTGGCCTGGCTCCGGCCCCGCGGCCTCGTGCCAGCAGCAGGGTCGCAGGGACAGATCGCAGCGGGACGTGGGACATGGGGCCAGACCTGTGTGGGGCAGGGGGGGGCCAATGCCACGCAGCCCCCACAGAATGCTAGAGCCTGGCTGCTGCAGCCCCATCATCCCCCCCGGGACCCAGACGTCCGGGCCCCAACCTCCCCCACTGCAGACCCCCACCACCACCACGCTGGGGACCCCGGCGTCTGGGCTGCCCCCCTCCCCCTCCCCGTGCCCTGTTAATCCGCCTCGAGCACTAATGAGGGTCCCTGCGTCCCGCCAGGCCTGGTGCCAGCCGGTGTTGACGTCACCCCCCCAGTGCCAGGCTGAGCCCTGTGGCCCCCAGAGGACCCAGGTGTCCAGGACCCCTCCCCCTCCAAGTGCCACGCAGCGAATGCAAGTGTCCAGGCCTCCCCAAAACACCCAAGAGCCGCCTCTCCACTTCCCGAGTTTATTATTTACACGAGGTCCCCTGGGGGGTCCCGTCTCTGCCCCCCCCGGCCCGGGGGGGGGGGGGGACAGACGGGGAGGGAGGGGGAACAGAGCAGCCCGGGGGGGGGGGCCGCGGTGCTGGTTGGCTGCAGCCTGGAGGTGGGGGCTGCGTGCGGGGTGGGGGGGATGTGTGGGCAGAGCCATCCTGCCCCTCCTGGGGGGGGGAATAAATATCAGCTGCCCCCCCCCCCGGGGGGCGTGGGCGGGCTATTTGGGGCTGGGGGGCTGGTAGGGGTCCAGCAGGAGGGAGGAGAAGGTGTTCACTTTGTCGGCCCCCCGCACCTCGTGGGGCAGCAGCGGCAGCTTCACGATGTGGAAATCCTCGTACAGGTCCTCCATCTGTGGGGAGAGTGGGGCAGGGGGCAGGGAACCAGGCATTCAGGCCCCCCAACCCCCACAGCACCCCCCCATGGCCTTGGGGAGGGTCCCAGGCATCCGGGCTCCCCAAATTCCACCTCCCAAGATCCCCTTCCCTTCCAGAGCCAGGCAGGGTCCCAGGCATCCGGGCTCCCCAAATGTTAACGCCTGCCCCGACCCTCTCCCAGGCTCCCCAAACTCAGTCTCCAGGCCCCCGCCGCTGTGCCATGGAACCCCGCATCGGGGCGCTACCTGATCGAGATACTTGGCCTGGATCTTGTGCCGGGCCTCACACATCTTGCAGGGCCGCTGTGGGTCGGGGAAGACGAGCTGGTTCACCACAATGTTGTGGGTGTCGATGCGGCACTTGGCCAGCTCCTGGATCAGCCGCTCGGTCTCGTAGAGTGAGAGGAACTCGGCGATGCACACACAGATGAACGTTGTCTGCTCCTGCCGAACCCAGCCCCCACACCGCACTCAGCGTGACACCACAACACCACGCTCGGCAACACCGGTCTCAGGGTGACACCGCTCTCAGCATCCCCTCTGCAGACCCAGCTGTCCGGCACAGAGACCCTGGAGGGATCCCTGCCCAGCCCCGCGGCGGAGGATTCCCCACAGGAATGCGCACAAGCCAGCTTGGCCACATCCCTGTCCTCCTTCTGTTGACCCCATCCCTCTCCCAGCGTCCCCACTCCCCTACTTGGCATCCCCGTCCCACTCCTGGCATCCCCATGCCCCCCAGAAGAGCCCCCCCACCCCACTGGTGGCCTTACTGGGTCCTTGAACTGCTCGCTGACGGAGCGGATGACGGGCAGCGTCTCCTCCAGCTTGGAGGCCAGCTGGTCAGCGTTCATGTCCCCCAGCCCCAGCATGTTGCACATCTGGGGAAGGTGGTGGTGAGATCCATCCCCTGAGGCCACACATGCCATCCACCCCACGGGGGTCCTGTTCCCACAGCCCCCGTCCTCACCTGGGAGATGAAGGGGCTGATCTGGTTCTTGATCTGCATGAGGCGGCCCAGGCCCCGCTCCACGATGGTGGGGAAATTGAGCAGCCGCAGCGTGTGGCCAGTGGGTGCCGTATCAAAGACCACCACCGAGAAGTTCATGCCCTTCACCAGCCTGGGGGGCCAGTGGGGTGGGGGAGTGTCAGCGGGGTCACGACCCCCAAAATCAGCCCCCAACAGGCCCCCCCAGCCCTGTACGGCTCCGCTCACCTCATCACCTCAGCATAGCTCATGGCCTCGTCGATGCCGGGGAAGGCGCTCATAGCCTCTTGCATCATCTTCTTACCCATGCTCAGCATGTTGTCCTCCTCAAAGAACTCGTCAGGCAGCTCTGCCACCCCCAGGCTGGGGTCGATCTCCTGCCGGGGTTCGGAGGGTGAGAGGGGCCATGGCGGGGGCGGGGGGGCGGGCTCTCGCCTCCGTCCTGGACTCACCATGGCAAAGAGGTTGTCATAGCCCTTGACTTTGGTGGGGACTTTGGAGAACTTCTGGTCGAAGGCGTCAGAGATGTTGTGTGCAGGGTCGGTGGAGATGATGAGGACGCTCTCCCGCACCTTTGAGAGCTGCACGGCCAGGCTGCAGCTGGGGGGGACAGCAGTGACGGCGGGGGGGGGGGGGGGGGGGGCTTCTGCCGGCGGGGGTCCCGGTGGCCTCCCTGGCTGGGGAGCTGCCCCCACTCCCCCGCCACGGCCCCTCGCGCGGGGGTGGCCCCACCGAGGACTGGTTCTGCCTTCTGCCCGAGGGGCTCCAGCTCAATTCCGCCCCCCGCCCCGGGGCGCTCCGATTGCATGTATCCCGTCCCCCCTCCCGCCAGGTGGTCTGCTCCGGTTCCCCCACCCCAGGGTAGCCGGGTTGAATCCCCCCCCCTGCCCCGGGGGCCCGATCCTACCCCATCCCGGCGGGATCCCTCCCCCCACCCCCGGGGGCCCGGCCCGGCCCCGCCGCACCTGCAGGTGGTCTTGCCCACACCGCCCTTCCCGCCCACGAAGATCCACTTGAGGCTCCTCTGCTCGATAATGTTCGCCAGCGTCGGCTCCAGCGGCTCCACGTCGGGCGCGTCCTCGAACTCCTCCGCCTCCGGCCCCCACCCGCCCGCCGCCGCCGCCATCTTCCGCCGCGCCGCCGCGCCGCCGGCCCGCCCGCGCCCTCATTGGCCGCCGCCCCGCCGCGCTGTCGCGCCCCCTGCGGCGGATTGGCCGCCGCGCCTGGCGATCCGGCGGGGGGCGGGACAGAGCGGCGAGCGACCCGCGCGTTGCCAGGCAACGCCACCCCGACGGCCGTCGCGCTGACGTCATCTCCCAGCGCCGCGCGCTTCCCGGCGTCCCCCGCGGCGCGGCGTTAGCGGCGGACAAGATGGAGGCGCACGGCGAGGAGGGGGAGGCCCCGTCGCCGCCGCCCGGGCCCGGTGGCGGCGTGAACGTCTTCGCCAACGACGGCAGCTTCCTGGAGCTTTTCAAGCGGAAGATGGAGGCGGAGCAGCAGCGGGAGCGTGAGGCGGCGGCGGCAGCGGCGGCCGCGGAGGCCCCCGGCGGCGCCGGGCCTGGCCCGCACCGCCCGTCCGACGGCTCGAAGAGGAGCGGCGGCGCCCTCAGCTTCGTAAGGACGCGGGGCCCGCGGCCTCCTCCCGCTCCCGCCGGCCCTGCTGCTGCCCGGCCTGCCCGCCCGCTGCGGCGGCCCCGGCTGAGGGTTTCGCGGGGGTACCGGGGCCCTCGGGCTGGCTCCGGGGGTGGCGGCGGCTTCTTCCTGGCAGCGGCGGCCTGCCGCGGGAGAGCTTCGCCGGGCGAGCCGGTTCCCCGGGCGCGAGTGCAGGCCCCGGTTTTGCCAGTGGCACCTCCTGGGAGCGGGGCCGGGACTGGGACTGGGGCCCTTGGCGGGGCTGGCGGCCCCGGGGCCCTGGAGCTCCGCGGGCACCTGTGGTCTCCGCGCTGGGGGGGCACGTCCCCGGGGGGCCCTGCCGCTGCTTTCTGGAGCGGTCCTGTGGGCACCTCAGTGCTGTTAGGGGTTCCCTGTCGTGCTGCCTTTTGGTTTTGGGTTTTTCTTGTCTCTTCTTGAATCTCATCAAACTGCACCAAAATCCTCCGTTCCTGGGGAATGGGGGCGGCTTCAGCTGCTCCGGCACCACTGTTTCCCGGGGGACGTCACCCCTGCCCTCGGGGACGGCAGCAGCAGCCGCCGGCACCATCCCGGGCAGGAGCGGGGTCCTCGCAGTGCTGCCTGCTGTGGGCGGACGGACGGACGGCTGCCGGCCAGGGTCTGACGGACGTCCCTCCTGTTCCGTTGTGCAGGGGGTGGCGCGGTCCCCGCGGCGCGCGTAACGGTGGCAGTTCTGTCCCTTCCCCCAGGTGGGCAGGCGGCGAGGGGGGAACAAGCTGGCCCTGAAGACGGGAGTGGTGGCCAAGAAGCAAAAGACGGACGAGGAGGTGGGTATCCCCGGACCCCCAACCACTCCTGGGGGGACACGTGGTGCTGCTGGGGGGTGCCGCACTCACCGACCTTGTTTTCCCCTCGTTTCCTTGCAGGTGTTGACGAGTAAAGGCGACGCCTGGGCCAAGTACATGGCGGAGGTGAAAAAGTACAAGGCGCATCAGTGCAGCGACGACGACAAAACCCGGCCCCTGGTGAAATAGTGCCCGCGCCCGGACTTGCCCCTGTATATACTTATTTAAGGGCGGGGGAGGCGCTGGCCCCACCCCTTTTATATCTATAAATACCGATCGCGCGCCCGGGGCCGCCGCTCCCGCCCCACCGGCAACCAGGACTTGATGCCGGCCGGCAAACTGCTGTCGCTGCTGCCTGCCGGGACCCGTCGCCACTCCTCCCCCCACCCGGCCCCTGTGTGGGGGGGGTGGTTTTGGGATAGAAAGCGGAGAAACGGGGAGGGGAGAGGCGGGAGCGGAGGGGCCGCTGTCGCAGCATTAAAGACCTCGGAGATTTCGGAGCTGCCGAGCGACTTGTGGGTGTTTTTGGGGAAGGGGCCACCCCCCCACCCTCCCCCCCCCACTGTTACCCTGGTCTTGTGGGTTTGGGTGTCCTCTGGTGTTCGGAGGGTGAGATGCTGAGACCGCTGTGACGGGGTGACACAACCCACCCCACGCTGTCACCTGCTGGGGGGTTACAGCCTCCCTCGGCCATGACACCAACTGATTCTGAGGCTTCCAGTCATGAACTCTTTATTTACTGCACACACACACCCAGTGCCAAACTTTAACCATTATTGGCTTTTTTCCCCCCAGTAAAGCTGGGGGGGGGTGGGGATTGGGACCTGCAGCCTGTGCCACCCCCCCCTGGTGTGTGGGGAACAGGCGGGGCCGGGCCCTCCTGGGGCAAACTCCAGCAGATGACCCTGACGGGTCTGTGGTCCCAGTTCGCCCGTGCGCTGCGGTCGCCCCGGTTCATCCACCCAGCGCACCCTAACTCCCCAGTGCGCCCAGTCCACCCAGTGCTTCCCCGACCTGGCGGGACCCGGCTGGCGCCACCCACCCGGCGCTGAGCAGGGGGGAGGCTGCCGCCGGGGGCGTCCGTCGCTCTCTTGGTCGAGCCTGCGCGGGGGAGGGCTTCCTCCCCCGGTAGTGGTACGGCCCGCGCTGCGGGGCGCGCTGGGAGTTCGAGTCCGGCGTTGCAGTGCGGGGCGCGGACTGCGCAGGCGCGCAGCAGCACCGCCCTTTCCCCATGTGGCCCCGCCCCCGGCCCACGTGACGCGGCACTGTCCTTCCCGCGCGTTCACGTGGTACCCGCGGCGGGGCGGACGGTGGCCGGCGGGGGTCAGCGTCCGCGTGCCGCGCTCGCTCCCTCCGGGCAGCGCCGGTGCCCCGCGGCTGCGCGAGGCCGCCCCGAGCCCCCCCCCCCCCCCCCATCCCCGCCCGTCCCCCCTCCCCCGAGCCCCGGGATCCCCCCCCCCCCCGGCAGGTACGGGCCCGGCGGGAACGCGGAGGGGAATCGGCGCGCGGCCTGGCGGGTGGGGGAGGCCCGGCCGGGACTGGGCTGGAGTGGGGGGGTGGGGGGTGAAGGAGACCGCGGAGGGGGGGCTGAGGGGGTAATGGGGGATTGAGGGGGGGTCATTAGGGGGGCAAGCCGGGGCCGGGGGCCTGCGGGGGGGGAAGGGGCCGTGCCGCGGGGGGGCGGGGGGGGTGCCGACGGCGGCGGGGGGGGGGGGTACGGGGCCGAGAGGATCAAACCGGGGGTGCGGGGGGGGGAAGCTGGGCTGGGAAGCAAACGGGGGTGCGGGGGGAGGCCCGCTGGGGTGGGGGTGCGGGCACGGCCGGGGGCGTTCGTAGTCTCGGGGGGGGCCAGTAGGCGGGAGATCGGCCCTCCTCTATGCCCCCCCTGTGCGCCCCCTCCCGCCCCGCCGCCCCGCGCTTTTACCGGGGCATCCCCGTCCCCACGTGCGCGGCGCGTCCCCGCCGCCGTCCTCCCGCCCCCGCTGCCGCGTGGACGGAGCCCGCTGCGCCCCCGGCCGCGCTGAGGAGGGGGGGGGGGGGCCGCTATGCCTCACACACACACAGCCCCCCGCGGGAAGCGTGTTCATCCCGGGGGCGTCCCCCCGCGGCTCCCGCTTGCAGCCGGCGCTGCCGGTAGATCGCTGTTCCGCTTCCCCGCCCCCGCAGGGATCCGGGGTCTGTGCCCCCCCCACTTCCACCCCAGCCGGTGACCCCCAGGATCTCCCACCCCCAGTCGCCATGGACTGGCAGCCGGACGAGCAGGGCCTGCAGCAGGTCCTGCAGCTGCTGAAGGACTCACAGTCTCCCAACACGGCTACGCAGCGCGTCGTGCAGGATGTATCCTGAGGCGGCGGGCTGGGACCTCTTGGGGGGGGGGGGGCTGGGGGGGGGCACACACACGTGCCCATCCCCATTTGAGCCAGGGAAAGGAGAATTGGGGATTTCTTCTCTTAACGGGGTCAGTAGCCACAGGAGACCAGGCCAGCTTGAGCTCCAGAGGGGCTGGACCTGGGGAACAGGGGCGGGGGGGGGGGGGCTGGGGTTCGGCCATATTAATCCAGGACAGCATTCCTGTCCCTGTTCTTGTCACGGGGCTGCCCCCGTCCTCGTCCCAGTCCTTAACCGCCTGGGGCAGAAGCTGAAGCAGCTGAACCAATTCCCCGACTTCAACAACTACCTGATCTTCGTGCTTACGCGGCTCAAGTCTGAAGGTGGGTTGCTCTGCTCTGCAGTTTGGGGTCTGCTGGGTCCCAGGGGGGTGGCAGAGGCATTTGGGGGGTGGCAGAGGTGGATGCAGGAGCTGAGCCCGCCCGTTCCAGGCTCAGGGAGGTAGAAGGGGAGAGGATGCATGTTGCAGCCCATCCTTAACAACTCACGCCCCCCCCCCCAGATGAGCCAACACGCTCACTCAGCGGCCTGATACTGAAAAACAACGTCAAAGCGCACTACCAGAGCTTCCCCCAGCCTGTGGCCGAGTTCATCAAGCAGGAGTGTCTCAACAACATCGGGGATGCGTCCTCCCTCATCCGGGCCACCATCGGTGAGATGGGGCAGGGGCCCCCCTGGGGACCCTCAGCCCTCCCCGCACTAACGACCCGTCCGCAGGCATCCTCATCACCACCATCGCCTCCAAGGGGGAGCTGCAGATGTGGCCGGAGCTGCTGCCGCAGCTCTGCAACCTGCTCAATTCGGAGGACTACAACACATGCGAGGTGCGCGGGGCCGGCCGGGGGGTCCGGGGGGGCCGTGGCCGGCTCTGACGCCCCTCTGGCGCGCAGGGGGCGTTCGGGGCCCTGCAGAAGATCTGCGAGGACTCTTCTGAGCTCCTGGACAGCGATGCGCTCAACCGGCCCCTCAACGTCATGATCCCCAAGTTCCTCCAGTTCTTCAAGCACTGCAGCCCTAAGATCAGGTATGTGTATGCTGGGTGGGGGATGACACGTGTCCCCCTGCAGCCCCACGGTTGGGTGCAGAGGGCTTGGGGGTTGGCCAGCCAGGTGGGAATGTTGGGGAGCCATGACCAGAGCTATTATATGGCTGTTCAATGAGATGGGGTGGGAGCTGTTCCTGTGCTCCCTGTGTTCATGTGCTCCTGTTGTGGTTTGCCTCGGGGTCCCCTTGTCCCTGTCCCTCCCCACGATGGGTGGTCTGGCTCTTATCTGTGCCTGCACTGGGCTGATGTGGGGATTTGGGCCCCCCCCCAGACTGGGCAGCTCCAGGTCAGCCCATCCCCATGTCCCCACATCATCCCATGGGAAGCGTGTGTGTGTGTGTTCCCAAGTCTGGACTGGGACAAGAGATTATTCAGCCCAGAGCACGTTTCCCTCTCATGAGTTAATTCAGTGCTGGGAGTCCAGGAGGGGCAGGTGGCTGGGCTGAACCCCCCTCCTGGCTTCGCATCGTTAGCTAACGAGCCTGCCAGACTGCCCCCCGCCATGGTCTGTCTCCCCCCAGGTCCCACGCCATCGCCTGTGTCAACCAGTTCATCATGGACCGGGCTCAGGCGCTGATGGAAAACATCGACACCTTCATCGAGGTGAGCAGCTGGGTGGGGGAAACCCCTGGGAGCCCCCCTGGCATGGCCCCGAGGGCGGACACCAGTAAGTGGGCTCGTGTGTGTGTCCCCGCAGCACCTCTTTGCTCTGGCGGTGGACGAGGACCCCGAGGTGCGGAAGAATGTGTGCCGCGCGCTGGTGATGCTGCTGGAGGTCCGCATCGACCGCCTCATCCCCCACATGCACAGCATCATCCAGGTGAGGCAGGGAGGCCGGGTGGGTGTCCCCAGGACCCCTAGACAGGTAAGCTGGGGGGCTGACCTGCTCCCCTGCCCCCCGCAGTACATGCTGCAGCGGACGCAGGACAGCGATGAGAACGTGGCGCTGGAGGCCTGCGAGTTCTGGCTGACGCTGGCTGAGCAGCCCATCTGCAAGGAGGTGCTGACCTCCCACCTGGTGCAGTGAGTGCTCGGGACGGCCCCTTCTTGTCCCCTGGCCCCCCCAGACCTGCCCCCAAGCCCTTCAATTCGCCCTTTTGCTCCCCCCTCCAGGCTCATCCCCATCCTGGTGAATGGCATGAAGTACTCGGAGATTGATATCATCCTGCTCAAGGTACGAGGTCAGGGTGAGAACGTCAGAGTGCCTGGCTCCCCATCCCTCCTCCAGCTCTGGGGGGCTGGTACTGGTTAACTGGAGGGACTGGGGCAAGGTAGGAGCTGCTCCAAGACCTCCTGGACATGATGACAAATTTAGAGCTGATGCCGGTGATGGCTCTTGTGTTCGTACTGTCTGATCCATGGGGGCCAGGGGTCCCGGGGACAGGAGGTTGGGAGTCTCCGTGGTGCGACGTGATGTCCCCTGTCCCTGCAGGGTGACGTGGAGGAGGACGAGGCCATTCCTGACAGCGAGCAGGACATCAAGCCCCGCTTCCACAAGTCCCGCACAGTGACACTGCAGCACGAGGAGGAACGGCCGCAGGACCCCGATGACACGGAGGATGAAGATGACGACGACACGCTCTCAGACTGGAACCTGAGTATGGGCTCGCTAGGGGTCCTGGCCCCAGCTTTGGGCTCCTTTGGTGAACCCTGGGGGTTAATTAAACCCCGAGGTGAGATGGTGCCTTTTTGGGAGGGATTAACCCCATCCCCTCTTGCCTGCCCGGCAGGGAAGTGCTCAGCTGCCGCGCTGGACGTCCTGGCCAATGTCTTCCGGGAAGAGCTGCTTCCCCACCTCCTCCCACTGCTTAAGGAGCTCCTCTTCCACCCTGAGTGGGTCATCAAGGAGTCAGGCATCCTCGTTCTGGGGGCCATTGCGGAAGGTGGGTGCCACGCTGCCTGCAATGGGCTGTCCCCGAGCCACCACCGTGCTGGCGCCGGGGGTCTCTGAGCCTCCCTGTGCCCTCCAGGCTGCATGCAGGGCATGGTGCCCTACCTGCCGGAGCTGATCCCCCACCTCATCCAATGCCTGTCGGACAAGAAGGCGCTGGTGCGCTCCATCGCCTGCTGGACCCTGAGCCGCTACGCCCACTGGGTGGTCAGCCAGCCCCCCGACATGTACCTCAAGCCCCTCATGACCGAGCTGCTCAAGCGCATCCTCGACAGCAACAAGCGGGTGCAGGAGGCGGCGTGCAGGTAAGGGTCAGGGGACAATTTGGGACTGCCTGTGGCATTTTTTGGGCAGGATCCGCTGGATCTGAGCCCTTCTCTGGGCAGGATGATAAAATTGATGTGTTGAGTCACTGTGATGATGGCGTATTCGTACTGTCTGACCCAGAGCGGGGGTGTGCAGGGGGCTCGGCTCTGGCCCAGGGGGGGCTGCTGACCCTTTCTCCCCCCACCCAGCGCCTTCGCCACACTGGAGGAGGAGGCCTGCACAGAGCTGGTGCCGTACCTCAGTTTCATCCTGGACACACTAGTCTTTGCCTTCGGCAAGTACCAGCACAAGAACCTGCTGATCCTCTATGACGCCATCGGGACCCTCGCTGATTCTGTGGGGCATCACCTCAACCAGCCGGTACGATATGGGGGGGGGTTCCCATCCTGGTGGTCCCCTCGCTCCCCACAGTGCCCCAGCCCGGGACCGGTGATGACAAGTGACAACAGACATTCGAATCCCGAACCCACAGTGTGGATCTCTCTGGTCTGATGGTCCCTGGGCTGAGGGGGACTGGCCCTGTGCCCCCCACATCCCCCCCTTTGTGTTCCCCTGCCATGACAGCCTCTCTCCCCGGGGTGCAGGAATACATCCAGAAGCTGATGCCTCCACTCATCCAGAAGTGGAACGAGCTGAAGGACGAGGACAAGGACCTCTTCCCGCTGCTGGAGGTGAGCCGTGGGGCGCAGAGGGTGGTGGCGGGGGGGTGTGT
The DNA here is from genome assembly GCF_929443795.1 of Astur gentilis. Taxonomy (NCBI): domain Eukaryota; kingdom Metazoa; phylum Chordata; class Aves; order Accipitriformes; family Accipitridae; genus Astur; species Astur gentilis. Next base: position 274,971 of record NC_064888.1, read on the forward strand.
CTGTCCCCTTTGCCTCCTCCCACCCCCCTGCTGTGTCTCCCCCCCCCCCCCCCCCCGCCCGCAGTGCCTGTCCTCGGTGGCCACCGCCCTGCAGAGCGGCTTTCTGCCCTACTGCGAGCCCGTCTACCAGCGCTGCGTCACCCTGGTCCAGAAGACACTGGCTCAGGCCATGGTGAGCCACGGCCCCCACCTTTCCCGGGTGCTGTGGGATGTGCCCCCCCACCGTGGGGTGACCGTGCCTCTCCCCGCCTTCCCCACAGATGTACAACCAGCACCCCGAGCAGTATGAGGCCCCCGACAAGGACTTCATGATCGTGGCCCTGGACCTGCTGAGTGGTTTGGCCGAGGGTCTTGGCTGCCACGTGGAGCAGCTGGTGGCTCGCAGCAACATAATGACGCTGCTCTTCCAGTGCATGCAGGTGAGGGCCCCCCCCGGCCCCCCCCCCCCCCATCCTGGCCTGGGGGCTGCCGGGACTCTCCGCGGTGCTCGCACCCATCCGCGGTGCTCACACCCATCCCTGCCTGCTCCCCGCAGGACACCATGCCTGAAGTGCGGCAGAGCTCCTTCGCTCTCCTGGGCGACCTCACCAAGGCCTGCTTCGTGCATGTCAAGCCCTGCATCGGTAGGTGCCAGGGCTGCAGGGCTACCCCTGGGAGAGGGGGGGCAAAGCAGGGGGACCCCAAAAAGATGTGATGGTGGGGGGGGGGGGCTCCTGCCACTGACCCTGCTTCCCCGTAGCTGAGTTCATGCCTATCCTGGGCACCAACCTCAACCCTGAGTTCATCTCCGTCTGCAACAATGCGACCTGGGCCATTGGGGAGATCTGCATGCAGATGGGTGAGTTTCGTGTGTGTGTGTGTCCCCAGCCCCACAGGCGCTCAGCTGAGCCCCCCGACCCTGACAAACCCCCCCCATCCCCTCCCGGCAGGGGCGGAGATGCAGCCCTATGTCCAGATGGTGCTGAACAACCTGGTGGAGATCATCAACCGCCCCAACACCCCCAAAACCCTCCTGGAGAACACGGGTGAGGCTGGGGGAGGGCACAGCGGGACCCCAAGGCAGGGGGTGCTGTTTGCTGGGGGGGGGGCCTGCTGTGCATAGCCCCCCAGACCTCTTCCCTCTGCCCACAGCCATCACCATCGGCCGCCTGGGCTTCGTTTGCCCACAGGAGGTGGCCCCCATGCTGCAGCAATTCATCCGGCCTTGGTGAGTTTGGGGGGGGCTGTTCTGGGGGTCCCCATGTCCTCCAGGGAAGGGGGGTGTCGCTGAACCCCAATTTCCCCCCTCCTCAAGGTGCACATCCCTCCGTAACATCCGAGACAACGAGGAGAAGGACTCTGCTTTCCGTGGCATCTGTGTGATGATCGGCGTGAACCCTGGAGGGGTTGTGCAGGTATTGCGGGGGGGGGGGGGGGTGGTACCCAGCAGTTTTGAGGGGGTACCTTAAGCCATGGGGGGGGGGGCTCAGGGGCAGCCCCCAGAGGAGAAGATAAGGGGGGGGACTACTCAGCTTCAGCCTGGCTCTATGCAGAATGGGGGGGTCCCTGGGCCCAGGCCCCTCTCCCCGTCACCCCCTGATTTTGTCCCTGTCACTCCCCCATTTTGTCCCCTTGTTATCCCCCACCCTGTGTGTCATCCCCCACGCCGTGTGTCATCCTGCCCTCCGCCGCCGCCCCAGGACTTCATATTCTTCTGTGATGCCGTTGCGTCCTGGGTGAGCCCCAAGGATGACCTTCGGGACATGTTCTATAAGGTCAGCTGGGAAAATGGGGGGAACTGGGGACCCCCCCATTCTGCGGGGTTGCTCAGCAGGGCCTCCCCCTCATTGTTAACCCCCCTCGCCCCGTGACAGATCCTCCACGGCTTCAAGGACCAGGTGGGAGAGGAGAACTGGCAGCAGTTTTCAGAGCAGTTCCCGCCCCTGCTCAAGGACCGGCTGGCGGCGTTTTATGGGGTCTAGGCCAGGCGGAGGCACCGGAACCAGGTCCGGGGCAGGGGGGGCAGCACGCCAAAACTGGGGGGGTAGACAAGTGGAGCCCCCCCACCTCAGCACAACAGACCCCCCCGACCCCTCTCCCCTCTCTCACAGGTCGGCGCTGGGAGGCCGTCAGGACGGCGGCCGTGAGCGGGCGACCCCGCGCCGTGCCCGGGGGGTTCGGGGGGGCGGGAGGAGCCGCGTGGGGGGGCCATGGCACTGTGCCCCCCCCCACCATCACCCCGTCCCTAGCCGCCCCGGGGGGGGGAGGGTGGGGGAGCCCCAAGATCGGTTTCACCCCCGGGGGGGAGAAGGGGGGGAGGGACTGGGGGTGGGGGGGTCCATGGCAGCCACAGGGGAGGGATGGACCCATGGCAGGGGCACCCCAAAACCCTGGGGGGAGGGGAAGCAAAAAAACGGGGCAAAAGGGTCCAAAAATGGGGTGGCCTGGGCAGGGGGGGCAACACCCCCCCCTTTTTCCGCTGTAGGATGTTCCTGTTCCCCCCCCCCCCGCATGGTGCCCCCCCACCCCACCCCACCCCGTACCCATGCACACGTTTCTGGAGATAAACCTATAGGAACATATAGAGCAGCCCCGGCCGGGGGGGGGGGGCGCGGGGTGCCCCGGGGGGGGGCGGGAGGGCCCCGGGGGGGGGGGGGGGGGCCGGGGGGGGCCGAGCCGCCGCCATTGTGCTTCGTCGTGAGCGAGTCGGTGCCACGTTTCTTGTGTTTTGTTTTTTTTTTCCCCGTTTTGTTCCGTTTTCTACCGTTTACAGGGCGGGGGGGGGGGGCGGGGGGGAGAGCGCCCCGCAGGGACCGGCGGGGGGGGCAGGGGGGGCGGGGAGGAGGCCGCGTCCTGGGGGGGGCGGGCCCGGTTGAGCCGCGCCCCCTCGTTCCTGCTCGGCAAAGAGAGTCCGTTGTTGACCGTCCGCCGTCTCGGTGTCGTTTGTACCCGCCGAGGGGGGGGGGTGGGGGGGTTATCACTTCCCCACCCGGGGCCGCTGCCGCCCTTCCCGGTGGTTCGGCTGCTACACGTGGTCCCCTTCCGGCGCCTTTGGATGACGTCGCGACCAGCCTCTCTCGCATTGGGCGAGGCGCCGGTCACATGGAGGCGGCGCGCCGGAAGCGGATCCCGCCGTGGCCGTGGCGACGGGACGCGGCCGGGCCGGGACGCGCCCCGGTACCGGGAGGGGGCTCGGGGGGACACCGGACCTTGCGGGGAAGGGGAAGGGGGGGGGGGGCGGGGCATGAAGAGACGGTGGGAACAAGGCTGCGGGGGCGTTGATGAGGGGGAGGCTGTGTCTCGATACCGGGGTCGGAGGGACTCGGGTGTTGGGGCGGGTGCCGGTACCGGGAGTTCAGGGAATACCTGGGTGTTGGGGTATCGTATGGGGGGGGGTGGTGGTGGTCACGGGGCTCTGGGGGTTCCGGTTTGGGGCGAATCCCGGTGTTATGGGCCGGGGGTGGAGGGCCGGTAACGGGGGGTGAGGGCCGTGCTCGGGGCGCGGGGGTGGGAGGGACAACCGCCTCTGGGGCTGCGGGAGGTGCTGACACCCCCGCCCCCAGCCATGGATGGGGCCCCCGCGCCCGACGACCCCGACCGGCAGGCGCAGGAGTACGTCAACCGACTGCGGCGCCCGGGGACCCCCCCAGGCCGCCCCCCGCCGCCCCCCGCCGCCCCGACCCCGGGGCCCAGCCTCCCCGCTCTCCCCCCGCGTCCTCCGTCGGGGCTGAAAAGGCCGCCCCCGGGCGGGGGGGGCGCGGGGGGCCTGCTGGCACTGCCGCTGGAGCTGCTGCTGGAGATCTGCGGGTACCTGGGGGCGCGGGAGGTGCGGGCAGTCCTGCCCCGCGTATGCCGGGCGCTGCAGGAGGTGGCCCGGGACGCCGTGGCCTGGCGGCTCCGTCTGCAGCGCAGTGCCGGCGGCCCCTTCCCTGTCCTGGAAGGTGGGTCTGGGGGGGCGAGCTGGACATTGTGTTTCCATGCGGGGGGGCTGGAGACCCCAAAACATTTCCCCGTAGTGGGTTGGGGACATCCCTAATACTCCATTTTCCCAGCTTTGTCGACCCCAAGGGGGCTGTGAGGTGCTGCAGAGGGCGAATGTGGGGAGTTGGGGTCCCCTCTCTGACCCCTGTGGCAAATTGTGGACCCCCAGTGACCCCCCATTTCCCCACAACTCCTGTCCCAGCACCCCACGTCCCCTACTCTGCTGAACCTCGAGGTGGCTATGAAGCATTGTGCGGGGTGAAGGGGGCAGGTTAAGGACCCCCCCGATGCCCCAGATCCCCCCCCATCAGTTCAGGAGGCCGCCCCTGACACCCCGTTTCTTCACAGAGGAGGGGTTTGACTGGTCAGCCGCCTGCGTGGACCTGGAGGAGCACCTGCAGCGCTGGGGAGGCGGCGGGACCTCCATGGAGCACTTCTCCCTTGACGAGGGACACTTTGCCTCCGTTGACTCTGTCCTTCTGCTGCAGGTGGGGCCAGGCTGGGCCTGGGGGTTCCCCGGTTCTGGGGGGTGGTCCCCATCTTACCTCTGTGTGTGTGTGTGTCCCAACTGGTAGGGAGGGACCCTCTGCGTTTCAGGCGCCCGCGACCGCAACGTCAACCTGTGGGACCTGCGGCAGCTGGGCCGGGCCCCCGGCAAGGTGCTGGTGAAGGCATTGGGCACCGAGCGCAATGGGACTCACAAGGTGGGGGGTGCAGCCGTTATCCCCTCTCCTCGTGCCTCGGTTGCCCCCCTTGGGGAGCTGCTGGGGGGTCCTGGAGCGGTTTTGGGAGCGTTGGTGGGCTTGGGCTCTCCCTCGCAGGGCTGGGTCTGGTGTTTGGCCTCCCAAGACAACAAGGTGTGCTCAGGCTCATGGGACAGCACTGTGAAGCTGTGGGACCTGGAAGCTGAGGGGCAGCAATTTGGGGAGATCAGGTAACAGCTGGGAGGGGCCCAGAGAGGCTTGGGGGGGTCCCTGGGGTGAGGTTCTGGCTAAGCCCAGCCCTTCCCTCACCCCTAGGGAGAAGGCGGCTGTGCTGTGCCTATCTTACCGCCCCGACGTCCTTGTCACCGGGACATACGACAAGACGGTGACTGTTTACGACCCGCGAGGTTGGTCCTGCCCGGGATGGGGAGCGTCCCTGGGATTGGGGGAGGTGCTGGGGGGGTCCCCAGCTCAACCCCTCTCTGCTGGCAGCCGGCCAGGCTCTGGTGTGCAGCTACAAGCCCCATGCTAGCGCCGTGCTGTCCTTGGCGGCCGATGACCGGCTCATCGTGTCGGGCAGCGAGGACCGGACCCTTGTCGTCTTTGACCGACGGGGCGATGGGGTCCTTCAGAGGCTGCAGGTGGGTCCTGCTGCCCCCCAAAACCAGGGGGGGGACGCGGGACAGGCTTGGGGACTCCCTTCTCCATCACTGCTGCAGTTGGGGCCCTGAGATTTGGGGTGCAGCAGGATCTGCCCCCGCTAACGCTTCATTCCTTCCTCCTAGCTGGAAAACTACCTGCTCTCAATGTCGTACCAGGGGACGCAGCTCTGGGCAGGGGACAACCAGGGCCGAGTGTACGTCTTCAGGAACAGCACTGGTAGCTTCCAGCCCGCCCGGGTAGGGATCCCAAGGGGGCTGGGGGGTGCAGGGGAGGGGTCAGGGGGTCAGGTGCCCCCCAGTGCCTCACAGTATGTTTTTATGTGCCCTCTCCTGCAGTACTTTGACGTGGGGCACCGGTTGCAGATCACAGGGCTCTGGCACTCGTTGGGGTCCCTCTATACCACGTCCACTGACAGGACGCTGCGGGTGAGGGTCCCTCTGTCCCTGTCACACAGCGCTGCGCTGGGGGGGGGGGGGCCTGCTGACCCTTGCGTGGGGGGCTAGAGGACTGCAAACAGCTTTTGCTCCCTTGCAGATACACGTCCCTACAGACCCTCCCCGCACCATTTGCTCCTGGACGCACGACGACGTGCTCAATGGGGTAAGGAGGGGCTTGCTCCCTTGCACACGTGTGTGCACACACATCCCCTCGCACATGCGTGTGCAAGCACCCTGGCTCCCCCCAGTCTCGGTCCTGCCACAGCATCTGCCGTGCTGGTCCTTGCACTGGGGGCTCCCTGGGGTGGGGAAGTGTCCCCCTGGGTCAGGGGGTGTCCCCCTAGCAGGCCCCCTGCCCCGGAGGTGCCCCTCGCCCCCCCGATGCTCCTCTCGACCTCCGCCCCCAGATCAGCGTGGAGGGCGATGTGGTGGCAGCCGCCTCGGGAGGCCTCTCGGTCGAGGTGTGGAGGCTCCGGACCTGACATGCCACTATGGCCCCATGCTCACACTGTCACACTGCTTGGGAAGCGGGGCTGGGGGGGCTCCCCGGCGCCGGGGGGGGTCTGTCTCCCGCCGGGCGCGGGGTCCCCTCTGCGCCCCCCGACATGGAGGAGACGGGCCCAGTCTTGGGCCCTTGGTGGGGCTGGAAGTTGCTGCCTGTTCATTGGCATTAAAAGGATTTGACTGGAGCGGAGGTTGCATGTGTCCCCCTCCCTCCGCCGCGGGGGCATCCGTCGTTTTGGGGCGAAGACGGGCGGTTTGGGGGAGGTTTAGGGGTAACCCCGGTCCAGCGCCATCCCCGCATGCGAGGCCCTTCGCTTCTGGGCAGCGATTGTCCCTCCGCGGCCACCGTCCCTTCTTCAAGATGGCGGCGCGCAGCTGTACTCCAGAGAGCGGGGGACGGGGGGAGAGCAGCAAGATGGCGGCGCGCAGCTGTACGGCGGGGGGGGGAGGGAGCAAGATGGCGGCGCGCAGCCGCAGTGTGCGGCGCGGCGCTGGTGGGGGTGGGCCAAGATGGCGGCGCGCAGCGGCGGCGCGGCGGAGTGAAGGCGGCCGGAGCCCTATGGCGACGCCGGGGCAGGCCCCCGCCGCGGCCCTGCGGGCCGTGCTGAAGCCGAGCGGGCCCCTCCCGGGCGAGAGCCTCCCGGTGCGCGGGTACGACTTCGCCGGCGGCCCGGACCACGCCGCGCTGCTCCGTTCCTTCCGTACCACCGGCTTCCAGGCCACCAGCTTCGCCCAGGCCGTCGCCGAGATCCACCGGATGGTGGGCGCGCCGGGACCGGGGGGCGGCGGGGTCCCGGGGCGGCGGGAGGTGGGTCCGGGGCGCGGCCGGAGCCGGTCCTGACCACCGCCCCCCCGCCCCGCGCACGCAGATCGCGGCGAAGCTGGAGCCGCTGAGCGAGGAGGAGCGGGGCCGGGCCGGGCTGGCGGGGCCCCGGCCCCCCTCGGGCTGCACCATCTTCCTGGGCTTCACCTCCAACCTCATCAGCTCCGGCGTCCGGGAGACTATCCGCTACCTGGTGCAGCGCAACATGGTGCGTGGGGCCTGGTGCGGCGGCGGGGTCCGTCCGGGTCTCCACCTGCCCCGGGGCTGGCGCCGAAGTCCCTGGCGGAGGGCGAGGGGGGGACCCTCAGGTCCTTGGGGTGTCTCCCGGGCCGACCCCAAGGTCCCCGCCCTGTCCCTGAGGTCCCTGCAGGGTTCCCAGGGGGATGCGTGGCTCCCGAGGTCCTCAAGCTGTTCCTCGGGTCCCTGTCAGATCCGAGGGGGTCCCCGTCAGATCCGAGGGGGTCCCCAGCCTGGTCCTGGGGTCCCACCCCGTCCCTGTCCCCTCAACGGCCTTTGGGGTCCCCAGCATTCCTGAGGGGCTCAGCCCTGCCCCGAGGTGTCCCCCAGCTTGCTCTAGGGTCCTTCGAGTCCCCCCCTCCCCCCCCACCTTCTCCCTGGGGCGTCCCTGAAGTCCTGACGCCGTCGCCACCCGGGGCAGGTGGACGTGCTGGTGACCACGGCGGGGGGGGTGGAGGAGGACCTCATCAAGTGCCTGGCACCCACCTACATCGGGGACTTCAGCCTGCGGGGCCAGGACCTGCGCCAGAGCGGCATCAACAGGTACGGGGCGCCAGGGTCCCCTCCCGGACACCGGGATCCCCTCCCGGGCTTAGACTGTCCCCCTCCCCAGGATTGGGAACCTGCTGGTGCCCAACGACAACTACTGCAAATTCGAAGACTGGCTGATGCCCATCCTGGAGCAGATGGTGGACGAGCAGGAAACACAGGTGGGGGGTGGCCAGCCCGGACGCCTGGGTCCTCCCCGGCTTGGGGGGGGCGCAAGGGGCCCAGTCGGCTGGGTCCTCCCTGGCTGGGGGTCCTGAGCGTGGTGGTCTGGCAGGGCGTGAGGTGGACCCCCTCCAGGATGATCGCACGATTGGGCAAGGAGATCAACAACCCCGAGTCGGTCTGCTACTGGGCGCAGAAGGTAGGTGGGGATGGGGGTGGGGTGGTCACTGCGGGTGTCACCGCCCATCACCGCGTCCCCTTTCCAGAACAACATCCCGGTGCTGAGCCCGGCGCTCACCGATGGCTCCCTGGGGGACATGATCTTCTTCCACTCCTACAAGCACCCAGGGCTGGTGCTGGACATTGTGGAAGGTGAGTGTGTCCCCAGATGCCAGGGTCCTGTCCCCACCCTGCCGCCGACGCTGGGGTCCTGCCCCCCTGATGCCAGGGTGTCGTGTGTCCCCCCGACGCCAGGGTCCCCTGACAGCCACCTCTGCCCGCAGACCTGCGCCTCATTAACACCCAGGCCATCTTCGCCAGGAAGACGGGGATGATCATCCTGGGCGGGGGGCTGGTAAAGCACCACATTGCCAACGCCAACCTCATGGTGAGGGGGGTGGGGGCCCCTCCCGTGTCCTGGGCGATGGGGTGCGGGGCACCCCTGAGGATGGGGAGAGGGCGCAGGAGCTCACCCTGCTCCTCACCCCGCAGAGGAACGGGGCCGATTTCTCCGTCTACGTCAACACGGCGCAGGAGTTTGATGGCTCCGACTCGGGGGCACGGCCAGATGAAGCTGTGTCCTGGGGCAAGATCCGGATGGATGCCACCCCTGTCAAGGTGGGATGGGGGGGGTCCTGGGGTGGGGTGCGGAATTTGGGGTGCCTGGAGGGCGCTCCCCCATTCTCATCCCCTCTTCTCTGCCCAGGTTTATGCCGATGCCTCCCTGGTCTTTCCGCTGCTGGTGGCAGAGACGTTTGCCCAGAGAGCCGATGCCTTTCCATCGGAAATGCCAGCAGACTGAGCCAGTGGCGGAGTGTCCCTGGGGGCTGAGCCCCCCATCTCCGGGTGGGGGGCAAGCTTCCCAATTTGGGAGGGCTGAGCCCCCACTACCTCTGCAGGGGCTCCCATCTCAATGCCCCCAGGCTCCGCTCCCTGCGTCCCAAATGCCGGTGTGTGCAGAGCAGGAGAGAGCGGGGTGACTCCCCCAAGCAGGGGAATGGGGGAGCTGGGACGCCCGCAGCACCGTCCACCTGTCCATGCCCCCCCCCCCCCCCCCCCCGCCCCGTCACTGTCCACCTGTTTCCTCCTCCCCAGCGCTTGTATTTATTTAAGCTGCTCGGGGGTCCACGCAGCTCTGCGCGCTCCCAATAAAGCACTGCAGTTTCTCCACACTGTGGGTTTATTCCTCGTTACTGGGGGATGCAGATGGGCACTGTGGGTGCCCCCCAAACCCACGTCACGTGGCGGCGTCCCCCTCAGGCTGGAAGCTCTCCTCACGCCAGAGCTGGACCTGGCCCTCGGTGGCGGTGAGCAGGCAGGGCAGGGTGGGGTGGAAGGAGAGCGACTGCACCACGCCACGGCCCACTGCCAGGCTGAACACCAGTGAACCCTGCGGGGGGGGTGTGAGGATGTGGGGGGGCTCCCCTGGGACCCCCCCAAGTGCAGGCTTGGCCTCCCCTTGCCCACTCACCTCCACCAGGTCCCAGAAGTAGACATTACCATCCTCGGAGGCGCTGCCAACATGGGTGTCCTGCTCACTCAGCACGCAGTCCAGCCGGTATGTCGTGCTGCGGTGGCCCGTGTACCTGTGGGAGGGTTTTGGGGGGGATGGGGTGAAGTAGGGCCCCCCCCCCCCCCAGGGGGGCGGGGCACAGGGCCATGTGGAGGGGGCTCGTACTCGCCCAGCAGCTCCCCTGTTTCCTTGTCCAGCAGGCGCAGGGTGGAGTCGAGGCTGGCAGCCAGGGCACACTGCCCATCCTTGCTGAAGCAGACGCTGGTGATGGGGCCTGGAAGCAGATGGGAATTTGTGGGTGTCCTGGGGAGGACCCCCCCACACCTTGGGAGCCCCCCATGCTGGTGTCCCACACCCCCTCACTCACTCCCTATGTAGTCGGAGTAGAGCTGGCCAGCACGCAGGTCGTAGCGCCGGACACGACCGTCCACGGAACTGCAGAGAGGGGGTATTAGTGCAGGGAGGGGTCCTGCTGACCCCGATCCCAGGGGGCCCCGCTGGCCCTGTCCCCCCCGAGCGTGTCCCCATCCCCTGAGTGCGTCTCCATCCCTCACCCCGACAGGATCTCGTGGTCGGAGACCTTCACGCTGGAGATGCCGTCCTTGGCCTCATCCAGGACCTGGACGGGGTCAGGGCGGCGGGAACGGCAGTCCCAGCACCGGACAGTGGAGTCGATGGAGCCTGGTGGGGGGCCGGGGGGAAAAGGGGGTGTCAAGGGGGGGCTCTGGTGCTGGCAGGACCCCCTGAGACCACTTCCTTACCAGACACAATGATGGTGGCCTCCTCATTGAACTGGACGCAGTTCACCTTCTGCGAAACAAGCAGGGAGTCAGCACCCTGCAGGGAGCCCTGACCCCCCAAGTCCCCCTGGACCCCTCACCCCCACTGCCCCGTGTCCTCACCCCCGCGTGTCCCCGGTACTTGCGGACCACTTGTCCGGTGGCCACATCCCACAGCGCCACGGTCTTGTCAGCCCCACAGGAGCAGAGCTGGCTGTTGTCAAAGGAGCTGGGGGGGATGGGGTGCCCTGTCAGTGGGGCTGGGGGGTCCCCGAGGGGTGAGGGTCCCCACAGTCCCCTTCCCCTTACCCGGCGGCATCCAGCACCTCGTAGCCATGCCCCTGGTAGGTGCGCAGGGCTGTGCCCTTGTGTGGGTTCCAGAGCTTCAGGGTCTTGTCGCTGCCGCAGGTCAGGCAGTAGTTCCCGTCCACTGGGGAGGGGGGGACTGAGATGATCCCCCCGGCACCCCAAATAGGCACCCCCTCTGCAGGAACTGCGGTCCCCAGTCACCACCAACCCCCCACCCCCCCCCCCCCACCCCCCAGGGACAGGAGCCCGGGACCTCTTTCCTCCCCTCTGGCATGGGGACTGGGAGTGTACCCCCACCCCTTCACTCCCCCTGGGATGGGATCAAGGAATTGGGGTCCCCGTGTCCCCGGGATGGGGTGCGGGTGCCCGTTCCCCCCCCCCCCAGGGATAGGGCCCGGGTCCGCACTCCCCCCCCCATCCCGGTTCCCCCTTTGCTCCACCCCCGCCGGTCCCACCGTTAAAGCGGACGGCCCGCACCGCGCCCTGCCCGCACTCCAGCGTCCGCACCCGCCGCCGCGGCAGCTCGGGACGGGCGGGCCGCGGCCGCGGGAAGGCCATGGCGGGCCGGGACCGGGGCCGGCGCCTCTTCCGGCGGCGGCGGCGGAAGCGGGCGGCGGGGCGGCATGGCGGACCCGCGGCGACCGGCGCGGGTGGCTAGGTGGGACCGGGGCACGGGGGTGGGACGGACGACACCGGGGGGGAGACAGGGGTTTTGGCCCGTCTGACGGTGCTGCCCCCAGGTACAAGCCGCCGGCCACCGAGACCAACCCGGCGCTGGAGGACCCCACGCCCGACTACATGAACCTGCTGGGGATGGTCTTCAGCATGTGCGGGCTCATGCTTAAGGTGGGGGCACCGACACTGGTCCCGGGGGGCACTGTCACCGAGCGGGGCGGGGGGACACCTGCCCAGGGTGCCCGGCCCGGGGTGAGCGGTGGGATGATACTTTGGGGACTGAGTACTGTTCGTGGGGGGGTTCTGGGGTGGCTGAGGGCCGTGGGGGCACAAGGACCATCCCCGGGGCGGGTCAGGGGCACAGGGACTATCCCCGGGGGTGTTTGGGTGGTCGACGGTCAACGGGGGAGAGGGGCTGTTCCCGGGGGGGGGGGGTCAAGGGCTGTCCCCAGTGGGGTTCAAGGGGACAGGGGCCATCCCCAGAGGGTTTTGAGGTGGCCGAGGGACAAGGAGGGGACAGGGGCCTTCCCCAGGGGGTCCCCACACTGTACCAAAGGGGTCCCCACGCTGTACCCCTCCGCCCGCAGCTGAAGTGGTGCGCTTGGATCGCTGTCTACTGCTCCTTCATCAGCTTCGCCAACTCCCGCAGCTCTGAGGACACCAAACAGATGATGAGCAGCTTCATGTGAGTGCCGGCAGCTCCGGATCCAGCCCTGGGGTGCTGCATCCCCTGCGGAGGGGACAGCGGGGAGACCATCCTGGTTTTGCAGGGATCTCTGAAGCCCGGGCTGGTGTCTCTCTCCTCTCCAGGCTCTCCATCTCAGCCGTGGTGATGTCCTACCTGCAGAACCCCCAGCCCATGTCCCCTCCCTGGTGACAGCCAGTGTCGTTCCCTGGGGAGGACGCTCACCGTGGGAGAGGCAATGGGTTGAGTCGGGGCCGGGACGATAAAGGAGATGCTGGGACAGAGCTTGTGATCATTGTGGTTTGTACGTACCTGCGTGGACTGGACCCTGCTTAGAGTCGCGGCCTCAGCAGGCAGATGGGGTGGATGGACACACCACACACCCCCCCCGGGGTTGGGGGAGCCCCAGGGGTGTGGGACCCTGCTTGGGGGATCTGGGGGGCCTGCTTGGGGGAACGGTGGGTGAAGATGGTAGGAGTCGGAGGGAGTGATGGGATGTGAGGGCTGGGGGAGCCCCAGGGGGCTTGAGGGGAGCTGGGGGGGATCCAAGGGGAGCCCCGGGTGGGGCTGAGGGGAGCCATGGAGGTGGCAGAGTCCTGGATGGGGCCCGGCGCCATCGCCTCTGTGAGGGATCCGGCTCCTCGACGCGCCATTGGAGGAGTGAGCTGTCTGTCTCTCGCTCTGCGCCGACTACGCCTCGGCGGGGGCGGGGTTTCGGGGGCTGCCACACGTCATTGGCTACTGAGCATTCTCCCGCCCCCGGAGGGGCCATTGCCGACGCCCGCCTCGGGAGGAGCGGCTCGCGGTGTCAATCATGGGCGCTCCTCCTCCTCATTGGCGCCAGTCCGTTATGTCACCGCCCCGCCTGTGTGTGGGGGGGGGGGGGGGGGGGGCGGGTGGTGTGTCTTCGTGGTATTCCGTTACGACCAGCCTCCACGCGCAGCGGTTAATCAGAGCGCGGGGCGGGGCCTGAGCGGCTTCCCCCGCCGACCATTGGCTCTCGCTTGCCCAGAGGGGGTGGAGTGGGGACCCCCCCCAGGTCATGTGGACGGGCGGTCACATGACCGTGCCCGCGAGCGACATGGCAGTGCCCGGGGCGGTAGCACTGCTACTGCCGCTCCTCGGGGCGGCGGCCGCGGGCTGCGGGTACCAGGTGGGCCCGGGGGGATTGGGCCGGGCAGCCACTGGAGAGGGACTGGGCGAGACTGGAGGGGCTCTGGGAGAGGCTGGGGGAACACCGGAGCGTCCTGGGGGAACGGGAACTGGGGGAGCTGGGAGGCACTGGGGACACTGGGATGGCCTGGAGGAGCCAGGAGAGACTGGGAGCATGAGGAAACGGGGACTGGGAGAGATCGTGGTGGGGAAGCTGGGAACCCAGGAGGGACTGGGGGGCAATTGGGAGGAACTGGGGCAGGGAGAAACTGGGCTGAGGGAGCTGGGATACTGGGAGAGACTGAAGGGAGGTGGGGAAACATGGATGGGGCAGCTGGGCTGGGACTGGGCAAACTGGAAGAGGTCAGATGTGGGGAGCAGTGATGGACTGGGAGAGGGAAACTGGGACAATCTGGGCCTGAGGAATGGGAAGGAATTGGGGTTTGTCATGGGCTGGGACTGGGAACATTGCGGAGAGGCTGGGATGGGGGTGCTGGGAGTGGAAGAGGAGGGTTTAGGGTATTGGGGTGCCTGTAGGGGGCTGGGGCACGGCTGGACAGTGACAGTCACGTGCCCCAGCTGGGCTGTCACTGGGGGGAACAACAACACGTAGCCATCCTGGCCTGCCCTTCCCCTCCAGGCAGGGGACCCAGGCGTCCTGGCCACTGGTTTTTAATGGCCATTTGCATCCTCCCCTGCAACCCAAGGGCTTCCTCTGGACATGGCTGGCAGGGGGGCAAGGGGGGGACGCAGGGCGTGGGCACAGCCCCATACGAGCCCTCAGAGACTCTGCTTGCGCCCGCAGTCGTGTCCGCCCACGCACCCTGACCTTCTCAATGTGCACCTGGTGCCCCACACGCATGATGACGTGGGGTGGCTCAAGACAGTGGAGCAGTACTTCTATGGAGGTGGGTGTCTCTGCCACTGTGGGGTGGGGGGGGATGGTCCCCGGGGAGGGGCAGTGACGTCCCCAAGGCCACTGCAGCACCTGCGGGGACAGAGGTGATAGCTTCAAGGTCACCGTGGGGGTGGAGGTGACGCTCAGCAAGGCCAGTGTGGGGTCGAAGGGACACTGAGTGCCAGAGATGGAGCCTGCAGCCTCACAGCAGGGCGGGGGTTGGGGGCAGAAAGACAAATCCTGCCCTCGGGATGGGGACAGGACCGTGATTTCTGCCCATTGTCCCCAGCATGGTGTTGTGACCCCGTTTTGCCTCTTGTTTTTGCCTGTCAGAACAGTGCTGGGACCCCTAGGCCTTTCTGTGTTCCACCCTCTATGTCCCTTGGATGTTTTTGTGCCCCCCTATGACCCCCTGTTCTTCTCCCACATCCCCTGGAGGTTGCTGTGACCCTATCCCCCCTATTCCATGACCCCATTACCCCCGGATGCCACCTGTGTCCCCACGGATGTTGCCGTGACCCCGTATACCTTATTATGCCGTGCCCCTGTGCCCCCTCCCTGCCTGTCACGGTTGACCCCATCAGTGCGTAATGAGGTGCAGCACGCGGGGGTGCAATACATCCTGGACTCGGTGGTGGCCCAGCTGGCAGCCGACCCTTCCCGCCGCTTCATCTACGCTGAGGTGGCCTTCCTGGCCCGCTGGTGGCGGCAACAGGACGAGGCCACACGTCACACCGTCCGCCAGCTCGTCGAGCAGGGTGCGGGGGGCACGGCAGGGATGTCCCTCGAGGGGGGAATCTGCTACTGAGAGGGATGTGGGGGGTGTCTCTGGAGAGGGACGTGGGCATGGGGACTCACAGGGTTGGGGGGGGCTGGGGTGTCCCTGAGGGTCATGGGGAGCACTGAGGGACATGAGCAGGGGGGGACTGGGGTGTCCTTGGGGGCATGCAAGGACATGGGGCAGAACTGGGGTGTCTCTTGGTGGACAGGGACATGGATGGACAATGACTAGAGTGTTCCTTGGAGGATATGGGCATGGGGGGGGCCTGGGTTGCCCTGGGGGAAGAGAGACTTGTGGGGTGCTACTGGGGTGTCCCAATGGGGATTTAGGGGGGATACTGGTGTGTCCCTGGAGAGACACGAGTACAAGGGGTTCACAGGAACACGGAGGGGGACTGAGGTGTCTCTGGGGGGTTACAGGGGGGTGCATGGGGACATGGGGGGGGATTGGGGTGTCCCTGAGGTGAGATGGGCATGGGGATGTGCCTCTGAGGGGGCACAGAGGCTGGGGGGAGGCTGAGGAGTCTGGGGTGGCCCCAAGGGACTTGGGGTGGTGCCGGTGTGAGGTGCTGCTTGTTCCTGAGCACCCCCCCCTTTCCCTGCAGGCCGCCTGGAATTCGTGGGGGGGGGCTGGTGCATGAGCGACGAGGCGGCCGCCCACTACAGCCCCGCCATCGAGCAGCTGGCACTGGGCCGTCGCTTCCTGCGCCAGGAGTTCGGGGCCTGCGGCACCCCTCGCGTGGCCTGGCAGATTGACCCCTTCGGGCACTCGCGCCAGCTGGCTGCCATCTTTGCCCAGGTGGGAGACCCCCCACTCTGCGCCCAACCCCCCCACCCGGCCCCACAGGGGACCCTGGCATCTAGGCTGACCCCTTCCTCCCTGCAGATGGGCTATGACGGACTCTTCGTGGGGCGCGTGGACTACCAGGACAAGGCGACACGGGAGCAGCTGCGGGAGATGGAGTTGCTCTGGCGGGCGAGCATGAGCCTGCTGCCCCCTGCCGCCGACCTCTTCACTGGTGGGACGGAGTGCAGGGCCCCTCCCAGGGCTGGGGGTCCCTTGGGTCTCCCCCTGAGCTCTTCCTGGGGGCTGGTCCTGTCCCGGGGTTCCCCACTGGGTGTTGCCCATCCCTTGAGCCTTCCCCTGTCCCCTTCCCCTCCCCTCCTGAGGGTGACCTGTCCCTTCCCAGGTCTGTTGTCCCATTCTGGGGCTGTCGCCGTCTTCTGGGTTCCCTCTGGGATTTTTCCTTGTCCCTAGGGCTGAGCCCATTCTCCATCCAGCTGATCTCAACCCTGTCCCCAGCCCAGCTGCCCCATCCCTGGGCTGACCAGGGGGGTGACTGTCCCCAGGCATCCTCCCCAATGTCTACAACCCGCCATCGGGGTTCTGCTGGGACCAGCTCTGCTCCGACCCGCCCGTGGTGGATGAGGACAGTGAGGAGAACAACGTGGACAACATCGTCTCCACCTTCCTGCAGATTGCTGCCAGCCAGGTGGGTGCCCCTGGGTGATGGGGTGCTCCCTGGGGTGGGTGGGTGATCCTGGACACCAGGGTTTCCCTCTGGGACAAGGGGTGCTGACCTGTCCCATCCCCACCCCAGGCCGAGCACTACCGCACCAACCACATCATCATGACGATGGGTTCCGACTTCCACTATGAGAATGCCAACCTGTGGTTCAAGAACATGGACAAGCTCATCGCTCACGTCAATGCCAGAGTGAGTGGGGTCTCCCCTGTGTCTCCCCCCATGTATCCCTGCTGTCTGCTGTGCCCCCACCCCAGCCCGTCTCATGCCCTCCCCTGCTTTTCCAGCAAGCCAACGGCAGCCGCGTCCACGTCCTTTATTCCACCCCGTCCTGCTATCTCTGGGAGCTGCACCGGGCCAACCTCTCCTGGTGAGGCCAGGGGAGTGAGGGGGAACCCAAGCCATTGGGTGGGATGTACAGACGGACAGGTGCAGCCTGGCTTTCCCACAGGTCCCTGAAAATGGACGACTTCTTCCCCTATGCAGATGGCCCCCACCAGTTCTGGACGGGCTATTTCACTAGCCGACCCGCCTTCAAGCGCTACGAGCGCCTCAGCAACAACTTCCTCCAGGTGGGACGGTGGCCCGCATACTGGGGGCCCCATCCTGGATGCTTGGGACCCCTGCCCCTCTCCCTGACCCTCCCTTCCCTCCCGGCAGATCTGCAGTCAGCTGGAGGCCTTGGCAGGGATGGCGGCACGGGAGGGTCCCTACGGGCCTGGGGACAGCTCTGTGCTCCGTAAGTGCCGGCATGGGGCCCCTGGGGACCCCTCTGGATCTGCCTGATGCCCCCTTGCCCCACCCGGCAGGTGAAGCTGTGGCCGTGGCCCAGCACCACGACGCTGTGACCGGCACCGAGAAGCAGCACGTGGCTGATGACTACGCCAGGCAGCTGGCGGCGGGGTGGGAAAGCTGCCAGGTAGGGCCCTGCCACCTGTTTTGGGGGGACAGATGGGGTTTGGGGGGTGCAGGGCCAGGGCTAGCAGTTGGGTGTGGACCAGCATCACATCCATGGGGCAAACTGGTATCTGGGGAGGTGAACTGGTTTCTGTGGAGAACAGGAGCTGGTGGCTGTCTTCAGGATGAGCCCCTGACCCTGGCCAGTGTTTTGGGGACAAGCTGGGGTCTGGGCAGCCAGAGCCGGGGTGGCAGGCCAGCGAGCACCCCTCGTTACCTCCCCTCATTACCACCCGCACCACGTGACCGTCCCCTGCTCCCGGCAGCTCCTGGTCGCCAATGCCCTGGCCAGCCTCAGCGGCAGGAAGGAGAACTTCGTCTTCTGCAATGCCCTCAACATCAGCATCTGTCCCCTGACAGAGGCGGCCGGCCGCGTAAGCACCTCAACGGGGGTCTGGGGGGGCTGTGGGGTCCCAGCGGGGCTAACGCACCACATCCCTCTGGCCCCCAGTTCACCGTCATCCTCTACAACCCCTTGGGCCGCCACGTGTCCTGGCCCATCCGGCTGCCAGTCAACGGGGCATCCTACGCGGTGACGGACCCCCAGGGCCAGCCTGTGCCCAGCGAGGTGAGCCCGGGCCAGCTGCCGCGTCCCCCCCACCTGCTGACAAGCCCCCCCTGACTCTCCATGCCTGTCCCCAGGTCGTCCCCATCTCCAACTTCACCCGCCGGCTGCAGGGGGATGGGAGCATTGCCACACAGGAGCTCCTCTTCCAGGCCTCTGCACCCCCCCTGGGCTTCAGCACCTTCATGGTCTCCCGGATGAGCCGCAGGGACCCCCGTGTACCCCCTGCCCAGACCCCAGTGTTGTCACAGCCTCGGGAGATCCAGAATGAGGTATGGTCCCACTGCGAGGGATGCATTCCCCCAACATGTGCTGGGCACTGGGTGGATGCAGTTTGGGGTCTTTCCCCACAGGGTCCCTGGGGCTGGAGCAGGTCCCTGGGCAGGGGAAAGCCCATGGTGTTAAGTCCCCGGTGGAGCTGCACCTCTGTTGGCCCAGTTAAACCAGTCCTGGGGCAATGGGAGGAGCTGGCGGTGTGGGAGGGGGCTGAGCAGGGACAGGACAGATGCTTGACCTGCTGCTGTCCGGCCCCGCAGCATGTCCGGGTGCTCTTCGATCCCCTCACCGGGCACCTGAAGGAGATCCAGAACCTGGACAAGAGCATCTCGCTTCCCGTCTTCCAGAGCTTCTACTGGTGAGCACTTGTGGACCCCAGACACCTGGGTCCCTCGTGCGGGGCCTTCTTACACCTCTTGTCTTCCTCCTCCTCCTCCTCCTCCTCCTCTCGTCCCAGGTACAACGCCAGCATCGGCAACGATGAGACCCCCCAGGCCTCGGGCGCCTACATCTTCCGCCCCAACAGCTCTGAGCCCATCCCCGTCTCTGGCTCCAAGCAGGTCTCCACGTACCTCGTGAAGGTCTGTGGTGGGGACCATGTCCCCTGGGGTGTCCTCGGGACCAAGGGTGTCCCCAGGGTGCTGAGCCTTGCCACATCCCTTGCAGAATAGGCTGGTGCAGGAGGTCCACCAGAACTTCTCCTCATGGTGCTCCCAGGTGGTGCGGCTCCACGCGGGGCAGCCTTATGTGGAGCTGGAATGGACCGTGGGGCCCATCCCCGTGGAGTGAGTTAGGGACTTGGGTGTGTGTATGTGGGTGTGTGTGTGCTTCTGAGGTGGGGCCCCCTCGAAGCCCACTGCTCACCCCCTGCCTCTCCCAGGGATGGCTGGGGCAAGGAGATCATCAGCCGCTTTGAGACGACGCTGCAGACAGATGCCCGCTTCTACACCGACTCCAATGGGCGGCAGATCCTGGAGCGCAGGTTGGGGCTGGCCCACATGCTTGCTGTGGCCCCCAGAGACCTCCGTCCCCCTCCCCGTAACCGGGCTTTGCCTCATCCACAGGCGTGACTACCGTCCCACGTGGAACCTGAGCCAGACGGAGCCCGTGGCGGGGAATTACTACCCTGTTAACAGCCGCATCTTCATCAAGGTACCAGTTTTGGGGCAGTAGCAGGTAAATGGGGCTGAGCCCGGGGCAGAGCTCATAACATGTGTGGCCTTTCCCTCCCTGCCCACAGGACAAGAAGTTCCAGCTGACGGTGCTGACGGACCGCTCACAGGGCGGCAGCAGCATCTTCGATGGCTCCCTGGAGCTCATGGTGAGGGGATGCAGCGTGGGCGGTCCCCAGGGTGGGGGGATGCGCCGGGACTTAACCACCATCCCCTCCAGGTCCATCGACGGCTCCTGTACGATGACAACCGGGGCGTGGGGGAGCCGCTGGTCGAGCTGGGAGCCAACAAGCAGGGGCTGGTGGTCCGCGGCCGCCACCTTGTCCTCCTCGACACAGTGGAGTCAGCAGCTGACCAGCACCGGCTCCTGGCCCAGGAGCTCTTCATGGCGCCCTACACGGTGCTGGCACCCGGCGGGGGCCCCTCCTACCGCCGTGGCCATCCCAGCCTGCAGCAGGTGAGGTGGGGAGGGGGCTGCCCAGGAAGGGGTGGGGGGAGCTGTCACGTTGCCCCCCCCCCCCTCACCCTCTCCCCACAGTTCTCGGCACTGCGGCGGGAGCTGCCCCCCAACGTCCACCTCCTGACGCTGGCGCCCTGGGATGCCGGCACCCTCCTGCTGCGCCTGGAGCACCAGTTTGAGAGGGGTGAGAGTGCCAACGGCTCCCAGCCCACCACCGTCAACCTCCTGGTAAGCTGCTGCGTGCCGGGGGGGGTGTGCTAAGCCCGGTGCCAAGCCTGGCCAAGGGCCGACCCTGTGGCCAGGCTCCCCCCACGGCTCAGCCTGCCCCAGGCTCGAGGGGGTCCCCATTGCGGGGGCTGCTCACTGGTCCCAGAGGTGATCCCTGCCGTGGGGACGAGTGTGGGGTGGTCACTGATGGGGTTTTCCCCCTCTCCCAGAACCTTTTCTCGGCTTTCACCATCACCTCGGTGCAGGAGATGAGCCTGGGAGCCGACCTGCCACTCAATGCCATCTCCCGCCTGGTGTGGACCCCAACCACAGGTACTGGGGGGGCGTTCCTGGGGGTCCTGGGGGAGCTGTCAGCCTCCCCTCACCCCTCTCCTCTCCTCCCAGGTCCAGCCCAGCCCCGGCCAGTCCCCAAGCTGGACCCAAGCCAGGTCACACTGCAGCCCATGGAGATCAGAACCTTCCTGGCCACGGTCCAGTACAACGTGCCTGGAGGTGGCTCAGCAGGACTGTGAGCAGCCCCAGCTCGGCTGGGGGGGCTCTGCCCACCCCCTGCCACCCCCAAGTGTATTAAAAACCACGAGACTTTTCCCAGGCACGGTTTAATCAGGGAGAGGTGGCGTCAGGGCTGAGGGGTGGCCGGGGCCCCCTCCTCATGCGAGTAGCAGCACTGGGTGCCCAAGGAGCAGTTTCCCTGTGGGAGAGGAGATGGGTGAGGGGGCTGTGCCCTGCCCCAGGGCCAGACCCCCTGCCTTGTTCCCAGACCCCCACCCACCTCCTTGAAGCGTTTGCAGGGGAAGTTTTTCAGGCTCGTGCCATCGTCTGTCCGCTCTGTCCGTTTGTTCTGGTGTCGCTTCCGCTTCTCCTGGAGGGAGGGAGAGATGCCGCCCCTGGGAGAGGGAGGCCATGAGCTGAGGGTCGGGGCATAAGGGGTGGAGAGATGTTCCCCCCCCAAAAGGACAGAACGAGGGACCCTTCTCTCCTCCCCTTTTTTAGGGGATCCTTATTCTCCCTCCTGGTAAAAGGTGGGGGGAAACATTTTGGTCTTGCTTGTTTGAGAAGGGGCAAGAATGGCTGCTGGAAGCCCAATGCCAAAATCAGACACCCAAGAAGCCCCCCCACCCCTTACCCAGCTTTGGCCCTGGCTTTGGGACCCCAAAAGGCTTCAGGGTTTTCCGGGAACCGCTTCAAGCCCCGTTTTCTGGAGCTGGGGTTGGCATCATCACGGAGGGTGAAGGAAGCCTGGAGCCTAGGGGAAAAGGGGGAGTCAGGGCCCTGTGGGGGGTCAGCAGGGCCTCCCCATCCCCTGGGCTAGTTGCATGGGGCTGCTGCGGGGTCGTACGTGGGCTCCACAGAGAGGATGCGGGAAGCTGGGCTGGTCTCAGCAAGCCGCTCGCGCTTCACCGGGTGGATTTTGGCCTAGGGGAGACAAGGTGGGGGTGTTCAGCTCAGCCCCTGGGGTGGGGGACCGGGGCGGAGGGTCCCTGAGCCCCCTCCTTACCCAGCAGCGCATGATGTCCCAGAGCACGGCGGGCGGTGCGTCTGTCTTCACGGCATTCTTGCAGGCGTGGGATAGTGAAACGCGGTAGCCGGCGTGCAGGAGGGCGGACCTGGGGTGCAGCCGCTCAGGGATGGGGTGTGTACAGATGGAGGGGGGGGGGGCAGGATTCACAGGGTTTGAGGCAGAAGAAGGGATGTTTGGGGTACCCAGGTAGGAAGGGCAGGGGACTTAGGGTGCCCCTGGTGCTGTGGGGAGTTTGGGGTGCTCCTACCTGAACTGTAGCAGGGAGGGGGTGTTGCAGTGGATGGTGCTGCTGAGGCTGTCGAGAGTGTAGTAGAGGGGGACATCGCCCAGCTCCTGCCCTCGGCATACGGGGAGCAGCAGAGTCAGAGTTGGCGCAAGCCCCAAAATTTGGGGGGGCTCGATCTGGCCTTGAGCTCAGGATGCCAGAGCTCTCCCCGGGCTCGTCCCCTCCCTGTCCCTGTACCCGTACCCGTACCTCAGTGACGACGCTGAGCATCCCCTGCATCCGCTCCTCCGTCTGGAAGCGCCCGGGGCTGCTCTGCAGCGCTGCCAGCACACGCTCCACGAAGGCCGGGTCGTGCAGGGGCTCAGCCCACATGGGGCCGCCTAGCTGGGGGGGGGACGACACAAGGGGGAGGGGGTGTCAGTGCTTGGCAGGGGCACAGAGGGGATGGGGGACAGGGGGACGTGCACCCACCTGGTGCCGCTGCTGGCAGAACTCACAGGTGGGACCCACGGGCGGCCCTGTGGCTGCCCCATACTTGAAGCTGGAAGAGGAAAGCCAAGGGGTGAGCAGTGCCCCGCTGTCACAGGGCAACCCCCCCCCCCCCCCCCGCCACCACAAAGCCCCCCCAGCCCCGCCGTACCCAGTGCCGTGGCTCGTGACTTTGCCCAGGCGCTGGAGGTGGTGAGTGCCGCAGCCCACGCAGTGATAGACCAGGGCCTGCTTG
This sequence comes from Astur gentilis, assembly GCF_929443795.1. Classification (NCBI taxonomy): domain Eukaryota; kingdom Metazoa; phylum Chordata; class Aves; order Accipitriformes; family Accipitridae; genus Astur; species Astur gentilis. The sequence goes on from NC_064888.1 coordinate 297,676, forward strand.
CTGCCGGGACAAGGTGGGGTCAGGGGCAGCAGGAGGGTGCAGACCTCCCCCGCCGTGGCTCCCCGTGTTTTCCCCTCCTCACCTGGCCGAGGCCTTCACCTTCGCCTGCCCCGTGAAGACCCGCACGAAGACACGGATGTAGAAGTCGGCGCTGATGGAGAGCAGCGGCACAATGAAGCGCTGGTAGCAGTTGGCGCGGCTGTCTAGGCTGTGCAGGATGATGCGGAGGGCCTGGAGGCAGGGGAAACATGGGATGGCACTGACCTGCTGCCCCCCCCCCCCCCCCCCCCCCCCCCAGCTGCTGGCAGGACCATGGTGGTCTCAGAGACCCCCTGAGCACTCACCATCTCATGGCAGAACTTGCCCTTGAGGGACATGGCCCCGTATTTGCTGTAACATGTCTCGGCGCTATTCCCTGCCATCACACCCATGTCTGTGCAGGTGACGCAGAGCAGCCCTGACCGGGGCGGGGGGGGGTTGTCAGGGGTGCTGCCAGGAGGACCCAGCTGTCAGGGATGCCCCCCCCCCCCCCCCCCGCCCTCTCCCTGGCTGCTGCTGCTCACCTCCTTCACTCACAGCTTGCACGGCAGCATCCAGGAAGGGTGCGGGGCTGCCATAGGGGTCCAGGTCGATCACGTCGAAGGGCTCCCTGTCTGCCTTGCACTGGTACATCAGCATCCTGGGCGGGGGGAGAAGGGGAGTCCCGGAGCAATTAGGACCCCAGTCAGCTTCCTCAGGTTCCCAGACCCCCCTGACCCTCAGGAACCCCCACAGAAACTAATGCCTCTGCCCAGCACGTGCTGGGAGGGACTGGTGCTATCCCCACAAACCAGCCCCCACCTTGAGGCTGTGTCCCCTGGGGCAGGGGGACAGGATGTCCCATCTAACCACCCCCCGTGGGGACGCTGGGACCAGTGTTGGGCCCCCCCCAGTACAGGAGGAAAACCCCAGCAAGACCACTGAGGCAGCCAGGGCTGCGCACAGGGTGTCTGGAGGTTGGTGGGGGGTGAACCGCAGCATCCCACTCCCCGGTGGGCTTCAGGGTGGGCTGCTGGGGTGCAGTGAAAAGGAGGGGGTACCTGGCATCAGCCATGCGGGGGGCCACCAGGTCCCCTACCCCGTTGAAGGCCACGTTGCGGTTCATCAACTCCACCGCCCGGGCTGAGAAGTCGTTGGCCACCACGGCCCGCAGCCCCGGCACCTCCTTGGCGAAGCGGATGGAGCGAAGCCCTGAGGCTGCCAGCGCCTCCAGGACCCGCAGCCCTCCCTGCGGGGAGAGGGTGCTGCCGACAGATGCTCGGGGGGGGGCCGGTGGGGCAGAGACCCCGACCGGGAACAGAAGGGGCATGGCAGCTCCCGGTCCCTGCAGCACCCTCCCACCCACCCCCCCCCCAGCACCTCGCACACTTCTCCTGGCTTCGCTGTCCGCGGGGCCTCAGGTCCGTCGGGTGCCGGCACGGTGTCACCATCCCCATTGTCGTTCTCCGGCGTTTGAGGGCCGCCTGTGTCCGTCTTCTCCTCCCCAGGGAGGACGACTGGAAAAGATGGGGGGACCCGTGGCAGAGCAGAGTCCGGGGGATGGGAAGCCCAGGGGACAGGGACCCTGGGATGGTACCTACCCCGGATCCCCTTCGGCTGCAGCTGGAGCCGAGCAAACTCCGTCATGACAGCACAGCTGCAGGGGGGACGCGGCATCAGGGACCCTGCTGGGGGGGGGGTGTAATCCCAAGCCCCCCCATGGTCCCCCTGGGGCAGCCCAGAGGCCCCAGGACATGCCAGAGCCCCCCACAATCCTCCCTGGAGCCCCCTGAGACCCCCGGGACAACCCCATGTCCCCTCCCTGCCCAACCTGGAATACCCCAGAGCCCCCCATTACCCCGCTAGGACAACCCCGAGCCTCTCCACCACCCCCTCTCGATGTTCCCGGGCCCCCCCCACTCACGTCAGGTCGCGGTTGAAGCCCTGCACGGGGTTGTAGAAGACCTCGTTGGCGCTGGGGAAGAGGATGGTGGCTCGACCCTCAGAGATCAGCGTCTCGCCGGCCCCGGGGGGGTCGCCCGCACCCGGGGGTTGCACGGAGCCGTTGGGGGAGCCCCCGTCCATGGCAGGGGGATGGCGGGGGTGGCCCGAGGTGACTCTGCGAAGGGTGCTGAAGGTGGCCGCTGTGTTGGGGGCGGAGGGGGGGGGTTAGCGCCGCACCGGAGCGGCTCTGGGGGAGATGGGGCGGGAAATGGGGGCGGGGGGAAGCCCCCGCAAGTGGGAGCAACAGGCGGGGAATGCGGGAGGGGAGGAGCCCCCCCCGCCGGGGGAAGGGGGGAACAGCGGCGCTGAGGCAGGGGAGGGGAACACGGAGCCCCCGGAGGGGCCGGGGCGGGGTCAGACCCCCCTCAAGACGGGACCGAGGGGGGATACAGCCCCCCCCTCCCCCCCAACACGTGGCACGGGAGAAGCCGGGCGCCCCTAAGCCCTGCACGCGCCCCGCCAGACCCCGCCTCCTCCGTGTCACGCCCCTTCAGGCCCCGCCCCCGGATGACACCCCCGCCCCGCCGGTAACACCCCCCCCCTCCCGCTCACCCGCCCGCGCCGCCCCGCGCATCCTCCGCACCGCCCCTCACATGGGCGCTGCCATGTTGTGGCGGGCGGGGCGCGCTCACGTGATCCGCGGCGGACGGCGCCCCGCGAGGGCCATAAAGGCTCCGCCCACCCCGAAACGCGGCCGGGAAACCTGATCCCACGGCGGCGGGGGGGGGGGGGGGGGTCGCGGATCCCAGGAGAGAGGGACCCCGGGCAGATTCCGAGGGGATCCACCGGGGGAGGGGCTCAGCTGATCCCGCGGGGGGGGGGGGGCAGGGATACCCGTGTCTCTGCGCGTCCCCGTGTACCCCCCTCCCCGTCGTGTCCCCAAGGGGGCGGGGGGGGGGGGGGGGGGGGGGGGGCAGCGCGCTGCGAGGAGGGGGAGGGGGCCGCCGCTCGGCGCTCGGCTTGCCGTGCCTGCGGCGGGTGCGCTTGCGCGGGAGGCGCGCCGGGCGGTGCGGCGTTCGGCTGATCGCGCCTGCCGCACAATGAATGGCCGCTGAGCGCGGCGGGGACGGGGACGGGCACCGGCAGCGGCACCGGGAGCGGCCGGAGCCGCAGCGCAGCCCCCCCCTGGCCTCCGGTAAGGCGGGGACATCCCCTCCCCCCGGGCCCCGCCACCGCCCCGCCTCCTGCTCCCTCGGGCCTGCCCTTCACCCCCCCCCCCCCCCCCCAGGCCTCGCCACCCCCCCCCCCCCGCTTCTTCCCCCCCCCCTCCCCCGGTTTCTCCGGGCCTGCGGCACCTTTCTGTCCCCCGGGTTGGGGGATTCCCCTACGCCCCCCACCGTTGCCAAGGGAATGCGGTCGCGTCTCCCCCCGCCGCAGTACTGGGGGTTCCCCGTCCTGTCCCGTCCCGTCCCCCGTGTTTTGGGGTCCCCCCCCTCCCCCCTCGGGATTGGGGTATTTACCGATCCCGCCCCGCCGCCGCCCGAAATTTGGGTCCTCCCCGTTGTCTCCTTCAGGTTGCGGGATCCCCCCATTGCCACCTGCGAGGGCTCGTGTGTCGTCGTCCCCTGCCCCCCCTCCCCCAAGGACTGGGGGTCCTCTCTGTCCCCAATTCTAGGAGTGGGGGTTTCCCCCTGTTCCTCCCCCACGAGATGGGGAAAACTCGTTCTCCCTGGAATGGGGATCTCTTTCTGCCCCCCCCCCCCCCCCCGAGTGTTGGGACCCCCCCACACACACACACACACTCCAGGAATAGGATCCTGTCAAGCCCCTGCTTAAACTGCGGTTTGCCCTCCTGCGGTCACCGCCAAATACTGAGGAACCCCTTGTCCTCCCCAGGCTGGGGGATCCCCTTGACCCCTCACCACCCCCCGGGAATGGGGGTGCCCCAGACTTACCAAGCCTGCCCCCACCCCAGGCTGGAACCTTGCTAGACCTGGAACCCCTTGGCCTGAGGACCCCCGTGTCCCCAGGCTCGGAGACACCTGAGAGTCGCCAAGGCAGGGATCCCCCCAGGCAGGGACATCCCCCCCTCAGGCAGGGACCCCTACACACACCACCCCAAAAGGGGAAAACACCACTTTGCTGTTCTTTCACCCACCCTGTGTCCATGTGTCCATCTGGCCTCACCATCCCCCTCTCCCAGCCGGGGTCCCCCTTCCCCAGTTTCAGGGCATCTCAGGACCCCCCAGGACCCCCCCAACTCTTGGAGCACCCCCACTCCTTAATATCCCATTTGGAGGGATTTTTCAGCTCCCCCTGAGCCAGGGTGGGGGGTTGTTCTTGGGGCTCTGGGGCAGACCCAGACTGGGCGGCTGATGGGGAGGAGGATCTGGGGTTCCCCCCCACACCGGGTGGGTGCCCGGGTGAGCTCTGCTGGGGGGGGATGCTGGACCCCTGTGGGGCTGTGTCAAATTCCTGTGCCTGATCTGTTCCTCATCCCTCCTCTGTGTCTGTCCCCGTCCCCCCGTGTCCTGGCCCCCTTTTCTGTCTCCACCCTCCTCACCTCTCTCACTGTCTGTCTGTCCCTATCTCCCTGTTCTGCTCCCCATCACCGCTGTGTCCCCCCATGTCCCTGCCCCGATCCACATGTCCCTTGTGCTCCTACACTGCTCCCTGGGTACCTGTTCCTTCATGTCCCCCATGTCTGCCCCCCTTCCCTCTCTACCTGTGTCCATGTCCCCCATGTCTGCCACCATTCCTTCTGTACCTGTGTCCATGTTCCCCATGTCCCTCCCTGTCTCCCATGTCTGCCCCACTCTCTTTGTCCCTGTCCCCACCATGTCTACCCCATGCCCTGTGCTGCTGTTCCCACATGTACCCCATATCTGTCTCGCTCCTTATGTATCCATGGTCCCTGTGTCGCCCACATCCCTACACGTCCCCTATGCCTTCCCCGCTCCCTGTGTCTCTCTCTCCGCGTGTCCATCCTGCTCCCTGGGCCCCCATCCCCCGTGTCCCCGTCCCCGCAGGCCCCCGTCGGCTGCCGCAATGGCTCAGACGCTGCAGATGGAGATCCCCAACTTCGGGAACAGCATCCTGGAGTGCCTGAACGAGCAGCGGCTGCAGGGGCTGTACTGCGACGTCTCGGTGGTGGTGAAGGGCCACGCGTTCAAGGCGCACCGGGCCGTGCTGGCCGCCAGCAGCTCCTACTTCCGGGACCTTTTCAACAGCAGCAAGAGCGCGGTGGTGGAGCTGCCAGCCGCCGTCCAGCCCCAGTCCTTCCAGCAGATCCTCAGCTTCTGCTACACGGGGCGGCTCAGCATGAACGTGGGCGACCAGTTCCTGCTGATGTACACTGCCGGCTTCCTGCAGATCCAGGAGATCATGGAGAAGGGGACTGAGTTCTTCCTCAAGGTCAGCTCGCCCAGCTGCGACTCGCAGGGGCTGCACAGCGAGGAGGCACCCTCCTCCGAGCCCCAGAGCCCCGTGGCCCAGACCTCGGGGTGGCCCTCGGGCGCTGCCGCCCTGCCCCTGGTCTCGCGGGTGAAGACGGAGCAGGGCGAGCCCGACGGGGTGCAGTGCACCTTTGTGGTCAAGCGCCTCTGGGACGGCGGCCCCAAGGACGGCGCTGCCGGCGGCAACGGTAGCCGCAAGATGGCCAAGTTCTCGGCGCCTGAGCCGGGACGCCAGCCGCAGCCCCCCGCCCCGGCAGCGGCGGCGGGACCGGCCCCGGCGGCGGCGGCAGCAGCAGCAGCAGCAGCGCCGCCCGGCCCCAGCGCGGCCGACCAGACCAGCCCCGGGGGTACGTCCAGCGCCTACACGAGCGACAGCCCCGGCTCCTTCCACAATGAGGAGGATGAGGAGGAAGACGGGGGCGAGGAAGGCTCTGACGAGCAGTACCGCCAGATCTGCAACATGTACACCATGTACAGCATGATGAATGTAGGGCAGGCAGGTGAGGCTCCGCCCTCGGTGGGGGTGGGTGGGTGTGGCCTGTGCTGCACAGCCCACTGGGTGTGGCCTACCGATGCTCCACCCATGTGATACGGTCAAATGAGGCTCCAGCTCTGGGGTGTGGTTTGAGGAAGGGGTGTGGTCATTTAAGGCACTGCCCATGGGGGGGTGTGGTCAAATGGGGTCTCCGCCCATGAAGCATGGTCAGCCCATGGACAGCCTTGGAAGTGGCTGGGGAGGGGTGTGGTCAACTGAGGCTCCACCCACAGGGCATGGTCAGCTGAGGCTCTAGGGTGTGGTCTGGGGAGGGGTGTGGCCAAGGGAGGGGCCATATCTGGGGCGTGGTTTGAGAAGTGGGTGGGGTCATCTAAGGCTCCACCTCCTTGGGGGTGTGGCTGAAAGCAGGTGAGGCTTCCATGCTGTGAGGGTGGAGCTAAAGGGGGTAGAGGGGTTGAAGCTCCACCCCTGGGTGTGGTTTATGTCCCCACTGCTAGGGTGGGGCTACAGGTGGGGAGGGGCCAGCTGAAGCTCCACCCAAGGGGAAAGGTGCTGGGTGTGGCCTGTCAGGCTCCACCTTGTGGGTGGTGCTTGGCTAGGGGCATGTCCCAATGGAGCTCCATCCCCAGGCGATGGTTATGGGGGGCGCGTGGCCATGGATCGAGCTGTCACCATGTCTCTGTCCCCCCTCCCCGCGTCCCTGGCCCCATCCCATGCCCCCTCGGGGACTCCTCCAGAGGCCCCTGGAGAGGCGAGGTGGGAGCCCCGGGGTCCAGGCCCCGCTGACCCCCCCCCGTGTCCCCCCCACTGACCCACCCATGTCTGTGTGTCCCCCCCAGCCGCAGAGAAGGTGGAGGCGCTGCCAGACCAGGCCACTTCGGAGTCACGCAACCGGGTGCGGGTGCGGCAGGACCTGGCCTCGCTGCCGGCCGAGCTCATCAACCAGATCGGGAACCGCTGCCACCCCAAGCTCTATGACGAGGGAGACCCCGCGGAGAAACTGGAGCTCGTCACGGGTACGTTTGGGGTGGGGGTCCCTGCGGGGTGCGGGTCCCCTCGGGGCATCCGGCCCCTCTGACCCTCCGTGTTCCCCCCAGGCACCAATGTCTACATCACACGGGCGCAGCTGATGAACTGCCACGTCAGCGCAGGGACGCGGCACAAAGTCCTCCTGCGGCGGCTCCTGGCGTCGTTCTTCGACCGGTGAGTCGGGTCAGGGCACCTGGCTTCTCCCCCTGCCCGGTTTTGGGGTCCTGCAGAGGTGTGTGTGGGAGGCAGATGCCCAGGTTCTCACCCCATTTTTCACCTCCCTTGCTAGCAACACCCTGGCCAACAGCTGCGGCACGGGCATCCGCTCATCCACCAATGACCCCAGCCGGAAGCCGCTGGACAGCCGGGTCCTGCATGCCGTCAAGTGTGAGTGGGGGGACACAGGGGGACAGGAGACACGCTGGGGCAGAGGTGGGACCCCAGGGGTGAGGGAGTCCAGGAATCGGGGCAGGGGGAGGCCAGGGAAAGAGGTCCAGAGGACTTTAGGGACAAGGGGGAGCCCAGGGTTGGGGGACCCACGGGGACCGGGGGTACCAGGGGATAGAGGAGACCCCAGGGAGAGAGGGACACCAGGAAATAGGGCACAATGGATACCCCAGAGCTGGGGGCGCTCCGGAGAGAGGGGACGATGTCACGACCCACTCAGAAAAGGAGGGTGAGTGACTCAGATTCACAAATCCCCAGCAGTGTGGACTAAGGTGAGACAACTCTCAGGGTCTGTATATGAACGTTTATGAGATTCCCACAGTGATTAATACACATCTTAAATGAAGCTTTACAGTAATTCGTTAGGTATATAACAAATTATGGCATGCGGTGAGGTACACCTTGCGTTACTTAACAACTCTAAAAGAAACAGGGGGGGGGGGGAGAGAGAGAGAGAGAGATCACCAGTCCTCGTTCCAGCCAACGGGGTGTTTTGGTTCCTAAGAGCGCTCTTCTGCCAAATTCCACTTTTGCTTTTTTAGTGGCACCTATCTTCCCCCTTTCTGTTTGAAGTATCAGTACGAGCCACCCTCCTGCTATGGTAGCACCTTCATTTCAGGTTCCCACCCCACCCAGGTGACATGTAGGGTGATTTGGGTTGAGAGAGGAGTACTGTTGTCACACATGTTTAGCATGATCTCCGTAATCTTTGTTAGCATGTGCAGGGGTGTCAACTTTAATATGCCTTTCGTGGATAATGAGGCAGAGATCATTCATCGGACGCGAGGGCCCCAAAAAACAGAGTTAACGAGCTTCACAAGTTGCACCTGAGCAGAACCGTCGCTGTTCCTGTCGCACGGGTAGCTTTGTCAGTCCATTGAGCGCCAAGCCCGCGTTATTCAGCTCAGGCTACATGCGAGTGTTTGAGACGTTCCTTGGAAAGGCTTGGAGGGCCTCCGCGTGCCCCCACCTCCCCTTATCTTCACCAAGTGTTGTCTCTTGCCGTCGTTCATGCTTCTCTCGGGCTGCTTCTCTCAGCCTTTGTTTCAGGGAGTTACAAGGCATCTCCTGCAGGCAGGGGACAGGGCGGACCCCAGAGCTGGGGTGGGGGGGGGGACGACACCGTGGGGACCGGTGATCTGGCTGTGAAATGGAGCTGGGGATGCAGATTTAGGTTCCTGAGCAAAACCTCTCTACAAGACACCCGTGACTCCCCAGGGCACGTGATGGCAGACTTGCGGGGGGGAAACACAGAGGGCTGCTTGTGACCCTATCTCCCACTCCCCAGTTTACTGCCAGAACTTCGCCCCCAACTTCAAGGAGAGTGAGATGAACGCCATCGCCGCCGACATGTGCACCAACGCCCGGCGCGTCGTGCGCAAGAGCTGGATCCCGAAGCTGAAGCTGCTGATGGCCGAGGGCGACTCCTACACCTCCTTCATCAACGACACCGGCAAGCTGGAACCCGACATCATGGGCCCTGAGCCGGCCTTCGACGCCAGTGGGCACGAGGGCGAGGCAGGCGCCCCGGGGGAAGGCCTGCAGTGACCCCTGCCTCAGCCCCCCCGGGGACCCCCAACCGTGGGGGGACCCCCGCCGGGTAGGGACCCTCTCTAGTAGGGTCCTGCGGCCAGGTGGGGACCCCCACCGGGTAGGGCCCTGTGACGGTATAGGGACCCGTGTGGGTGTAAGGTCCCCCCCCCCCCCCCCCACCAGGCGGGCACCCCCTCGGGGCCAGGACTCCCCCCCCCCCCAGGGGCAGGGACCCACCCGGGGAGGTCCCCGTGCCACCGTGGGGCCCCTGGCCATGGGGTCCGGTCCCCTCCCCATGGGGTTTGGGGCTTAGTGGGGGTGGCAGCAGCTCAGCTTAGCCTGGCTGCCCACCCCCACCCCCCCCAGCGGTTTTGAGGGGCTGGGGGGGGTGGGCCGGGGCATCGCTCAGCTCAGGCGTTCCTTCCGTGCCCCCTCCTGCTCAGGCATGAGTTGACGAAATCCCGTGTTCCCTCCCTGGGGCCAGTGTCTCTCCTGCCCCCCCCGCCCCGCTCTGGGTGCCCCATGTTGCCTCTGGGGCCCCCATGTCTCCCCCACGTCCCCTCCCCAGGGCTGACGTTTCTCCAGGCACCCGCGTGGGTCCCCCATGTCCCCTCCCCGGGGCCACTGTCTCTGCAGGCAACCGCATGTGTTCCCCCTCCCCCCCCCCCCCGCCGTGTCCCCTGTGTCCCGTCCTGTCCCGTCCCGCCCCCCCACCGGGGACCAGCATCTCTCTGGGCAACCCGGGCAACCCCACGCGTTCGCCCCGGTCCCCCCTGTCCCGGCGTCTCCCCAGGCGCCTGCATGTGTCCCCCAGGTCCCCCGCGACCCCCCCCCCGGGGGGCCAGAGTCTCTCCAGGTGACCGTGTGTGTCCCCTCCCAGGTCCCCTGTCCACGTGTCTCTCCGGGTTCCCCCCCCCTCGTTGTCCCGTCCGTCCCCCCCATCCCCTCCCCAAGGGCAGCATCTCTCTGGGCATCTGTGTTTGTCCCCAGGCGATGGCACATGTCCTCTCCTTGCGCTGCCCAGGTGCCCCCCCCCCCTCCCTTGTCCCCAGCTCCCCCCACCCTGGCAGAAAGGGGGGTGTCCCCTCTTGTCTGTGTTGTTTCTCCCCCACCCCGGGCTGGATGGGGACGTGGGCAGGGGGTGGCAGAGTTGAGCCCATGTGTGGACCCCCCTCAATGGGGATGGGGACCCCCCCACACACAGGGTTAAAGGCCTTGTTAAAGTTCCTTCTTGTTAGTTTGCCCCCCCCCCTTTCTTAGCCCCCACTGGGGTCTGTCCTCGGGGGTGGGGGGGATGACATTACCCTGGGAGCAGCCAGGCAAGGGTGGACCCAGCGTCCTGGCCGGGGTAATTTGGGGAGGGGGTCATGGGTTGGAATCCCACCTCTGCAGGAGGGGTCCAGGGGGGACGATGATGACACAGGGACCCCCCCCCTGCAGCCCCAGCTTTGCCCCCCACCCCTCTCCCTGGCACCAGGGCTTTGCACCAGCTGTACTCCAAGCCCCAAAGGGGGAAACTGAGGCACCGTTCAGTGGCTCCCCCCCCTGCACAGACTTGGGGGGGGTGTGGTGTGCTGGGAGGGAATCCAGGTGTCCACCGCCCCCCCCCCCCCCTCCCCCCCGGCAGCCCCCCAACAGGTCTCCTGACGTTCGGTCAAGTGCCTTACCCGCTGCCCGGCCCCCGGGCTCCGATTGCGTCTCCACTATCTCATCGCTCCGTGCCAAACTGCCCCCCCCCCCCGGCCCCCCCCCGCTGCCCCGGCCCGGGGGGGGGGGGGGGGAGCACGGGGACACCCCCCCACACACACACTCCTCTCGCACCAACCCGGACGCCTGGGTTCTCCTTCCCCCCCCCTTTTCCCTGTGCCTCAGTTCCCATCCCCTTCCCCTGTCTGATGAGTTGCACCGGTCTCAGCCCCATGAGGGGTGTCCCTGTTGTGGCCCCCCCCCCCGGGCACTCAGCGAGCCCAGTCCCTGCTCCCCCACCCCACACCGGTGGGGTCAGGCTATTTCGTTTCCTCTTTTTCTTCTTTTTTTTTTTTTTCTTCCAACCTAAAAGCTGTACAGAAGAGGGGAGCGCGCGGCGGTGTCTCGGCAGCATGGACCCCCCCCCCGGGCTTGCGCTTCCCCCCCCCCCCCCTTCCCCTCCCCGCGCCCCCTCCCCCGGGGCCGCCAGTGTCTGTCCTGTGTTATGAAGTGCCAAGACGCCCGTTCCCGGTGCCCCGCGCCCCCTCCCCTTCCCCCCCCCCCCCGAGTCGCTGGAGAATTGCACATGAACTGCTGTACGAGAGCGGAGAGGGACTGCAGAAATGTTAATAATGATAAATAAAACACAGAGGTTTGTAACAGCCCCCGCCTCCCGCCTGCTGGGGGGGGGGGCGGTAACCCACCCCACCCCCCCAAACCCTCGCCGGAGGGGGGCTGCATGGTTGGGCTTGCACACGCCTGTGCACTGGAGAGAGGGAGCAAAGGGACTTGGGGGGGGGGGGTTGTGCGTTGCATGTTGCGCTGCGGGCAGGACGTGTGCGCGCGCAAGTGGTGCAGGCGCAAGCGCTGGCGGCTGCGGTGCGCGGCACGTGTGCGAGGCCCCGTCCTCGTGCGAGGCCCGCCGCACACGCAGGGCTACTGCGTGTGCAGGGTATAGCGCGCGGGCAAGGCCTGGGCCTTGTGCAACCCACGGTGCTCGTGCAAGGCGCGGTGCGCGTGCGGGGCTCAGTGCTCGTGCAAGGCCCGGTGCGCGTGCAATGCACGAGGCTCGCGCGCAGCCGCGGGGACAGGCGGCACCCGTGTGAAGTGCTGGAGGGGGCGGGGCTCCTCCCGCCGGTGCGCTCCGCCCCCCCGACCTTATTTGGGCAGGCGGAAAGGGGAGGGGCTCGCCTCCGCGCGGCCCCGCCCCCTTCCCCTTCCTGTCGTCACGGGGCCCTTATATAGTCATGGAAACGGCGCGGGGTGACCTCACGGGGGCGGGGCGGCGCGCGGGAAGGTGGTGGGGGGGGTCCCCCATGTACCCCCCCCAGTGTTACCCCGTGTCGCTGTCCCGGGCACCGGGGGGGGGGGGGGGGGGCGCAGGGACCCCCCCCCCCCCCAGTCGGGGTGTAGAGGGACCCCCTACCCCATGGGAGCACAGCGACCCGGTCACGCCGGGGGGGGGGGGCACAGCTACCCCCCCACCCCATGGGGGCGCAGGGACCCGATCCCGGGGGGGGGGGGGGAGCAGGGACACCACCACCCCGGGGAACAGAGCCCGTCCCCCCCCCCCCCTCCGGTAGCTCTCCGCGCAACCCCCCCGCCCCCCCGGGCATTTCCGCCCCCTGGCGCCGCCGAGCCGCCTCGGGGCCGGATGCGGCGCCGGGGGGGTGGAGGGACGGACGGGGGCGGACCGGAGACGGGACAGCGGGGGGGGGGGAGCGGCGGTATAAGAGCCCCGCGCCGGGGGCGGCCCCGCCGCACTCCGCTCCCGGTGCCGCCATGGAGGAGGCGCAGCGGCTGCTGACCGTGTCGGTGTGGAAGCTCTACCGTTGCCGGTTGCAGCGCGGCGGCCTCCGCCTCCACCGGAGCCTCCAGCTCTCGCTCCTCGTTCGCGCCGCCCGGCACCGCTACCTGACCGCCCGCGCCGCCGCTCAGCCGGGACCCACCGCCGGGACCCCCCCCGGGAACGGCACCCGGGGACCCGCCGTACGTACCGACCCCGGACCGGGGGGATCCCCCCAGAGCCCCGACCGGGGATCCCCGCAGCCGACCGACCCCGGACCCCCCCCGCAGCGCCCCGGACCGGGGGGACCCTCCGAACCCACCAACCCGGGACCCCCGCAGCGCCTCGGACCGGGGGGACCCTCCGAACCCAGCAGCCCCGGAACCCCGCAGCGCCCCGGACCCCGCGAACCGGGACCGCCCCCAGGGCGCCCCGAGCCCGTACCGCGACCCGCCGAGAGCTCCGAGGCTGCCGCCCACCCGGGACCCGCCGAGCGTTCCCCCCGCCGCGCCGCAGCCTGAGCCGCGTCCCCCCGGAGCCCCCCCGGCGGCGCGGGCCGGGCGTAAGCGGCGGAGCAGCGGCTCGGCCGGGCCGGTACCGGTGCCGGTACCGAGCAAGCGGGCGCGGCTGGAGGCGGAGGAGCCGCCGCTCGCCCCGGGGCCGCCCGGCCGCTGCTCGGGGCCGCCCGCCGCCGCCTTCGGTCTCCTGGTCCGCGCCGTCGGGGCGTGCTGAGCCCCCGCGTACACGGACCCCGCCGGGCGCACGGAGCGGGGGGGACACGGAGACACTCACTCCCCCCCGGGACCGGTGCGGGGACCTCTCCGGGACACAAGGACTCTCGGGGCCCCCGGCGGGCCCCCCCCCCGGTGAGCCCCCCACCGTGATGGACTCGTGCTGGGGGGGGGGGGGGGGGAGCTGCAGGCTGGACCTGCTCCCCCCCCCCCCCCCCCCCGGCTTCCCCAACAATTTTGTTTAATTATTATTTTGTTAATGAAATAAAAGTCGGTTTTGTGCAGCTGCTGTCTCGGGGTCTTGAGGGGGGCACATCCCGTGAGTGGCGAGAGGCCCGCTGTGTCCCCATGACACCCCCCTCGATGCCCCCCACTCCAAATTGGGGGGAAAAAGGGGGTTCCTGGGGCGGGGGCGGTGGATGCTCTGATGGGTCGGGGCGGCTCGGCCCAAACTTTGGGGGGGGGGGGGGACCGGGGGTTGCTGGCGGGGGGGATTGCCCCCCCCCCCCCCCGGTTCCGCCTCTGCTCGCCTCAAGTTTCCCCCCAACCCCGGGGCCGGGATACGCGGGCGGATATCTAGCACCTGCCCCGGGGGTGGGGGGACCCCAAACCGCGCGGGGAGCGGACCCGGGCGGGGGAACCCCCCCCCCCCCTCCGGTTCCGGGAAGCTCCACATGCTGCCCACGCGGGGGCTGAGCCGTGGTGAAGGGGGGGGGGGCAGGGCGGGCGCCCGGATGCCTGGGTCCCCTGGGCGGGGAGGGGGGGGGGGGGGGGGGGGCACGGACGGGTTCCTGCTTAGCGGAGCGCTGCACCGCCCATCCCCGCGGCATCGGGGCTGATCTGGCCTGGGCGGTGCAGGGCCCCGCCGTGGGTGCGTGGGCTCGCCGGACCCGGTGTTTCCCCCCCCCCCCCCACGCCCCGCCGTGCCCAAACCGGCTGCCCCGGTTCCGCCGGGAGAGCCCGCCCGGGGCGCAGGGGCCGGGATGGCGCTGAGTTCCACGGAGGCCCCGTGTGCGTCCGTCCCCCCCCCCCCCCCCCGCGCCGTGTCCGCCCCCCCCCCCGCTGTGTCCCCCGCTGCCCCGGGCGGGGCTGCGACGTTTCCTGACTCCGCCGCTTCCTCGTTCCTGCGGCGGCGGGGGAGGGGTCGGGCGCCGGCACGCCGGGGTCCCCCGGGGGCTGGGAGGACCGGGCAGGGGGGGCGAGCTGCCCCCGGTCCCCCCGCCCCGATGCCGCCCGCCGCCCCCTCGGGGCCCGATCCCGGGAAGGAGCGAGATAGGGCTCGATCCAAAATTCCTCTTTTTTAATGGTTTCGTTTGTTTGGGGGGTTTCGGGCTTTTTTTTTTTTTGTCCTTTTTTTTTTTTTTTAATCTTTATTTCTGGTTTCGGTAACTCGGTTCATGCAATGGCGGCAGCCCCGGCCCCGCCGCCTCCGTGCCTCGGGCGGGGGGGGGGTGTCCGGCGGCGCCGGTGCCCGGTGCCCGGCCTGGAGCCTCTCCGGGCTCCGCTTCCCGCTTCCCGCGGCCCGTTCCTGCCCCGGCGGCTCCTCCCGGCCCGGGGCGCCGCGGCCGTGCGGGGCTGGGGTGGGGGGGTGGGGGGTGTGTCCCCGGGGCCGCCCCCCGCGGCGGCGGCGGCGGCTCCTCCAGATGATAAAACTCATCCATAGCCCCGGGAGCGGGCGGGGGGGGGGTGGGGTGGTTGGTAGTAGTGGTGGGGTGGCGGGGTGGCGTCCGTCCCCCCCCCCCCCGCCGCGATATGTCGCGGCGCCGGTCGCGACGGCGCCCTGTCGCGATAGGTCGTCGGAGGCGCCGCTAGCAGCAGTCATCGTCCGTCTCGCTGTAAGGGTCGCGGAGGCCGGGCCGCCCCTTCCCGGCGCCGTGTCCCGGGTAGTAGCCGTTAGGCAGCCGCCGGCCGGGCCGGGGGGGCGAGGGGCCCGGGCCCCCCCCGCCACCGCCGCCAGCGGCCCGGGGGGCCCGGGGGACGCGTCCGTCGAGAGGCGGCTCCGGGTCTCGGGGTCCGCGGGGGGCGTCGGTCCAACGGGCGACGGGGCGGGCGGCGCGGGGCGAGGCGGGGGCGGCGGCGGCGCCGGCGGCGGGGGGCGGCGGGCGGCGGGGCCCGCGGGCGGGGGGCGGCGCGGCGGGCGGGGGTCGTCGGGCGGCGGGGGAGTAGGAGACGTGCGGCCGCGGCGTGGCGGGGGTCGGCGGGAGCTGGCGGCGGGCGCGGCGGGGCGTGCTGGTCCCCGAGGTGGAGAGCACCGGGCTGCCGCTCACCGAACTACTGCCCTACAGCAACACCGAGACACCGGGGATCACGGCGGGGGGGTGGGCACGGCGGGGGGCGTGGGCGGGGGGGGACACGGGGGACGCGGACATGGGGCACGGGGGAGAGGACACGGAGCGTGGGCACGGGGGGACGCGAGGAGAACACGAGGGACACGGACACGGGGGGGGCATGGACAACAGATAGGACGTGGACACGGGGAGGATGGACGCGGGGGACAAGGACACGGGGGACATGGACATAGGGGACACGGGGGGCATGGGCACGGGGGACACGGGAAAGGACATAGGGGGATGGACATGGACAAGGGAAAGGACATGGACACAGACAACACGTAGGACGTGGGCATGGGGAGGATGGACGCGGGGGACAAGGACACGGGACACGGACACGGGGGTATGGACATGGGGACACGGGAAAGGACATAGGGGGATGGACATGGACAAGGGAAAGGACATGGACAAGGGAAAGGACACAGGGCACGGAGAGGGACAACACACACGGGGGTGGTGGACATGGGGGACGGGAAAGGACACAGGGCACAGACATGGACAACACGAGGAGGATGGACATGGACAGGAAAGGACATGGGGGTGGACATGGACACAGGGGACACGGACATAGGGGAAACGGGGGGCATGGACATGGGGGACAAGGGAGAGGACACAAGACAGGGACAGGCACAGGGACAACACACACAGGGGTGTGGACATGGGGGACACGGACAGAGGGGGGCATGGACATGGGGGACAAGGGAAAGGACACAGGGGTGGACACAGACAAGAGGACAACACAAGGGACATGGCAGAGGATGGGTGGGAAGGGATTAGGACCAGGGACACGGACACGGGGGACATAGACATGGGAGAGAGTGGGAGAGACGGACATGGACAAAGGGGACCCAGGCGGGTGGACATGGGGGGCCACGGACATGGGATCACAGGTATGGGGAGAAGCAGGGGACATGGGGGGGCACGAGGGACAGAGAGAGGGGGGTGGGGGACACAGACACAAGCGGAGACATAGGGGGCCATTGGGTGGGGGTGTCACAGCCACGAGCAATCACAGATAGGGTGGGGGTTACAGCCACGGGGGGCATCACAGCCACAGGCCATGCAGACATGGGGGGGCCCAGGCGGGAATGGGGGGGACGGGGGGGTGGGGGCAGAGAAAAGCAGCAAGGACACAACGGGGTGGGGGTGGAGAAAAAACAAACGAGAGAGCAGAGGGGAAGAGAAGTGAGAAGAGGTGGGGGGGGGCGGCTGGAGGCGGCTGCGGGCTGAGGGGGGCAGAGGGGTGCAGGGAGGGGGTCAGAGGGGGAGGGAGGGAGGGGGCTGCCAGGTCCCCCCAAAGCCACTTGCAAGGCAAAAGGAACAAAAGCTCCGGGAGGGGAGGGGGTCGTGGTTCAGCCAGGAGAGATGGGGGGTGCGGGAGCTGGAGAAGTTTGGAAGAGTCGGCCCGAGGGGGTTGGGGGACTCTGCACCCCAAACTGTTACCTGGGGGACCTGGGGTCTGGGGACCGTGCACCCCAATCTGGGACCTGCAGGGTGGGGAGCATGCCAGTCTGTTACGTGGGGGGGGGGCTGGAGTGGGGGGATGATGACCCCCCCCAATCCGTTACCTGCAGGGACTCGGGGTTCAGGGTCTGTGCACCCCAGTCTGGGACCAGTGGGGACCAACTCACCCCAGTCCGGGGTTGTGGGGATGGTGCACCCCAATGCCTGGCAGGAGGGTGCAGGGGATGGTCACCCTGATCCAGGCCTTTGCGTGCCTAGCCGGGGGTGGGTGTGGGTGTGGGGGTGTGTGTGTGTGTGTGTCTGCCCCCCCCCGAGGTGGTGAGGACCCCAGCACCTATCCTGGGGTGCAGGGCCATGTACCCCAGTGCTATCACTCTAGCAGGGCTGCATGCCCCAGGCCAGGGCTGGAGGGGGCCTGTGCACCCCCAAACCTTAGTGTAGGGACTGTGCTGCTCCCCCCAAGACTAATGGGGTGCCCCCAAACCTGGCTGGAAGGGCTGAGGCCCCTGATGCAATTAATGCAGCCGTGCACCCCAAAGCAGGGCTGTGTGTGGGTGTGGGTGTCCCTGCACCCCAACCCTGGGCACATGGTGCTCTGCACCCCAAAGCAGGGCTGTGGGGGGGTTCCCTGCACCCCAAGTCTGGGCACGTGGGGCTGTGCACCCCAAAGCAGGGCTGTGGGGGGGTCCCTGCACCCCAAGTCTGGGCTGGGGGAAGCAACGTGGTCCTGCTTCTGCCCCATCTGGAGGCATGACTCCACCAGGGCTAAGGGGGTGCAGCAGGGCTACAGATGGGGGGGGGGGTCACCCCAAAACAGCCCAGGGCAGCAAAGAGACTCCTCTTGGGGCCACGGCCCCACGCAGGGACCAGCCGGGTCCGGTGCCCCTCGCCGGGGGTGCGCGGGTGGGGGCCGGGAGGGGGGGCAGCTTCGTTCCAAACTTTCCAGCATGGCCGAGGGGGTCGCCGGAGCCTGGGGGGGCCGGAGCAGACGGTGGGGGGCCCCGAACCGCTTACCTGGGCCACCCCTCGCCGTGACAGCGCAGCCAAAGCACAGCGATGGGGAAACAAAGAGGTGAATCAAGGCAGGCCCCCCCCAAGCAGCTGGGGGCACCGGGGGGGCCAAGCGAGGTGGCTCTGTGCGGGCAGGGATGGGTGGGGGGGGCCGAGAGCAGAAAGGGTGTTGGGGGGCATCCGGAGGGGTTGAAGCGTCGCCGCGGCTGACCGCCACCCCCCCCCTTGCACCCCCAGATCCCCTCGAGGGGTGGCCCCGTGTCCCCCTCCTCCATCACCCTCCCTCTGGGTGCTGCCCCTGCTGGCAGGGCTGGACCCCCAAGGCGGGGTACTGGGGAGGTTCTGCTGGTGTAACTGGGCTCCTGGATGCCACCAGTATAAACTGGGGTAGGCAGAATGAGGGGTGGGGGTGGGCTGGGACCCCCCACCTCACCCAAGCAGCCATGGACCCTGGGGGGGGGGGGGGGGTCCCAATGCTCCTGGTAGCCTGGCCAGCACCGGTGGGTGGGGGGTATCCCGGGGATGGGGAGGGGGTCTTTGGTTGAACCCCAAGCTAGAGGCCGCCGGGGACCCGGCCCAGGGGGAGACAGCCCTTGCCCCCCCATTGGCAGGGGGGGTCTCCACGCTCCGTCGCGGTGCCTAGAGGCGGAGGGGGGAGCGGAGGGTGGCACCCACCTGCCGGGGGGCCGCGTGCTCCCGGCCCTCACTGGGGGAGCGGGACCAGCGGCGGTCACGGGAGCGGGGCCGCCCGTAGTCGTGCCGCTCGGGGGGGCAGCGGTCCTTGTCCCCGGGGCCGTGGTGGTGGTGGTGGTGGTGGTGGTGGTGGTGCCGGTGTTTGCGGTCCTTGGCACGGCCCCGCTCCGGGTCCCGCTCCTTGGGCGGGAGGTCGCCCGACTGCGTCGTGACGCTGAGGTCCGTGCCCAGCCCTGTGGGGGATGAGGGGGGGAGTGATGGGGGGAACAGCCTGGGTGGGAGGAGGTGGGCATGGGATGGCAGGGATGGGGTGGACCAGGGGCACCCAAGGAGGAAGGATGTGGGGGCTTGGTGGAGGAGATGGGGTGTCCCAGGGGACTCATGGTGGAGGAGATGGGGACCCGGTGGTGGAGATGGGGTGGCCCAGAGGACAGAGGAAGCAGGAGGAGATGGAGAACTGGTGGCGGAGGTGGAGTGGTCCAGGGGATGTGGGAAGCAGGAGATGGGGACCTGGTGGAGGACGTGGGGTGGCCCAGGGGACATTGGTGGCAGGAGAAGAGATGAAGGCCTGGGGGACAGCTGGGTCAGGAGATGAAGGTCACCCATCAGAGGGAGAGGGTGGCCTTGCGGACACCCAGGGCAGGAGGAGATGGCAAGACCCACAGGACGCCTGGGCAGGAGGTGCGGGGTGCCCCTGGGGATGGTGGAGGTGGGGGGACTGTGGGGGCACCACGGGGTCCCACCTGTGTCCACGTCAGTGTAGCGGCTGAGGGAGCGCTCGGAGGTGCGGTGGCTCCGTTCCCGCCGGCGCTGGTGATGCCGCTGGCCGTCCTCAGGGATGACGCGCTCCAGCGAGTAGTCATCCAGCCGGATGCCCCGGGCGCGCGGGTGGCCCAGCATGGAGGCCGAGCGCTTCATGGGGCTGGCGTCCGAGATGGTCTGCGGGTGAGAGCAGAGCGAGGACGGTCAGTGGGAGCCCGGGGAGATGGGGTTGGGGGGCCGGCTCCTGCGGCAGGGTGGGGGGCTTGAGGGAAGAGTTACCTGCGTGCGCTGGCCCATTTGTATCTCTTCATCCCTCCAGCTACCTGTCCGTCCATCCATCCATCCATCCATCCACCCACCTGTCCATCCATCCATGCATCCTCCCATCTACCCAGCGATCCATCCATCCATCTGTCTGTTGGTACGTCTGAGTCCCCTCCCTCCCTCCCAGCCTGACCCATCCCTCAGCCATAGCCCCCCCAAGCTCCATCCCTCCAGCCCTGCTCCCCTCTTCCCGTGGATGCAGGATCTGCTCCTGCGGCCAGGACCGGTATCCCCACACCTCCCGCTAGAGCCGTCCCTGTGGCCACTGGAGCCGTGGCCTGCCGGGCCACCCGCTGTCCCCACAGCTTCTAGCCTCGGTGGGTGCCGACCTGCTGTGCTCCATGCTGGGAGGGACACGACGTCCCCCGCCACCGGATCCCCATGGTCCTGGGGACCGACATGCTCCGGTGCAGCATCTGAGCCCCCTGGGACAGACCCCCCCGCCCCCCCGCTGCTCTAACCATTGAGCTGCGCCGCCGCCGCCGGGGACCCCTGAGCATCGCCGGTCACTGGGGGGGAGAGGGAGGACTGGGACAGGGACAGGGGGACGGGGACGCTGCTCCTCACTGGCCACACTGGTGCTGGGACATGGCACAATGAGGGTCTGGGTGGCCTGAGGTGGCCCAGGGGATGGGACGCAGAGGGGAGGGACAAGAAGGGGACACAGAGCAGGGGACAGGCACTGGGAACGGATGGACAGACAGACGGGGAAGAGTCAGGAGCCGGCTGGTGAGTGGGTGTCCCTGGGTAGAGAGGACAGAGAGAGACCAGGAGGGAGGGAAAGTGGGCTGGAAGGACGGAGGGACAGAAGGAGAGAGGGACAGAGGATGGAGGAATGAATAAAGGTGGGATAGAGGGATGGATGGTGCAATGGAAAGTTGGAGGGAGGGAAGCAGCAAGGGATGCAGGGAGGGATGTAGGGAGGGATCCAGGGAGGACGGGATGCAAGGATGCAGGGAGGGATGCAGCAGTGACAGGAGAGTGATGAAGACCAGAAGCTGGTGGGACAGAGATGGCTGGAGCAGGGAACAGCAAGAGAAGAGCAATGATGGAGGGATGGAAGGACGGATGGAGGCAGAGGTGGCAGGGCGGCTGTATGGGGTAGGGGGCCAGGGAAGGAGCAGGTGGAGCGGGGGGGGGGCTCTGGTGGGGCCCGCCGGTACCTACACTGAGGTTATTCCCTCGGGGTCGGACCTTCCTCCTCTGCTAGAGCCAGCCCAGGCGGTGCCCGCAGAGCCGGGAGAGAGAGAGAGACCAGAGTAAACACGGGGCCAGCAGGGATGGGGCGGGGGGGGGCCAGGGCAGAGCGGGACCGGGGTCACCCTGCACGGAGCCAAGCACCGGCTGGGCGAGCAGCAGCAGCAGCAATGAGCAGAGCAGCCAGAGCATCCCTGTCCCCAGCCCTGGGCATGCGGAGGGGGTGACAACCCCAAAGCCGGTGACGCTTGCCGGCACAGAGGACGCCAATCCATGTCATCAGGGACCAGGGTGGCCATGGTCCCCCCCACTTCACGGCTGCTGGTGGGGGGACCTGTGCCGGCACAGGCTTGACTCTGTGCTGGAGCAGATGCAGGAGAGTCCCCGCACGGGGACCGGTGGCCACCTGGCTGCCCCACGCCGTGGCTCTGACCAGGGGGAGGTGCCACTTCTCCCCAGCTTCATGCTTCCCACCAGCCCCCTGCCTGCTGCCACCATGCTCATGCCCCCCCCCCCCCCCCCCGAAGCCCCCAGCCCAGCAGCTGCAGCCATTTGGGGGGGACACAGGACGCTGCTCCTGCCATTGGGTACATCAGCAGGGTCTCGTTCCACCGGGACCACACTGCCCTCGGCCACCACAGCACAGACCAGGCGTCCCAGCCCCCCAAAAGCCACCCCCTCACCCCCCATTAAAGCATAAGTGGCCACAGCAGTGTGGGAGGGGGCAGTAGGGGGCAATGGGGTCGTGCTGCCGAGCCTGAGGACTGTCTCTGGTGTCCCCGAGGGGACAGGGATGGCCATGCCAAGTGCCCCCTGTCCGGTGCAGGCGGTGGGGCTGTGGCTGTGCCCGGCAGCACCCCGGAAGGGGTCCCCTCACCTGGTTTTCAGCAGGGAGCCGCGGCATGGAGGCGGCGCGGCCGTGCCCCTCCATGGGCAGGTAGTCACTGTCGGAATAGCCGTCCTTCGCCATCTCACGCATCTCCACCAACTGCAGGGGACGGGGGGGGGGTCAGTGAGGGGAAACTGAGGCACGAGGGGGGCAGGTGGCACCAGGGACATCCCCCCACCCAGGCACAGCAGGGTGCAATGCAGAGTTTGGAGGAGGGGGGCAGGCACCGGGGGACATGGGGAACAGATGGACATGGGGGAGATGGGGCTCAGGGGACCCCCAGGGACACAGGGATCAGAGGGACACAGGGGAGGACCTTTGGGGCCAATGGGGAATGGATGGGCACGGGAGAGATGGGGCTCAGGGGACCCCCAGCGACACAGGGGCCAGAGAGACATGGGGCTGGCCAGGGCTTGGGGTACCCTGGGGTGGCACAGCCCCTCACCTGGGAGTTGGGGCGGCTGTTGGGGACATCCTCGGGGTGTCCCCGCTCGGGGCTCCAGGTCCCCGTTTTCTGGAACATCTCCTGGGCACGCTGGGTGACCCAGGACTGACTCTCCTTCAGGCCCCCGTCACGTGTGGCCCTGCGGGGGGGACACAGGCAGGTCAGCCCCCTCCTGGCTTCTCCGCACCGGGCAGCGGCAGGCGGGGGCCTGTGGCACTTACAGCCCCGTGCCCGGCTCGGCCGGGGGCACCGCGTCCGGCCCTGGTGTCCCCTCCTGCGTGGGGGATGGCGGCTCCATGCGCTGGAACATCAGCGGCGTCCGGTTCTGCGGGGACACGAGAGGGGCTGGGGTCATGGCACGGGTTGTACGGGGCTGGGACGCGGGGACACAGGGAGGGGACAGAGCTGGGACAGTCAGGGATGGGATGAGGATATGGGGAGGGGATGGGGACACAGGAGGGACCTGGGAAGGGAACAGAGCTGGGATGGAGACACTGGAGGGATGCTTGGGGTTGGGGACAGGAAGACAGGATGGAGCTGGGACACTTGGAGATGGGGATGGGGACACTGGAGAGACATGGGAAGGGGCCAGGGCTGGGATGGGGATGCCAGAGGTGGCAGAGGAGGGGACAGAGCTGGAATAGGGTCGCTGGAGGGATGCTTGGGGATGGGATAGGGACATGTGGACGGGGACGTGGGAGGGACTTGGGAAGGGGA
Source organism: Astur gentilis (assembly GCF_929443795.1). NCBI lineage: Eukaryota > Metazoa > Chordata > Aves > Accipitriformes > Accipitridae > Astur > Astur gentilis. Next base: position 320,633 of record NC_064888.1, read on the forward strand.
CAAGACTGGGATGGGGATGCAGGAGGTAGCAGAGGAGAGGATGGGGCTGGGATGAGACCCTGGTGGGACATGGGGAAGGGACAGAGCTGGGATGGGGACACTGCAGGGCCACGGGGAGGGGACGGGTTTGGGATGCTCGTGCTGGCCCCACCTGCTCTTCCCGCATGGCCTGCAGCTTCTTGGCTTTGCTCTGCCGGTAGTACTCCATGATCATCATCGCAGCGTAGATCTTCCCCACCGTCAGGTCGGTGGCTGTGGGCACAGAGGATGAGGGGGGATGTGGACGGGGATGGGGGCGGGGATGGGGACGGTCCCTTACACTTGTGGGGGGTGACGAGCAGGTCCAGGTTTTTGGGGGAGAGGTTGGGCCAGATGGCAATCATCTCCTTGCGGAGCTCCGCGTCCATCTGCTGCTTGTCGGCTCCCCCTGCGGACAGAGGGCTGAGCGCCCTGTCCCCTCGGGGACCACCGGTTCCTGTCCCCTGGCCACCCTCTCCCCTCACCTACCCCATGGGGACCTCCCTGTCCCCCCCCCAGGGACGGTTCTGCCCTGCCACTGCCCTATGGACCCTGTCCCCCTTGGACCCCCTGTCCCCTGATGTCGCCCTTTTCCCCCATTCCCCAGGGACCTCCATCCCTGGGCTCCTAGTTCTTTTCCCCTCCATGCCCAGGGATCCCATCCCTGTCCTTGTCACCCAAGAGACCCCCAACACCATGCCCCCAGGGTCCCTGTCCCCTCCAGGTCCTCATCCCAAATCTACGGGATCCCCACACCCCCCGAGTCCCTGTCCTTCTCCCTATCCCTCCAGGGTCCCCATACCCCATGAGTCCCCATCCCTCCAGGATCCCCATAACCCCCAAGTCCCTGTCCTTTTCCCCAACCCTCCAGGATCCCCATAACCCCCAAGTCCCTGTCCTTGTCCCCATCCCTCCAGGATCCCCGTTCCCCATGAGTCCCCATCCCTCCAGGATCCCCATAACCCCCGAGTCCCCATCCCTCCAGGGTCCCCATAACCCCCAAGTCCCCATCCTTGTCCCCACCCCTCCAGGGTCCCTGTACCCCCCAAGGCCCCATCCTTCTCCCCATCCATCCAGCATCCTGGTCCTCAGGGACCTGGTATCCAACCGCTCAGGGTCCCTGTCCCCCCAAAGCTGCTGTGCCCCCAGATTCCCCGTCCCCTCGAGGATTCTGCTCCCCCTCCCGCCAGGGTCCCCATTCCCCCCCCTTGCCCCCCCTTGCCTTTGGCAATCTTGATGTCGAGGGCGGTGCGGATCAGGGCCATGAGAGTGGAGTTGAAGTGCACCGTGTTGTCGTCGGCCACCGGCAGGTCCATGCGGAGCAGCCGCTGCGGGGCCGAGCAGAGCGGGGAGGGGGGCATCAGCCACAGCCCCCTCCCACCGCGCCCGGGGGCTGGCGAGAAGGCGGGGGCCGCCCCGCAGCCGCCAGGGAAATTGAGGCACGTACCCCGTCGCCCTCCCCGAGCCCCCCCTGGCCCTCCGCCTTCTCCCCAGGCCGCGGCCCCCGGACCCCCGCGAGATGCCCGGGGTGGGGGGCATGGCACAGCCAAGTGGGACCCCGGCGTCCAGGCGGGCAGTACATGCAGCGGGCAGCACATGCAGCAGGGAGGGGGCCGACTCGTTCCCGGCTCTGTTCCGGGGATGACGGGGGCGGCCAGGGGCTTCTCTGGGTGCAAACCAGCATCCTCAGGGTGGGGGGGTGCAGGGAGACGTGCCTGGGCTGGGGGGGTGGGAGGAGAAGCTATGAGTTTGCCAGGCCTCAGCCCCACGGTGCCCCACACCCTCCCCAGCTCCCAGTGCCAAGCAGGTGGTGGAATGTCCCCCCCCAAAAAAGGGCAGGGACGCCCTCCCCCCCCCCATGCAGCCCCGTGGGGGAGGATTTGGGGGGTGCAGAGCAGCAGGACAGGGAGCGAGCAATGCCAATGGGGAAACTGAGGCACGGAGATGCAGGGTCCCCATACCCCACCACCACCCCCCCCGTGCCCAGGTCCCCCCGCACCCCACGATGCAGCTCCCGAGCACCCATAGCCCCCATGGCTGGGGGGGGGGGGGCGCGGGCCGTGCAGCAGCCGGGGGGGCCGGGCAGGGGGGACTCACTGCCAGGAGAGGAGGCGGCGGGCAGAGGTGGGATGGAGAGAGGGAGAGTTGGGGGGGGAGAGGCTGCAGGGACAGGGAAGAGGGGGGCAAGGGTGAGCCCCGGGGGGGGCCTGAGCAGACACTCCTCTGGGTGGACAGGGTGAGCCCCATGGAGAGGGGGGGCGTCCCTAAAAATGGGCGGCTCTGGACCAGGCAGCCTTGAGCCCCACAGGGGACCTCCAATATGGGGGGGGGGACACTGGGCGAGCCCCATGGGGGTCCCCAAATAGGGGCTTCTGGCTGAGGCCAGAGGGGTCCCTACTAGGGGCTTCTGGGGGGGGCTCGTTGGGCCCAATGTATGTCCCCAAGTAGGGGCTCTGGGGGGGCTGGCTGAGCCCAATGTGTGTCCCCAAATAGGGGCTTGGGGGGGGGCTGGCTGAGCCCAATGTGTGTCCCCAAATAGGGGCTTGGGGGGGGGCTGGCTGAGCCCAATGTGTGTCCCCAAATAGGGGCTTGGGGGGTGCTGGCTGAGCCCAATGTGTGTCCCCAAATAGGGGCTTGGGGGGGGGGCTGGCTGAGCCCAATGTGTGTCCCCAAATAGGGGCTTGGGGGGGGGCTGGCTGAGCCCAATGTGTGTCCCCAAATAGGGGCTTGGGGGGGGGCTGGCTGAGCCCAATGTGTGTCCCCAAATAGGGGCTTGGGGGGGGGCTGGCTGAGCTCCATGAGGGGTCCCCAGTAGGGGCTCCTGGGGGGGTCCAGCCCTGAGCCTCCAGCCTGCAGCAGGCAGGGAGGTGGCGGGGGGCACACGATCCTCGGGCGGCGGATCTTACCCAGCCCGTCCTGGGGGACACGCGGAGGCTCAGCGGGGCCGGTGGCCACCGCGCCGGTCAGGGCTCGCCGCAGGAGGAGAAAACCAACAAAAAACCAACAAAAACCAAAAAAAAACAACCAAAAAAAAAAAAAAAAAAAAAAGAGGCCGAGAAGCATCGGCCGGGCTGAGTCGGTGCCGCCGCTGGGAACCGGCACGGCTTTGAGGGGGCTTCGCTCTGGTGGGAAAAGTTATTCTACCTTATAAGCAACACGGGGTGGGCATTTCTTGCCTAAACCCAGGGGCGGGGACATATGTCTCAGCATTTCATACATGTCCATGAAAGTCAGCCGGCCCCTGGGAGCGGAGAGAACAAGAAGGAAGAGACATCGGACAGAAAAAGGACAAAAAAGAGGCAAGAGAGACAGAGACGCGGAGAAAAAAAATGAAAAAAAAAAAAATGGAAAAAAAAAAAAAGAGGTTTAAACCCGGCCGGCCGCAGCTCGGGGCCCCGTGGAGGAGGAGGAGAAGGAGGGGAGGAAGGCGATGGCCGGTGCCCATGCAGCCCCGCGGCGCTGGAGGTGGGGGGTCCGGCCGTGCTGGCCGGGGGCCGCGGGGCGCAGCAAGCAGAGCTGGGCAGGGATGGGGGGGGCTCCATGCGGTGCGCCGGGGGCTGGGGCCGGCCCCGGGGGTGCGGGACGTGTCTGTGTATATATATATATATAGATATCATATATATATCCGAGAAACCATAAGCAACATTCATTCCGTTGATGCTCAGCAGGTTTTTAGTGTAAGTCAAACCTTGCAAGCAACCCTATGAGGGCATTTCTTGCCTAAGCCCAATGGGGGAGATATTACGCGTAATAAACTGTACATATCCTTATAATGAATGCGGCCACTGCAAGAAGAATACAGGGGGGTTAGTGCGGACGCCGGAGACACGCACGACCGCGGACGCGCCGAGGGGCTGGGGAAACTGAGGCACGGACCCTGGGATAGGGGCAGAGACGATGGGGTTGGGGGACAGGACCCCCCCCGTGCTGAGGGGGGGTTTGCGGCTGCTTGGCTGCAATGGGGATGGGGGGGTGCAGGGTGGTTGTGGGGAGAGCTGGAGCTGCCCTGGCTCCATCCCTGCTGATCCCAGTATGGACCAGTCCAGCCCACCGAGGACCTGGTGGAGCATCACAGGACACCCCAAGAGCAGCCAGGGACCCCCCCAGGACATCATGGGACACCCTGGACCCCGGGACAAAGCAGAGACACCCCCCCTGGGAAATCGTGGGGACCCTCCAGCACCCGGCGGGACCCCCTGGGTCCGGCTGAGTCCCTTTGCCCGGTGCTGGGGGCTGGGGGGCGGGGCGGGGGCAAAGAGGGAGAAATCCGGCGGCCGAGCACCTACAATTGAGAGAGGACAGGTTAATCGGCACCGTGCTGGGGGGGGGCCTAGGCCCCCCCATGGCTGCGTGGGGACAGCAGACCCGGGGGACATCCCCTTGGGGGACAGCCCCTGGGGACACCCCCTTAGGGGGGACGGTCCCAGGAGACACCTTCTCTGTGACACACCAGGGCCACTGGCCCCAGAGGACCCGGGGGGGGGGGGCTCTCGGGCACTTGCTGCACCCCCTCAGACCCTGCTGCATGGCTGGAGAGGGGGGAAGACTGTCCGGCCAGCCAAGCCCCCGGGAGCCGCTGTGCCCCCGGCGCTGAGAGGGGACCCAGGCGTCTGGGGTGACCCCCTGCCCCGGGGGGGGTTCCTTACCAGGCAGCGGGGTCGTACTCAGCCCAGACGCGGACGTATTCGTCCAGGTGGTGGGGGCCCAGGATGGAGGAGTCGCGCGTCAGGTACTCAAAATTGTCCATGATGACAGCGACAAAGAGGTTCAGCATCTGGGGGGGCATGGGAGGGGGGGTGTCAGGGTGGGGGCGGGCGGGCTGGGGTCCCCCCTACACCTCCCGGGGCTCACCAGGAAGGAGCAGAGGAAGATGAAGGAGACGAAGTAGAAGTAGGCGAACTCGTTGCCGCACTCGTCCTCCTTGATGCCCGAGTTCTGGTCGCAGGGCTTCCCGCTCAGGCAGGACAGCATGATCTCATGCCAGGCCTCCCCCGTGGCGCTCCTGCGGCAGAGGGGGGGACGCTGCTGGGTGACCCCAGCCAGGGAAGGGGCCGGGCAGAGGGGCCACACCAGCATGGCGCTGGGTACCACTGGATGGTGATGGGACTGTGCTTGGGGTACACGCTGGCATGGCACGGGGAACCCTGGGTGACGACGGGACCATGCCAGGGGAACACACCAGCATGGCACTGGGTACCACTGGTGGCACCGGGACCATGCTGGGGGGACACGCCAGCGTGGCACTGGGTGCCACTGATGGCACCGGGACCGTTCTGGGGGGATGTGCCGGCATGGCGCTGGGTACCACTGGTGGCACCGGGACCGTGCCGGGGGACTCACCGGAAGAGGAGCATGAGGGCCTGGAAGAAGGTGCGGAAGTTGTTGTGCTGGGTGATGGCCGACTCATCATCCTCCTCCTCAATGCCAATGTTGCCGAAGACCTGGGGGGGGGCGCCGGGATGGCTCAGGGGTGGCGGGGGGCTGGGGCAGGCTGCTGGGGGGCCGGGGGAGGGCCGGGGGCTCTCACCTGCATCCCGATGATGGCGTAGATGAAGAAGAGCATGGCGATGAGCAGGCAGACGTAGGGCAGAGCCTGGGGGCAGAGCGGGACCAGTCACGCCACGCTGGGGCTGGATGCGGCCCCCCCCGGCGCGGGTTGGGCTGCCAGCCCCTGGGTGGGGGCGGCTGGGGGGGGGAACGCAGGTTTTGGGGGGGCATCGGGCAGCACCTTGAAGGACTGGACGAAGGTCCAGAGCAGGATGCGGATGGTGTAGCCCTGGCGCAGCAGCTTGATGAGCCGCGCAGCCCGGAAGAGCCGCAGGAAGCTGAGGTTGATGAAGTTGTTCTGGGGGGACATGAGGGGTGAGCGGGGGGGGGGAGGGAGCGGAGCCTGGCGCTGGGGCTGCGGGGTTGGGGGGGATGCGGTGGCTCCCACCTACCCCAAACTCTGTCACCAGGATGTCCGTGATGCTCCCCAGGACCGTGACAAAGTCGAAGATGTTCCAGGCGTCACGGAAGTAATTCTGTGAAGGGAAGGGGACGAGGGACACGGGGCAGCGGCGCTGCCAGCACGCCGGCTCCCGGGATCCCACGAGTACCCGTGCACCAGCTCCCCAGATCCCATGGGTACCCATGCACTGGGATCCCGCAATTACCCATGCACCAGCTCCCAAGAACCTGGGGTGCCCCGGGGCTGGATGTGTGTCCCCTGTGGTCCCCTGGGTCCCCGTCCCCAGCATGCGGCGGCACGTACCAGCACACCGAAGGCCATGATCTTCAGGAGACACTCAAGGGAGAAGAGGGAAGTGAAGACATTGTTGAACATCTTCAGCACATTCTCGTAGGCATCCGAGGCGTCATAGAACTGGGGCGATAGCGTGGAGGATGGGGATGGGGACAGGGACAGGTCCCAGGGGGACAGGGGTGCATCCCGGGGGGTAAGATGGGTCCACGGGCACAAGGATGGATCCAGGGGGACAGGGACAAGCCCCAGGGGACAAGAGAGGTGCCAGGGGAGAAGGACAAACCCCAGGGGACAGGACCAAGGGGATGCACACAGGCTGAGCGCAGCCCCCAAGGGACAGGGATGGGACAGACCCAGAGGGGCTCCCCAGGACCCCCAAGCCCGCTCCCCACCAACCTTCATCATGAGGACAATGGTGTTGAGGGCAATCATGGCCATGATGGTGTACTCGAAGGGCGGCGACACCACGAACTGCCACATGCGGTACTGGAAGCTCTGCCGGTTCTGCGGCATGTGCCGCGTCAGGGGCTTGGCACTGATGGCAAAGTCGATGCAGGCTCTCTGTGGGGTGGGGAACAGGGTGGGCATCACTGACGCCCCAGCCCAGCCGGGGAATCCCCGAAAGGTGTCGAGGAGGGAGGGGTCCGGAGGCAGCACCTCGTTTTTCTCCAGGCTGTACTCCTCCATCATCTTGTCCCCCTGCTCCTGGAAGGTGATGATGATCAAGGCCACGAAGATGTTGACAAAGAAGAAGGGGAAGACCACGAAGTAGACCACGTAGAAGATGGACATCTCCATGCGGTAGCCGGGGCTGGGGCCCTGGTTCTCGTAAGTGGCATCCACCGAGTGCTTGAGGACCCTGTGGTGGGACAAGTGCAGGGACAGGATGGGGGTCCCAGTGTCCCCCCACCCCGTCCCCGCATCCCCCCACCCATCTCCATGCCCTTACTGTGGCCATCCCTCGCCGGTGGAGACAGTGAAGAGGGTGAGCAGCGCCCAGAGCACGTTGTCGTAGTGAAACTCGTACTTCTTCCACTCCCGCTTCTGTGCCTTCACCTCATTGTCCTTCTCGTAGACCAAGTATTCCCCCCTGGGAGGGGAGGGGGCGGTGGGACGGGGTGGGGGGCGGCGGTGGACCCCCGCCCGGCCGGGCCATACCTGCAGTCCTTCTCGAACTCCTTGGACTCATCGGTGCAGTAGAAGAACTTGCCCTTGAAGAGCTGGACAGCCACCACGGCGAAGATGAACATGAAGAGCATGTAGACGATGAGGATGTTGAGGACGTTCTTCAGGGAGTTCACCACGCAGTCGAAGACAGCCTGGGGACAGGGACCAGGGAGGGGGTCGGTGCCAGCCAGGACGCCCCCCAACACCCAGGGTGGGGAGCGAATCCCCTTCCCCATCCGCCCCCTTGCCCACCTTGAGCTTGGGCAGCCTCTTGATGGTCTTCAGGGGCCGGAGGACGCGGAGGACGCGGAGGGACTTGATGGTGTTGATGTCCTTCCCCTTGCTGCTGCCGCTGTGGGGGGGGACGGGGAAGATGTGGGGGCCCCGGCACGGCGGCTCGGGGTGCCCTGGCATCTCGGCAGGACCGCAGGTGGTCCCACCCCCTCCTTTCTCTGGTGGTGACAGTCCCCTCCCCGGTCAAGTGGGCAGCAGCTGCCCGGCACAGGGCAGAGCTCGAGGCTGAGACCCCCTTGCGCTCATCACACGCCAGGGAGACCCTGGTGTGTTTCCCACGGCCCCATCCCTGAGGCTGCTTTTTGAGGGGGGGGGGTGCAAGGAGGGCTGTAGGGTTGGGGGGGAGCGAGGCACGACCATGAGCACGAGGAGAGCACGAGGACAGAGACGGGGCAGGAGACGAAGGCAGAAAGACTTTACCGTGAGCTGCTCCTGTGGCCGGTGGCAGAGGAAGGGGAGAGACAAGGCACGGTGAGAGCCCGGCCCCCACCCCGTGCCCGCGCCCCCCCGGCCACTTCCCACCGGGAGCCTGGGGGAGCCACGGGGGGATCCCGGCTTCCCAGGAGGTAATTGGGGTCTGCTCCAGGCTTACTCACCCATTACTTGGGGGGGATGCTCAGTTACGTGGCAGATGCTCACCCCTTACTTTAAGGATACTCAGTTACTTGGGGGGGTGCTCATCCTTTACTTGGGGGATGCTCATGCTTTACTTTAAGGATGCTCAGTCACTCAGGGGATGCTTATCCTTTACTTGGGGGATGCTCGATCACTGTGGGGATGTTCACCCTTTTTTGGGGGATGCTCAATTACTGGGGGGATGCTCACCCTTTACTTGGAGGATGCTTACCCTTTGCTTTAAGGATGCTCAATCATTTGAGGCATGCTCAGTTACTCAGGGCGTGCTCATCCATTTCTAGGAGATTCCTCATCCCTTTCTAGGTTACTTATCCCTTCCTAAGAGGCTATCCATCCTTTGCTAGCAGATTCCTCATCTTTATTTAGGGTTTACTCCAGCCCTATTCACTGCTCTGGGGATTCCGCACTGGGGCGGCTGCTCGGCACCGGGGCCTGATCCTGCCCAGGGACACCGGGGAGGTGCTGCCAGGGCGCAGGGACACTGGGACGGTGACAGGACAACACAGCACGGTGGCAAGCGGCCGAGGACGGACGTCAAGCGACAGAGCAGAGCGCGGACAGCCGGGCAGCGGACGCGGTGGGTGGGCAGCGAGCGGCTGTGGGGCCACGGGATGGACCCCAGCAGGGCTGGGGTGGGGGGACTGGGACAGCCCCACTGGGAGGCACCGAGAGAGGCGAGACCCCACCACCTCCATCCCCTCCCCACCATCCCCCTGTTCCCCTCCCTGGTGCCACTGCCGTCCCCCGAGCACGGGGGGACCCAGGTGTGCCCACCCCCTCCCGGGACCCCCCAGGATGCCCCCAAGAGCCCCCCGTGTCCCCGAGGGGGGGGACTCACGTGAAGGCGAAGGCCACCAGCGCCCCGCTGACCACGATGAAGTCCAGGATGTTCCACAGGTCCCGGAAATAGGCACCTTGGTGAAGCACCAGCCCCAAATCCACCATCTGCGGGGGGCAAGGTGGGGGGGGGTGAGGGGGTGCCGGGGGGGGCCCCACCCCGCGGACACCCCCCCCCGCTCACCTTGATCACCATCTCAAAGGTAAAGACACCCGTGAAGACGTAGTCGAAGTAGCGCAAGACCTGGAGGGGGGAGGAGGTGGGGTGGGGGGAGATGCCTGGGGTCCCCCTGGCACCCTGGGACCCCCCCCCCGGTACCTCCCAGCACCATGGGGCTGTGGGAGCCCCCTGGCACCCTGGGACCCCCTGGCACCCCAGGACCGCCCCAGCACTCCATGGTTGTAGGACACCCCAGCACCCTGGGGCCATGGGCAGGGTCTCAGGGGCAGGACAAGGGGACACACACCTCATTTTGGCACAGCCCCAGTTGCTGTTTTGGGGGTGCCTCACCCTGCAAAGCAGCACTGTGAGGAGAGGGCTCAGCCCCACCCCACCCCACCCCGACAGCACCCGGGGGTCCCTCTGTACCCAGCTGCGGGGCAGGGAGGGGGGGCTGGGGGCTTACGTTGTTGCGGGGGGCGTTGGGCTGCACGGGGTCCTCGGCGGCCAGGGCGATGCTGCTCATGGCGATGACCATCAGGATGCACATCTCAAAGTACCGCAGGTTGACAATGTAGTGGCACAGCCGGCGGAACCTGGGGGGGGGTGGAACAGGGATGGTGAGGGAAGGGTGAGCAACCGGCACCCCCAGGACCTCCCCAGTCCCCCCGCGGTGCTCACGGGTTGGTGGTGGAGAGGATGAACATGGAGCTGTAGGGCACCATGGGCTTGGGGCCGTTCTCCTCCTGATCGTCGCCTTCCTCCTTCTTCTCCTCCTCCTCCTCCTTGCGGGGCAGCGGCTCAGGGTTGGCATTCCTGTTCACTGCGAGAGTGGCGGGATCATGGCCCCTGCACCCCCCCCAGACCCCCTCCATCCCCCACACCCCCCAGACCTTGGGGGGGTCCCCTACCTTGGACCAGGGCGTTGGTGGGGGGCGGCGGGAGGGGGGGTGGGATGTCCACGGCCGTGTGCTCCGGCTTCCCCCCCGCCTTGGTGGGGTTGTTGTGGGGGCCGGGGTTGGTGACCACCAGGCTGTTTTCAGGGGGGGGATTGGGGGTGGCGGGGGGCCGGCGTAGGGGGGCCCCGGTGGGGCAGGCGGTGTGGTTGCCCACGGGTGGGGGTGCGGGGGGCTCGGCGGTGGCCAGTTTGTTGTTCTTCATGTTGTCGATGTCCTCCGCGACGGGGGGCTCCCGGCGCCCCACGTCCTGCTGGATGGGGCGGGTGGTGGAGAGCGTGGGGCCCGCTGGCACCCCGGGGACCTGGTTCTCCCTGGGGGGAGGCAGAGGGGAGGGAGCTCAGCGGGGACCCCCTGGCACACCCCAGCACAGCTCCCACTTCAGGCGCTGAGCTGGGAATGCCAGAGGGGATTTGGGTACTCCTGGGAGCCAGAGGAGCTCCCCGGTCCTGGGGGGGGTCCCACCAGCCCCAGAGGGTCCTGCCCACCCTGCTCACCTCCGCCGCCGGTGCCGCCTCTCCTTGTCATCCCGCTTGCCCTCGCCATCGTAGGCAGACGGTGTGGCGTGCCGATGCCGCCGGCGCCGCTCGCCATCCCCGTGCTCCCCGTCCCCCTCGCCCCGCACCGGCCGGCCGCCCTCCCGGTGCCGTGGCCGCCGCTCTGGCCGCCCACCCTCCTCGCCCTCCTCGGCCGCCCGCCGGTGCGCCCGGTGCCGCCGGTGCTCACGCTCGGGTTGGGGCGAGCCAGCGCGGCCGTCCCGGCTGCCGCCCGGCCGGTGCCGGCGCTCGAGGGCTTTGAGGCGCTCGGCGTCGGCGTAGGCGCGTTCCTGGCTGGGGTCCCGCTCGGGCTCACGGCTGCTGCTGCGGGGCCTTCGGCCGTCGGGGCCAGGGGGTTCCACGGGGCGGGGGCCACCGGGGTCGGGGTAGCGCGGCTGCCGGCGGAGCTCCTCGGCACGGGGCTGGCCGAAGCGAGGCTCTATCGGCGGCTCGCCAGGGCGCGTCTTGTTGGTATTGTTGTTGCGGTTCTCCTGGGGGTCCACCACCAGCGGCCGGTCCAGGTGGGTCTTCATGTCGGGGCGCAGGTGGCGGGCGTAGGGCACCTTCCAGCGCTCCTCGGGGTCCAGCTCGCTGTAGAGGGCCTCCCGGCTGGCCAGCAGGTTCTGCTTCCGCAGCTCGCTCGTCCGCTGCTCCCACACCGACTTCGAGGACTTCTGGTTCTTCTGCTGCTCCTTCCTGCAGCGGGGAGGCACAGCCCACGTCGGGGGAGCCTGAGGTGTGCCAGGACGGAGCCGGAGCAGAGATGGGATGGAGACGGGATGGAGCTGAGGATGGAGCCGGGATGGAGGTGGGATGGAGCTGGGATGAAGCTAAGGATGGATCCGGGGAAGGAGTCAGGATGGAGGCAGGGACAGAGTTGGGGATGGAGACAAGGATGGAGTTGGAGATGGCAGCTGGGATGGAGCTGGGGCCAGGGACGGAGATGGGGCTGGGGACAGAGACAAGGACGGAGCTGGGGCCAGGGACGGAGCTGGGGACAGAGCTGGGGACGGAGACATGGATGGAGTCTGAATGGAGCTGGGGATGGAGACAAGGACGGAGCTGGATGGAGTCAGGGATGGATCCAGGGATGGATCCAGGGATAGAGCCGGGCACACGATGTACTTACATGGTGACGGACATGTTGGCTGCAGAGAGCGGGCTCACTTCGGCCACCTCCTTCGCCTTCTGCAGTGCCAGCTTTTGGTTGGCGGCTTCTTCCTCCTCCTGCTCATCCTGCAAAGCCCCGCGCCATGTCTAGCCCAGCCCTGAGGCCACAGGTGATGGGCTGGGGTGGCCCCGCCTCGTCCCCGACACCGGTCCTTACCTTGGTGAGCTCCTGCGCGTTGGCGAGGTTGTCCACCGCGATGGCCAAGAAGACGTTGAGGAGGGTGTCTGGGTGCCCCGTCAAGGCAAAGTGGGTCCCAGCGCATCCCTGCCCCAGCCCAGACCCCCCCGGGACCCCCCCAGCACCCTGAGGATACAGTTGCCAAAGAGGGTGAGGACGATGAAGTAGACAGAGAAAACCATCCCCCCCTTGACGCCGCCCTGAGATTTGATCCCGTCATACATCACCGCGTTCCAGTCTTCGCCCGTCAGGATCTGGGGGGGAAGGAGCCATGGGGGCAGCAGGGACCCCTCCGCCGGCACCCCACTTCCTCGGGAGCCCCAGGGAGGGGACAGGGGGGTCCCTACCTGAAACACCGTCATTATTGCTGCTGGGAAAGTGTCGAAGTTGGTGGGAGGGGTCCCGTCGTCAAAATTGAACCTGGGGGTGGGGGGGAATGGTGGGAGCCCCACCCCAGCCGGGTGCCCCCCAGCAGGGGCCTGGGGGCACAGAGATACCCCCATGCTGGGGGGCCAGGCTGACCTGGGAGGGGGGGGGCATCTCCCGCCCGGTTACTCACTGTCCCCCAAAGAGCTGCATCCCCAAAAGGGCAAAGACGACGATGAAGAGGAAGAGGAGGAAGAGGAGGCTGATGATGGACTTCATGGAGTTCAGGAGGGAGACCACCAGGTTCCTCAGGGAAGCCCAGTACCTGCCAGGGCAGAGCCAGGCTGCGGGGGCTGTGGGGGGACCAGGGCCATGGGGGGACAAAGGGATGCGAAGGGACATGGGGGTGATGAGGGGACACAGAGACAGCGAGGGGACGAGGGACGGCAACTCGGCACCCAGGCACCCCACGATGGCTCCGTGCATCCACACGTGCTTACTCGTGCTTGCACTGCCCCTGCGCTCGCAGACCCACAGACACGGACAGACCAACAGACAGACGGACAGGCGGATGGACAGAGCAGCGGTGCCCAACCCGTCAGCACTTACTTTGTGACTTTGAAAATGCGCAGTAACCTGAGAGCTCGTAGCACGCTGATCCCGAAGGATGTTCCCGGCTTCACAACAGCCCAGATCACCTCGAAGATGCTTCCGATGATAACCTGAGAGTGGGAGAGTGTCTCCGTCCTGTCCCCATCCTATCCCTATCCTGTCCCCATCCCTATCCTGACCTCTTCCCCATCCTCATCTTGTCCTCATCCCTTCCCATTCCCGTCTCCATCTCCATTCCGTCCCCATCCCCATCCCAATCCTATTCCCATTCCGTCCCCATCCTATTCCCATCCTGACCCCATCCCATCCTGTCCCCATCCCCCCCCATCCTGTCCCCATCCCATCCTGTCCCCATCCCCATCCCCTCTCCATCCTGTCCCCATCTCTATCCCCATTCCACCCTGTCCCATCCTCGTCCCTATCCCCATCCTGTCCCTATCCCCATCCCGTCCCCATCCCATCCCGTCCCGTCCCCATCCTCATTCCCATTCCCATCCCGTCCCCATCCCCATCCCATCCTGTCCCATCCCCATCCTCATCCCCATCCTGTCCCGTCCCCATCCCCATCCCCATCCCCATCCTGTCCCCATCCTCATCCCCATCCCCATCCCGTCCCCATCCCCATCCCATCCTGTCCCATCCCCATCCTCATCCCCATCCTGTCCCGTCCCCATCCTCATCCCCATCCCCATCCTCATCCCCATCCCCATCCCGTCCCCATCCCCATCCCATCCTGTCCCATCCCGTCCCCACCCCCATCCCATCCTGTCCCATCCCCATCCTCATCCCCATCCTGTCCCGTCCCCATCCTCATCCCCATCCCCATCCTGTCCCCATCCCCATCCCATCCTGTCCCATCCCTGTCCTCATCCCCATCCCCATCCCGTCCCCATCCCATCCCATCCCATCCCATCCCATCCCCACCCCATTCCCGCCGGCAGCAGCCCGGCCGGGGCCAGACTCACGGCACAGTCGAAGCAATTGAAGGACGAGTGAAAGTAAGGCCGCGTCCCCAGCCCGTACATTTTTATAAACATTTCGGACATAAAGAGTCCCAAGAATATGAATTCTGCATAGTCTGGGGGGGAGAGAGAGTGAGGGGGGGCTGAGGGCCGGGCGGGGGGGTGTCCGGCGGTGGGGGGGGGCACTCACAGAGGAAGTCGGAAAGCCAATCTGGCTGGTCGTAGTGAACGATAGCAACACACAGGGTGTTGAGCGCTACCAGACTGAGCACGGTCCAGTAGAAGGCCTGAGTTTTCACCATGCGGCGGATGTGGAAGCGCATCCTCCGCTCCCGCTTGTGGAAGAAGGTGGCGTTCTCCAGCTTGGCACTTTTGAGGCTGGCGCGGGCGAAGGGGGAGCCTGCGGGGCGCGGGGGGGAGCCCCCACCCGTCACCCCATCACCCACCATCCCCAAACTGTCACCCATCACCCCCCCATTATCCCCACCCATCACCCCCCAACCTGTCACACCATCACCCACCACCTCCCCGCCCATCACTCCATCACCCGTCACCCCCATCACCTATCACCCATCACCCCCCCCATCACCCCCCCAACACGTCATCCCCCCCACCCATCACCTCCTCACCCCATCACCCACCACCTCTCCACCACCACTCTGTCACCAGTCACACCATCACCCGTCACCCCCCGACCCGTCATCCCCCCACCCATCATCCCCCAATGGGTCATGCCCCCCCTACCCATCACCTCCCCACACCATCAGCCATCGCCCCCCACCCACCGCCCCAAACCGGGGGCACCCGTGCCCCCCACCCACCCACGGAGGAGATGTCGGCCAGCTGCTCCTCGGCATCCTCAGGGCTCAGCAGGTCCGTCTTGCTCTTCTTGATGGTGGCCCTCCGGAGAGCTCCCACAGGGGCGAGGGGCAGAGGGAGGCGGGCGTCACCAGGGGGTCCCCGCTGCGACACCCCCACCCTGGGGTGGCCGCCCCCCCTGCCAGGGCGCAGGCTGGGGCAGGGCACTTACCATCAAAGGGGTGCCGGGGCTCTCCCTCGGTCTCGTCCTCCGCCAGGATCACTTCTTCTGAGAAAAAAGTGGGGAGTTCAGTGGGGTGGGGGGAGTGCGGGTGTCCTGGAGGGGGGGGCTGGGGGGGGGTGTCACAGCCCTCACCCGCCTTGGAGATCCACTCCATGTAGCCGTTGAGCTCCCGCTCGATCTGCTGCTGCCGCCGCAGCTTCAGGAACGCCCGGCGGTTCTCCACCCGCTCCCGCTCTTTGGCAAACTCCCTGTGGGGCCAGCATCAGTGGGGGGCCAGGGTGGGCACCCCCCTCCCGCTGAGGCCGCCCCCCCCCCCCCCCCCGCTTACCCAGACAGCACCCCCAGCACTAGGTTCAGCATAAAAAAGGAGCCGATGATGATGAGGGGGATGAAGTACAGCCAGTTCCAAGTGTTCCCTGAGGCATCGTTGCTCTGGGGGGGGGAAAGGAGGGGTCAGGGGTGGGGGGGGCATGGGCACAGCCTTGTTTCGGTGGCTGGACATAGGCCAAGGGACAGAGTGCAGCGCAGCAGCTCCGGCGTCCCCCCTGGGGGCTGGCGGCACCCCAAATCCCCTGGCCATGCTCCCCACCCCACTTTGGGACATGGGAGGGGGCCACAGGAGGACACATGGCACCGGGGGGGGGGACGACAACACAAGGGGCCAGGGAGGATGCAGAGCATCCCTGCAAGGCTTGGGGCTGCCAGCGGAGGGGGGACCCCGGCACCCTTTTTTTGGGATACCCTCCTGCTCTGCAGCAACCCCTCCCTCTGCAAATCACCTCCACCTTTTTGGGGGCAGGGGGTGGGGGCTGTGTCCCATTGTCCTCTATCCCCACGCACCCCGCAGGGTTGGAGCATGGGAGCAGTGAACAGGGACCTCCCCCACCCCAGAGACACCTTGGGGACCCCCTCAGGGACTGGCGAGCCCTCAGGGGACGGAAGACGGCTTCAGTGGGGAAAGAGGAGAGAGACCCTGCGGGGGGGACGGGACACAGTGGTTTCCATTCCCATGGCGTCAGGGCTCACATAGTAGAGGAGGTCTGTCCACCCTTCCATGGTGATGCACTGGAAGACGGTCAGGACGGCGAAGAGGATGTTGTCGAACTGGGTGATGCCGTAGTTGGGGCCCTCCCAGTACTTCTTGCACTTGGTGCCGTTGGGGCAGATCCGGGCCGGCTCGTCCGTCCCGCAGGGGACTTCCACCTTGATCTCGTCTGGGAGGAAGGGACACAGATTTGGGGATTGCTCCTGCCCCCCCCAACCCCCCAAGCCCAGAGCCCCGTCCCCCCCCAGGGGTGCAATCACCCAGGAGAGTTTAGAGTCAGGGGGTGACCCCCATGGGGCTGTCAGACCCCCCTGTGCCCCCTCCCCGCAGCCTCCTTCAGGCCCCCCCCACCATGGTGCTGACGCGGCTGCCGTGCAGAAATAGCTCCCGCCAATTAACGGCATCTTCATCAGGGGAGAGAAGTAATTAGGCCGTTCCATATCGGGCGCGGGCCACGGGCCCAGGGAGATGGAAGGGGAGGGGGAAGGAGCCAGCCCCTGATCCCAACCCCACGGCGGGCTCTGAGCCCTTCCCAGTGGGGAAACTGAGGCAGGGCCGGGGGGGGGGGCGCAGGGAGGGGTATGGGGGGTTTAGAGGGGGGGCAGACCTACCCGTCACCAGGTCGAAGCAGGTGGTGTGAAATTTGCCCATATAAAACTCTAATCCTATGATTGCAAAAATGAGGATCGCGAAAAACAGGAGGAGGCCGATCTGCAGCAGCGGGATCATCGCCTTCATGATGGACTTCAGGACGACTTGTAAACCTGCGCCAGATGGGGTTGAGCAGCCACGGCCCCCCCCGAAACCCCCAGGTGCCCCCCCCAGACCCCCCAGCCACTCACTTGGGATCCCCGAGACCAGCTTGAGGGGCCGGAGCACACGCACGGCTCGCAGCGTCCGCAGGTCAAACTGGGAGCCCACCGTGGCCAGGATGCTGCGGGCAAGAAGGGGAGGGGGTCAGCGGGGAGGGACCCCCCCACACCACAGCCGGCACCCCGACCCAGCCAGGGACCCCAACCAGCCGTGCCACCGTGGCCACCAAGAGCCACGATGTCCCAGCCTGGCCACGCGTTCCCCATGGACCACCGCACCCCAGCCTGGGAAGTGCCCCCCCTCCATGGGCTGTGCCATCACGGCCACCAAGAGCCATCACATCCCAGCAGAGCCACACATCCTCCACGGGCCACCACGTGCCCCACGGCTACACCATCACAGCCACGGCGAGCCCACATGTCCCCACCACACGGCCACAAGCCCACGGCCGTGCCATCACAGCCACCAAGAGCCCCCACGTCCCAGCCGCATGGCCACGTGCCCACGGCCGTGCCGGCAGCGCGGGCGGGAGCGCTGGGCTATATTTAGCCTCTCCGGGCTGAACGCGGCAGCGCTGCCAGTGCTGATGCTGGAGCAGGGCCCGGCCTGGGGGGTCGTAGCCCCCAGCCAGCACCAGCCCGTGGGATCCCCCAGGACCTGGGTGATGGCGGGGGGTCCCAGGCACCTGGACGCACCCCAGGGGTTCATTGCCGGCCCCACGGCCCCCCCCCCCCCCCCCCCCCGCAATGCTGTGGAGGGTCCTTTCCTGCTGCCCGTCACGACAGCAACCAGCCGGCCCCCATTCATCCCCATCACCCCCATTCATCTCCATTCATCCCCATCACCCCTATTCACCCCGCTGGGTCCCCCCGAGTTCATTCATCCTTGTTGCCTCGGTGACGACACAACTCATTCACAGGGGCTGGGGCTGGCGGGGGGCAAGGGGGGAGCAGGGGGGGCAAATTGGGGAGCAGGGTGCAGGGGGAGCCAGGTGCAGGGGGGAACAGGCAGGGAGCAAGGGAGGAGCATGGTGCAAGGGGTGCAGGGGAAGGGGGAAGCGGGGTGCAGGGGAAACCGGTTGCAGAGTAGGGCATGAGGGGGGCAGGCAAGGGCAAGGGGGAGCAGGGTGCAGGAGTTGGGAGGGAGCAGGTTGATCAGGGGACCAGGAGGCAGGGGGGCAGGACGGTGCGGGGTGGGGGGGAGCAGAGGAAAGCAGCCAAAGAGCAACCCCTGATGTAGCCGGGTCACGTACGTCAGAGACTGGGCTGTCCCCTCCAACAACAGCCCCACTGCTCCCTGCCTCAGTTTCCCCACCAGCTCTCCCGGCGGGAGGGCGAACAAGGACACACAGCAGCCGTCAGAGGGTCTGGGGCTAGGGTGCCATGGCCGGGGGGCAGCTCCAGGGCCGGGGAAGTCGGGGCTGCCACCAAAGCGCTGGCGGCAGGCGCGGGTGCTGGGCCGGTGAGTGGCGGCATGGGGAAATATTGTGACAGCGCTAAGAGGCACTTGCTGCCGCTGGGGAAGCGGGACGAGCGCCGCAGGCGATAATTAACGTCTTGCCCGGCCCCGGCCCGGCAGGCACTGGTGACACCCGGGACCGCCGGCGGGTGCAGCCCTGCACACACAGAGGCCCCGCACATGCGTGTGCGTACACGCACGTGCATGTGCACACACATCCTCTGCACACGCGTGCTCCACCACGCAGGCAGGGTCCTGCAGCCTGCACGCCTGCACGCACACGCGTGGGTCTGCTACATGCGGGGAAGGGCGCAGGGCTGACACGTGTGTGCACATGCACACACAACCCCTCTGCGGGGGCGAAGGGGGGGGGGGCAGCGCATGTACCCCCATGTCCCTGGGCAGGTGGGACGGGGACCTCACCCGGTGAGGACGACCACGAAGTCCATCACGTTCCAGCCATTGCGCAGGTAGGAGCCTTTGTGGAAGGCGAAGCCCAGCGCGATGATCTTGATCCCCGCCTCAAAGCAAAAGATGCCGATGAAGTACGGCTCCGTGTCGTCCTGGGAACGGAGACAGGCGTGAGGCCGCCGGACGGGGGACACGGGGACACCCCCCCACACGCATGCTCCCAGCCCGTGGGGCAAGGGGGCATCCGGGGCAGCCGCTGGCCCCATCTCCCCTCCACCCTCTCCAGGTGCTGTGAGGCGGAGGCGGCCGCCACTCCCGGCATGGCCCAGATTCCCAGCAAGGAGGAAACTGGGACGCCGGCAGGTCCAGGGGGACCAGGAGCCATGGCCATCGGGTGCCGGGTGTGCCGGGTGTGCGCGGTGCAGGCTGGCAGCCAGCCCCGGTCCTGCCGCCCACGCCAGGGTGGTTGGGGACCCTTGCCGGAGCCCCCCACCGACCCCGCGCTCACCAGCCGCTCCGACATGGGGGTCTTGTCCTCGTCGGGCAGGTGCTGCTCCAGCGCCAGGACGATGCAGTTCGCGATGATGGTGGCTAAAATCATGTATTCAAAAGGAGTGCGGCCGAGTCAAGGAAAACCCAGCTGGGCTGAGCCTGCGGGGGCCTGGGGTCCCCCCCAAACCAGGCTGGTTGGGGAAACCGAGGCAGGAGAGGGGCCGGTGGGATGCCCAAAGGGAAGGGGGGTTTGGGACCCCCCCCGCGCCGGCGGCAGTTGGCGGCAGAGACGCGGGCCCGGCTGCCACCAGCGCCCACGTGCTCCGCGGCTCATTAATTTCCCCATCAAAGGCGCGACCCGGCGGCCCCGGCTCCTCGGCACGAAGCCTCTTGCCCGGCGGGAGCCGGCGGCGATCAAAGCGCCTCGGCAACAGCGGGACCCGGGGAGACCTACACGGCACCCGCCCGGCCCCACCGGCTCCCAAGCAAGGATGCCGTCCTCGTGCGGTGCCGCTGCCGGGACACATACACATTTTGGGGTCTGCGTTCGGTAAGCGCATCCCCTATCCCAGCCAGTGGTGCCAGGGTGCGGTGGCAGCAGGCGCGGGTGGGTGGCAGCGGTGGCAGCTGAGCATGGGCTGGGGCAGGCGCGGGGGGTTCGAGACACCCCGTCCTGCAGCCCTGTGGCAAGCCCTGCGCCACATTACGTGGCCACCGACTGGGACACCCCGTTTGTGCCGCCAGACCCGCGGAGCCAGCGGGTGCTGCAGCCCCGGGGCGCACCAGCAGAGCTGCCCCATGACCAGAGCTGAGGGCTCGGCTGAGGTCACGCCAGCGGCAACGACAGACACAAAGATGGGACCGGATCCTGCTCCCCACCCTTCTGCAGCGCAGCCGAGGTGTGGGGAACGGCCGCTGGCCCTGCTGCCTGATGCGGCACAGCTATCCGGCATGGCTATCCAGCATGGCACAGCTATCCGGCCTGGCACAGCTATCTGGCACGGCACGGCTATCCAGCAAGGCTATCCAGCATAGCACAGCTATCCAGCACAGCTATCTGGCATGGCACAGCTTTCCGGCACAACACGGCGATCTGGTACGGCTATCCGGTACGGCTATCCAGCACGGCATGGCTATCCGGCATGGCTATGTGGCCTGGCACAACCATCCGTCATAGATATCCACCACAGCCCAGCTATCTGGCCCGGCACGGTTATCGGGCACAGCTATTCAGCATGGATATCTGGCCTGCATGGCGATGTGGCACGGACATTTGGCACGGCTGTGTGGCCTGGCACAGCTAGCTGGCATGGCAGGGCTACCCGGCACAGCTCGGCTGCCTGGCATGGCTGTTCTGCTTAGGCATCCAGCGTGGCACGGCTATCCGGCACGGCTATCCGGCACAATACAGTTATCTGGCACAGTTATCGGACACAGCATAGCTATCTGGCATGGCACGGCTGTCCAGCACAGCACGGCTATCCGGCACAGCTATCCGGCACAGCTATCCGGCACGGCACAGTTATCCGGCACAGCTATCTGGCACAGCACAGTTATCCGGGGCAGCACAGCTCTCCGGCACGGCCATCCAGCACAGTACAGCGATGCAGCACAGCTATCTGGCACAGCGCGGCTATCCGGCACAGCACGGCTATCTGGCACGGCTATCTGGCACAGCACAGCTCTTCGGCCATGGGGACCCATGCCCAGGGCCAGCTCTGCCCCCCGAGCCAGGGCACAGCCTCCCCGGGGCAGCCCCTCAAGGGTCGGGCAGCGCCCGTCGGCCCCCTGTGCCATGCCAGCCGTGAGCAGGGCCGTGCCACCACCCGCCACGGGGACCTGGAGTCCGGGTGCCCAGCGGGACGGGCTTTGGGTGCCGTGGGACCGTCCCCCCCCCGGCCAAACAGAGCCCGCCGCCTCCTCCCACCCGGGCCGTCGTGACGGTGGGGGAGGCTCCGCACGCCCGCAGGATGGGGCCCACAGGGGCTTGGGGTGGGCGGCGCGATGCATCACCCTCCCCGGCCCCCGCTGCGCCCGCCGGCGAGGCTGCCCTCGCCCCCGGCACCCCACCACCCTGATCCCCCCCTCCACCACCAGCCCCGCTCCCGCCTCGCCGCCAGCTCCGGCCACCCGGCTGGACGTCAGCGCCGGCCACCGACCCTGCTGCGACAGCGGCAGCCTTCGCCCGCCGCTCCTCTGCCCTCGCCCCCCCTCTCCGCCACCACGAAGCCCCTTCCCCGCCACACGGCACGGTGACCCGGTTTGCACGCGGCAGCGGGGACGCCCTGTGCTCGGTGCCAATGGCAGGGCCTGGCACGGTGGGGCTCGGTGTGCCAGGTCCTGCCCCCGGGATGCTACAGCCACCGCCACGGTGCTGCCGGCGGTGCCCATCCTGCTGCGGCACGGCACGGCACGGCAAGGCCACGCACCGGCAGATTTGCTTCCACGCGGCAAACTGCCCCCCACCCCCCCGGGATTTGCTCGCAGCACCGTCCCTGCACCGGCAGCACCGTCCCCGCACCGGGGCCGACATTTCGGTGCTGCGCCGGACGCATCCCCCCCCGCCGCCCATCGCCACAGCACCGCGGCTGCGGCGCACATGCCCAGTGGGGCACCGGCAGCACCCGCTGCCCGAATCCTCCCTGGTTTCGGGGGGGGGGGGTGTCCCCAAAAAGCTCAGGGGAGACACACAGCCGGTGGACCTGGCGGCGAGCCTTCAGCAACACCCCAAAACCGCGTGGTGCCCCCCCCCAGCCCATACAGGGCCCTCACGGCTGCGAGGAGTGGTGACTGTGGTCCTTTTTGGGTGACAGTGGCCCTTTTGGGGCCACCGGTGCCGGCTGAGGGTTTTGGGGTGCAGGAAGGGGGGGAACGGGCCGGGAGGTAGCCAAGGGCATTGGGGCCGGAGCTGCAGCCCCACAACAATACCCCAAAGCAGCCCCGTGCCCCCAAACGCCCCAGTGGATCGGCCCCTGGGGGGGGACACGACACACAGACACCTGGGGACACCCCAATTCTGGGGGAACCCCGGGGTGATGGAGACAGGCTCTGC
This sequence comes from Astur gentilis, assembly GCF_929443795.1. Lineage (NCBI taxonomy): Eukaryota > Metazoa > Chordata > Aves > Accipitriformes > Accipitridae > Astur > Astur gentilis. The sequence goes on from NC_064888.1 coordinate 343,082, forward strand.
TGGCACCGGGGGGGATGGTGGGGCTGAGCCCAGCGCCGAGGGGTGCAGGGACATGGGGATGCCAGGTCAGGCCCACCCTCCCGCAATGAGGGCACTGGGAGATACTGGTGCAATGGGGTCCCCCTACCCCCAGACCCCCAGGATAAGCTGGACCCCCCAAGCCCACTGGGCAGGGACTGGCATGGGGGCACAGCCACAGGGATGATGGAGAGGGGCCGGGTGCAGGAGAGGGGCCAGGGACAGAGCATGGGGCAGGGGACCCCAGCATGGGGCTGGGGACAGAGGACAGGGATGCAGCGTGGGGACAGGGAGCTGGTGCAGGACATGGGGACGGGGACCCCAACGCAGGGTGGAGGAATGGGGACGTGGTGTGGGGACGGGGACCCCAATGCGGGTCAGGGGGAGGGGGACGCGGTGTGGGGATGGGGACCCTGATGCGGGTCAGGGGAATGGGGATGTGGTGTGGGGACGGGGACCCCAATGCGGGTCAGGGGGATGGGGATGTGGCGTGGGGACAGGAACCCCAATGGGGGTCAGGGGAATGGGGACCCCAGTGCACGTCAGGAGAACAGGGACATGGCGTGGGGATGGGGACCACGATGCAGGTCAGGGGGATGGGGACGTGGTGTGGGGACGGGGACCCCGATGC